>NC_088228.1:11099370-11454370 GCF_036934945.1 Oncorhynchus masou masou
GGTGATTCTTGTTGTCTCTGATGGGGAACCATATTTAGGTAGCCTGTGTTTCACTGTGTATTTCGTGGGTGATTGTTCCTGTCTCTGTGTTAGTGTTCACCAGTCAGGCTCGGTCACTTTTGGATTTTCTTTTTTTCTTGTATTGGAAGAAGAAGAGTACGAGCGCCATTCTCCTTGCGGAGATGGTGCTAAATACATCATCACGGTCGGTCCCTGGGATTGGGCTGGCTAACACGATTCGTTTTGCTTGGAAGGAAAAGGAGTTGGAGCCTTTAGGACGAGAATCTTTTGGAAGGATAATATTGATGGGGATTCTAAAGCTGACGGTGAAGGACGTGTTTTGTTTCCAAGGCAACTCGTTGGAGGGAGCATACGACGTCGCGCTATATACGGAAGAAAAACACGATGATATCCTGAGAAGGGCAAGAGCAGTGGGAGGTGAGAGGCCGATGTGCCACTACGAAATAACAAGCCTGGCGAAGAATAACTTTAGGGTTGTAACTGTTAACATTTACAACCCTTACGTTAAGGATGAAGAGGTGAGGGCTTTTCTAGGGAGATACATGGATAACGTCTCCTCAGCTAGGCACCTCAAAGACTCCCTTGGGTTTTGGAATGGGAGGAGAGGTTTCCAGGCCCTCCTCAGGGAGGACCCAAAGGGACATGGTGGCTACCTCCATCCTCCTGCTATGTTCTCCCTTGGGGCTGACAGGGGGACATTGTTTTATGCACGTCAGCCCCCATTTTGCAGGCGCTGTATGGCCTACGGTCACATTTTCGCCCCGTGCAGCATGAGAAAATGTAGATTTTGTGGATCTGAGGATCACGAGGCGAGGGATTGTGACAAGCCTAAGACATGCCATGGATGTGGCTCGTCAGCACACCTGTGGCGGGGGTGCCCGGCCCGTCAGAGGTCATATGCGTCTGCGGCTGGGGGGAGCAGGAGCGGGGATGGGGGAAGAAGAGGAGGGGAAGGAAACACGCCTCATGACAAGAATACAAGTCCAGAGGGGAAGGCCACAAGGAAGGAAGA
This sequence comes from Oncorhynchus masou masou, assembly GCF_036934945.1. Taxonomy (NCBI): domain Eukaryota; kingdom Metazoa; phylum Chordata; class Actinopteri; order Salmoniformes; family Salmonidae; genus Oncorhynchus; species Oncorhynchus masou. The sequence goes on from NC_088228.1 coordinate 11,100,404, forward strand.
GGAGCAAGAAGCGGCGGATGGAAGAGAGAAGGAAACGGAAGGCACGGGAGTAGGAGAACCAGGAAAAGCGGTGGAAGAAGGCAACCGAGTGGAGGAGCATGAGAGAGAAGAAAGCGAGGGAGGAGTGGTGGAGAAGAAGACGGTGGAAGAGCAAGTGGACTGGGGGGAAAGTGACATGGTGGAAGAGATGAGGGGTATGGTGGAGGAGCTGGCGGGGGGGGGGTGGTATCTCTCCACTGCCGCCATCACCAAAGAAGAGAATGAAGAGGAGGGTGCGATTGGCCGACAGTGAGGGGGAGGGACTGGCCAAGAGAGTGATGGGGGTGGGAGAAACCTCTGGGTTGCTGCTGGTTTCCCAAGACTCTCAACTTCATTTGGGTGGGGACACACCTAACAAGACTCAGGACTGGGTACAGGAGGAGGTGGGGAGTTTTTTGTTTGGGGACTCAGCCTCCCCAATTTTTTTCCAAACCAGCTGCAACACTGGGGAGGGGGAGGATTGTGGGGGTAGACCCAGGGTGCAGGGCACCCCGAAGCCAAACACTATTCCTGCATCCTGGGATGGTGTGATGGAGGAAGAGGGGGGGATGTCGGGATTACAGATGGTGTTCTCACCGGTAGATATGGAGCAGGGGAGCATCGGGTGAGTCTCCTGTTTTTTTTTTTTTTTTCTGTCTGAGTTTAGAATTTGTGTTTATTACATGTTTTATTTTTTTTTCATGGAGTCTAATTTTACTTTTGTTAGTTTAAATGTAAGGGGTTTAAGAGATATTGTTAAGAGGAGGGTGGTTTTTAGTTATTTGGAGGGTGTGGGTTTTGATTTTTGTTTTTTACAGGAGGTTCACCTGAGGGGTGGAGGGGATGTTAGTAGATTTAAGAGGGAGTGGGACAAGGGGAGTCGTTTTGGGGTGTAGGGGGTGCACTCATCGGGGTAGGGATTTTGTGTGGGCACAGGGAGGTTAAAGTGGAGGATTCATTTGTGGTAATGCAGGGGAGGGTTATAGGGGTGGATGTCACGATAAGGGATTGTAAATTTAGATTAGTGGTGGTGTATGGGCCACAGGTGGTGGCAGACAGGAAGGAGATGGTGGACTGTCTGACGCCCCTGTGTGTCACAAATAGGAAATTAGTGATAGGGGGGGATTTTAATACAGATTTAGGAAGAGGGGGGGATAACAGTGCAGGCGCCATTGCTAGGCTAATGGCTTGCCATGGTCTGGTAGATGGTGGTATGCACACTACTCCGAAAATGGACGGTCCTACATGGCGTAACTCCAGGGGGGTTGAGCGGAGGCTCGATTATATTTTTGTACCCAGGTCTTTGGGAAAGTTGTCTGGGCGGCTGTTGCCTGTTTTCTTTTCGGATCACGACGGGGTGCTCCTGCAGGTGGGGTCGCCAGTCTGCCTCTTTGGTAAGGGGTACTGGAAGCTAGATCGGGATGTGCTGGAGGAGCAGGCTTTGTTGACGGGTTTTATGTTTTCTTTAGGAGGCTTGAGGGTCTCCGGTCCATGTGCGAGGGGGTGTTAGAGTGGTGGGAATTAGTTAAGGTGAGGATTAGGGCTTTTATAATAGGGTATTGCAAGAGGAAAAAAAGGGAGGAGAGGAGGGAGGTGGATCGTATCCAAAGGTTAATTGAACTCGAATACGAGGCAGGCAACCTCGGCGGGTCGTTTGACTGGGAGAGATCCTCAACCCTAAAGGCGCAGCTCAGGGAGTTGCAGGAGCGGAAGGCTCGAGCTTTCCTGGAGCGTGCGCATAGCGGCTTTCTAGAACATAATGAGACTTGTTCTGCTATGTTCTTTAAGTTGGTTAGGGCAAGACAGAGTAGGAAGGTAATGCATGGTGTTAGGGAAGAAAATGGTAGTATAGTTAGAGAACCAGAGGATATGGTCAGGGTGACAACTGATCATTTCCAAGGTTTATTTAAGGAAAGGGAAATAGATGTAGAGCAGGGAAATGTGTTTTTAGAACACTTGTCCAGGCGGTTGCCGGAGGACATTAGAGAAGTGATGGAGGCCCAGATTTCACTAGAAGAGGTTGAGAGCGCTCTTAGGAGGATGGGAAAAGGGAAGGTGCCTGGGATGGATGGGCTGCCGGCTGAGTTTTATCTCAAGTTTTGGGGTATACTTGGACCAGTGGTCCTCGAAGTCTTGAAGGCCATCCTTGAGACGGGGGTCCCGGGGGGATCAATGGCTGTTGGTGTGCTGTCACTTTTATATAAGAAGGTGGAAGTAACTGACCTTGGCAACTGGCGGCCGTTGACCATGCTGTGTGTAGATTACAAGCTACTTGCAAAGGTTTTAGCAGACCGGTTGCGCACAGCCCTTCCCTACGTCGTTCATGAGGATCAGACGTGCGGGGTAGAGGGCCGCTCTATTAGATGGAACCTACAGTTAATCAGGGACTCCATCGCTTGGGTTGAAGATAGAGGACTGCCTTTTATGTTAGCAGCGCTAGATCAGGCGAAAGCCTTTGATCGCGTGAATAGATCCTTTTTATTCAGAGTGTTAGGTCGATTAGGATTTGGGGAGAAGTTTATAGGATGGATTCGTACATTATATGTCGGAGCGGGGTGCCGAGTTAGTGTAAATAGTCACTTGGGTGACGTTTTGACCTCTCGTCTGGGGTCAGGCAGGGTGCCCACTCTCGGCTCTCCTCTTCGTTCTGTACATGGAGCCTCTGGGGGCTGCCATTAGGGCAGACACAGGGGTGGAAGGTCTGCTGATCCCTGGAAGTGGTGGACTGCGTGTTAAGATGACGCAGTACGCCGACGACACTTCCTTGTTGTTGTGCAAAGACTCGTGCCTGACAAGGTCCCTTGCCATCTTTGGGGATTTCACTCGAGCGTCAGAAGCAGTTCTGAACCATGCAAAGTCTTCCGTCAAGTTTTTCGGAAGATGGCGTGGTAGAACGGATGTGCCTGGGGGGTTATCTCTCTGTGAGGGGGCCCTGAGGATTCTCGGAGTCCATTTTGAGACCTCCGGCTCAGCGACGCTAAACTGGAACATGCGTATCGCAGTGGTACAGAGGAAGCTAGCACTGTGGAGAGCTAGGTATTTGTCTTTTATGGGCAAAGTCCTGGTCCTAAAGGTGGATGTGTTGCCGTCGCTTTTGTATTTGGCATACATCTACCCATTGCCGGCTTGTCTGAGAAGGCCTCTGAGAAGGCCTCGGGTAATGTGGAGTGGCAGGTATGAGTGGGTCGCCAGGGCACGCATGATCTGTCCCATCGGGGAGGGAGGTAGGGGGGTACCACATTTCCCCCTCAAGCTGGACACAATTTTTGTTTCTTTCTTGTTAACGGAGCTTGCTCAGCCAGTGATACACCCGTCCGGTTACCTCCTACGGGTATTTTTCTCGTATCAGGCGAAGCATAATGGTGTGGTCTAACACGGGTCCTCGGGCGGAACAACTGCCGTGGCACTTTGGTCATGCGGCCAAGTGGCTGCGTGCGCACCCAGAGGTTGAAGTTGCCCGAGTAGGTTTAGATCATAGGCACCTGTACGAGGAGGTCAGAAAGGCAGAGAGTCCGGCGCCTGTAGTAGGCATCTCGGAAGTGGTCTGGGAGGGAGTGCAGGCGCGGGGTCTGGACAACAGGCTCAAGGACCTGAATTGGTTGAGCCTTCATAAGTGTTTGCCGGTACGTTCCATCTTGTACCGGTATAGTTTAGTGCAATCCCCCACCTGTCCAAGATCCTCTTGTGGCAGGGAGGAGACTGTGCGCCATGTCTTTTGGGACTGTGCCTTTGCCGGAGTAGTATGGGCTAGGGCACGGGTGTTGTTAGGTTTGGTAAAGGAGGATTTTGTATTGACGTGGGCCAGGTTAGAGAGGGGTGTAGGGAGAGCGAGAGGGACGGATAGGGACAGGTTTCTGCTCTGGCTTCTCATTAGTCTCTTTAAACGGGGGCTGTGGGAAGCAAGGCTGAACATGGAGAAGACAGGGAGAGATTGGGGGGTGGAAGGGATAGTGAGGAGAGTGGAAGGAGATTTGAGGGGGAGGATGAAGAGGGAGGAGAGGAAGTGGGGGCAGCATGCTGCTCGGGAGAGGTGGAAGGGGGGTTTAGGGCTGGGTGTCATTTAGATTTGTAAGAGGATAGATTAGGGACAGGGAGATAGGGGAAGGTATTTTGTAGGGTGACGGGGAGGGAAGAGGCTCCCCTGAGGTTTTGTTTGGGGTTTATGTTTAGTTTAATTTAATTACTTTAATTAAAAATACCATTATTTGAGTATGTATGTAAATTATGAGTTGTAAAGAATGAATGGTATTGATGATAATAAATTAATTTTTATAAAATAAAAAAAAAGGCTGTAATTAGGTTTCACGGTCCGTTTTGTTGTTTTTGTATTTGTCTCAGTATTTTTATGTAATCGTCATTTTGTTTCATTAAAAAACATGAGTAACCAACACGCTGCATTTCGGTCCGACTTTCTTGCGACAAACGAAGAACGCCGTTACACGAGCCTCGTAGCAAAGGGTCTGAATACTTATGTAAATAAGGTAATTCTGTTTTTTATTTTTATTACATTTGAAAAAAATTCTAAAAACCTGTTTTCGCTTTGTCATTATGGGGTATCGTGTGTAGATTGCTGAGGAGTTTTTTTATTTAATCCATTTTAGAATAAAGCTGTAATGTAACAAAATGTGGAAAGCGTCAAGGGGTTTGAATACTTTCCAAAGGCCCTTTATCATAAGATGAATAAATTGCACACACAGACGGCTGGCGGCACCTTAATTGGGGCGGCCAGGTTCAAACTAATGCCTGGAATGGAATAAATGGTTGTGTTTGATACCAGTCCATTCACTTCATTCTACCCATTAACATGAGCCTGTGCGCCCCTCAGCAGCCTCCTGTGATTTCACATGATGGTCAAACATATTGTAATATACCGTAAATCCTCCATCACAGAAAATATAGAGCTTACTCCTCCATCATGCTCACACTCAGGTTACTAATGGACATAGGCCTAAATGTACTGTAGGCTAATGCGTTATTGAGTTGCCTTTCCCCATTCACAAGCTGGCGTGGCCTGGATGCCCCGGGGGTGTTAAACAATTATGTCATTGAATTAATATCTCCACATGTCCATATGTTTTCCTTTTACATAATCAACATTGCACGAATAATACAAGTTGTTTTGGGTATAGTAAAATCATGAATAATTGATTCATAACTGTATGTTTATGAACCTCCTGATGTCACGGTCATATAGAATGTGATTGGACAGTTCAGTCTTTCCACCAACATGACAAGGAGGCTTGGCAGAACACATCCAGTCGGGTAGGACACCCTTTAGCGGCCACCTGTATCTTGTGTGTGTGTGTGTGTTGTGTGTATTCCATATGCTTGTATGTCACAGGAAGATCTTCCAGGAACAGGTGTGGGTAGAGGAAGAGTCAGGGCCAAGGCCCAGGTGATAGTAACAGATCGTCATCCTGGGCTTCACCATGTACTCTGGTCAAACCCCACCTAAACAGGTAGGGAGGCTTTTGCGTCCTGTGTTGGAAATGACAGGCTGTGGTCTATCTTGGGTTAGTTATGAAAAAATATTTGGCTGGTGGCCTACTTGGTGGCCTGGCAAAGCTCAACCAGAGACTGGAGCTGGGTAGTGAGGCAGCAGCGGGTAGACAGACACTGACGAAAAGCTAAATCTACTAGCTTCCAAGGTGGTCTAGGTCTCCTATGTAGGATAACTCAAGTCAAGGTGACAGTGGCATACTACAATGTGTATTTGAACATAGCCAGTGACAGGACATGGAGATTATATACTGTGTATGTGATTCCCACTGTATGGAGAGAAGTCAATGGGCTGATGTAGAGTGAAATGGAAAAGAGGATGATTACGTTACCAACTATCTCCTGGAAAGTTAGTTTCATGCGCTAGGACTATAGAAACTCCTACTGCATGTCTGAATTTGCTGATTTTAAGGAACATTTTTCCTGGTCTGATTACTCAGAGCAGGTACTTTGTCGATATGGGGTAGCAGTTAGCCTGGGGACGAGGCTAGATCTTACTGACACTGAATGTATCCAATTGAAACAATTTAGGATTCATTTAGGTTTTTATAAATATATTTCTTTTAAAATCATGAGATTAATGATAAAATGAGGCAAGAAATGGATCATTAGAAATGACATTTATTGGTTCTCAAAATATCTGGGGATACAGAGCAAAGATGTTGTTTTTTTAGCAAACAGTACGAGTGAATGAATACAGGGTTCTATCCAGACATGGTATATGAATTAGTTTGAAAGAATAATGAGTGCATAGTACAGGGATGAATAGATAACTCATGAATAGTGGGTTTGAAAACATGCAGGATAGCTTTTCATCATTGTGCTTTTACACTGTACTCCTAGCCAGAACAGAAGACCTTCAGTGAAATTCCACTCGATACATTCTCCTCCTTACCAAGCTCATGTTGTCCATCACTAGTGTCTCATATTTCAATAACTACAAGCTGTCTAGTGGGGAGTGAAACCATGTACTATGCATAATTCCAGTTTTTTGTTTTGTTTAGTGATTATATTGAGAGTTAGTCTACATTTAGAATACAAAAATATATTACCTCTGTAGTTACTCAAGGAAAGCGATTTACACACATAGTTCATGGGTGCCAGACATTATTCCCTGGCCCCAGGGTAGTATTGCTTATCTTCATGGTGTGATGACATTGTACCTCACAAGTAACAAAATGTCATTTAAACATGAACTTCAAGTAAACAACACTTGGTTGAATAAAGTATCTTCAGGGACCTCATGCATTAACAGTGAAAAGAAAAGGATGACATTGAACCACAACAAAAATTAAAAGGAAAAATGTTCTATGATAGTGCTTGCATATTGTTTGTAATACGGTGATTGTAGTTGTCTTGTTTTGAACGGGACCTGCCCAACCATCTGTAACCTGCACAGAGAAACATACCATGTCATTTGGTAAAAAACTGGCAAACAACTGACTAATAAAAGTATATTTATGCAATGAGAAAACAGCTGAATCCACACTTAAAGGACAGTTGTCAGGGAAGGCAAAACCACAAATTCACCTGTTACACTTATTTTATTGATCTTAAACAACTTTACTGATTAGGGAGTTCATATGACATAGAATGCTGGGGAAGTCTGGAATAGGGTCAAATCTATACATACTTGTATTCTGAAAATATACGATGAAGTAAATTCCAAGTCACCAAAAAAAATAAAAAAAATCTACGGTAGTTCCCAACGCTTTCTGAAAATGTCTGGTTAGATCTGAAGAAAAAAAAACAACTAAAGTGTAAGGCAGGGTACAAGAGGCTCTTTTTTTTTTTTAACTGTTCTTCTGTTCTTCCAGAGTCATCCTGTGAGGGAAGAAATCGGTGATACTGTCAGTGCATTATTGTGCATTCGTCTTCTGTGTACTGTCTTGTCTGTACAGTTGATAGACATCTTTAATGCTGTGTATATGATTAGATACTCCCATCGACTCTACTTTGCAGTACAGTACATTAAGATCACAAATTGCATAGTGTAACAGAACTATAACATTGCACATCCATTTTGCCCCCATTTCCCTTTCAAAAATACAACCCGAAAAAAACAAAACGAAGAGGATGAATTCAATGAATTTACAGTTACAGGATAAATCTACAGTTAATTTCTGTCGGTCATCGTAAACTTCTGTGTTGCATCCAACTGGGTGCTGGACGGCAGCCATTTTACTCCAGAACGCTGCACACGCATCACAATACTGATAGACAAACAAAAAAATACTGTAGAGATCAGTGCTACAAAGGAGATACACAGGGATTGGAATAGTAGTGACTCATGGTTAGACTGATATATATATATATATATATATAGTACTTTGGCTCAGTAGAAAATGAAGACTAAAGAGGAATAATGTATGCATACAAGACCATTGGGATACTTCTGTACAAAATCTCAAACTTTGAGGACACGAAACATGACCGTTTCCATCTGTGTGTGTGTGGGGGGGGGGACGACACAAGATGTGTGATCGTCAGTTGAGATCAAACACGATTTGTCAGTTCTCTTCGCTAATCTTAGAGTTGACAGCAGACGATGAAAAGGACATCCTAGTGTCTGTCAACCATCCATCACTGGGAATTAACAATGCTGGTGGTATTCTGGGTCGTGTTCAATGGGCACCAAGAGGAAGAAAACGTGATTGAAAGAGAAAGAGACTGCCAAGATTTGTCCAATAAGAATTTTTGTTTTGTTTCCCATATCAAACCATTTTCCGTTGCGTGCACTGGGCAGGCCTTCACGGTATCCTGGTGTGTTAGCAGGACATGACCCTGGGCAGGTCTTCACGCTATCCTGGTGTGTTAGCAGGACATGACCCTGGGCAGGTCTTCACGCTATCCTGGTGTGTTAGCAGGACATGACCCTGGGCAGGCCTTCATGGTATCCTGGTGTGTTAGCAGGACATGACCCTGGGCAGGCCTTGACGGTATCCTGGTGTGTTAGCAGGACATGACCCTGGACAGGCCTTCACGGTATCCTGGTGTGTTAGCAGGACATGACCCTGGGCAGGCCTTCACGGTATCCTGGTGTGTTAGCAGGACATGACCCTGGGCAGGCCTTCACGGTATCCTGCTGTGTTATGACCTGGGCAGGCCTGTGTTGTTAGCAGGACATGACCCTGGGCAGGCCTTCACGGTATCCTGGTGTGTTAGCAGGACATGACCCTGGGCAGGCCTTCACGGTATCCTGGTGTGTTAGCAGGACATGACCCTGGGCAGGCCTTCACGGTATCCTGGTGTGTTAGCAGGACATGACCCTGGGCAGGCCTTCACGGTATCCTGGTGTGATAGCAGGACATGACCCTGGGCAGGCCTTCACGGTATCCTGGTGTGTTAGCAGGACATGACCCTGGGCAGGCCTTCACGGTATCATGGTGTGTTAGCAGGACATGACCCTGGACAGGCTTTGATATATATATATATAAAAAAAAAAAGGTCATCATATCGGTATCGGCTGATAACACAATAGATCGCTTTCATCTTAAAAATTACATAACTTTTGCAAAATGGCTGTTTACAATCGTGGTTGTTCCCCTAATTTACAAAGAGAACTGTGGCTATATTGCCATACCAATATGAGAAAGATAATGTCCAGTAAATATGATTATCGCATCAGTCCGTCATTTCCCTATCGATGCATCCCTAATATCCACTTTTGGCGCCTCCTAGTGGATGGTGTACAGATGTGCATTTCCCTCAGAGTTCAGAAGTTAGCAGAGGATGTAGCGATCTGTTCTAGCCTCTCAATTCAGCCAATGGTTTCTATCCATTCATAGCTCCATCCGTGGACGCTAGCGTTGTCCGCTCTGCCATCTCAGCTCATAGCATGCTTAGCTGGCGGATGGTGTAGAGATCCGCTCTAGTCTCTCCGTTGACACCCAGTCCAGGCGGATGGTGTAGAGATCCGCCCTAATCCTCTCTGCGTTGCTGCTACTCTCCGGGCAGATGGCCCCTTCTCAGTTCATGGCATGCTGGCGGATTGTGTGGAAGATCCAGTCCATCTTAGTGGTCCAGCCGCCGTGGTGGGCGTCGTTCATCTGCTTCATAAAGTAGTCCAGGGCCTCCTGCTCCGTCTTGTCCAGCGCCAGGGTCTTGCGGATGTAAGCGATGTCGTCGAAGGACTGCAGTTCGGGCATCCCCGAGCCCAGCATCATGGAAAACAGGTTGATGAAGAGGTTGGCGTGCTGCCGGATGGCCAGGTAGGCCTTGTAGCACATCTCCTGGAACCTGGTGGGAATGGAAGGACAACGGTGAGGGAGGATTAGTCTGGGAAATGTTGAACCGAGCTGGGTTAGGAGATGTGTGTGTGAGATAAATAAAGTTGCATTGTATTACCGGTTGGAGTAATGATATCATTCTGTAACACAATGACATGTACACATCCATTTAAAGCAAAGGAAGACAAAAAGGGTACGGCATCATATATTCAAACACGTACCTTGCCCTTTAGGGTAGTGAACCTAACACCTAATATTCACTTATAGGAAAGCTAACATAACACAAAATAGTGAAACTGTACCTCTCAAACTCCCTGGTTTTGGTGCACTCCTGGGTTCCTTTACTGATGACGATTAAGAAGTCCTGTGTCAAGACGAAGGGCACCCGCTCTCGCTTGTAGCCAAACTTCTTCTTCTTGTGATCCAGGAAATGGCCAAAGTCTATGTGGAATAGCTGCAAGGAGAAAATATTTTTACAACTATTTTTTAACCTATAACCAAAGAACGTCAAGAGAAAAGAGTAGTGTGTAGGATTGCAAAAAATCTGGCAACTTTCACAAAATTCCCCAGTTTTTCAGAAATCCGGTTTGGAGGATTCCCAGGTTTCCTGCTTATTCCAGGAATCTTCCAACCAGTTCTACCTGCTACATAGAGCGTGTTGTTTTGAGAGCGGAGGAGCATCTTTACTCTATACTCCCCTACTGCACCACAGTCATCAATTATGTGTCAGTACAACAGCTTAGGTCCAGTTCTTTTTTTTTTTTTTTTTTACATTGTTGCTAGTGGTCGTTCTAAATGATCCTGTAATTACACAAGTTGTTTTTGTTTATATTCTGAACCTAGCTAGTCAATGTAGCTCGCTAGAGTCTCTCCTAGTAGCTTCTTGACATCATAAATCTTAGTGAAGTAACCAGTGGTGTGTAGTCGAGGCCATATGCAACCAATAAACAATTTCTCATTATTTCAATTCACAAGATATAATGATCGCGTGCGTCAAGAATTGAACCTCAGAGTCTTGAGCTTGGATCCTGCCATTGGACGTGACGTAGAAGGGGCAGTGAAGCAGCTCTCATTGATTTTAAAGGAAGCATTTCCTCAACGGCTGACGGCTATAGTGTAGCAGGGCCGTTAATCTGTGAAGTACCTGTCCATCATCTTTGACCATGATGTTGCTGTTGTGTCGGTCACCGATCCCCAGGATGAAGGTGGCTACGCAGTAGCCCGCACACGACCGTGTGAACAAGTCAATGGCCTGGTCGTACCTGGACACAGTTTAATGGGTTTTCCATGAGTCAAATGGCATTTAACTGAAGAGGAAGTTGTAATAGTAGGAATACCAAACACAGTACAATCCACTCCTAAGCAATTCCAGGAAACCTTTGCCCTGTGGAGAATAAACTTGATATGTTGTCCCCCCATAAGCAACGGACTGTTCCAAATAGTTTCTCTGCTTGGAACTATGAAATGTCTCACCAAATCTCTATCCATTACAATAGTATCATTTAGAATTAATTAGGATTGCTTCGAATGAAGCAATGTAGAAGAACATAGCTACGTAGGGCTACTGGGCATGCGTTCTATGTAGTGTTCAAGTGTGGCTATTGGAACCTCACTCACATCTCTCCCCTGTTCTTGTCCTTGAGCCACTGGTGCAGTGTGTGGCTGTTGAACTGCAGCGCCCCTTTCAGGCCTCCTTTACACTGGATCTGCATGATGGTGTGGGAGTTTCTCACCACCTCTATCAGGCCCACGCAGTCGCCGATGGACAGGCAGCCGTACGGCAGCATCCTTAATGACACAGAGGAAGCAATAAAATATATTTCAATTGATTTAAAACAGGAAATCCCATTTGAGACCAAGAAGCCCTGCACACAATCATACAAATTCACAATTCCAACAAAAATATACAATATTTACAATTTAAGAAAAGTAACTTACAAAATATGATCATGAAAAAGATTGGATGGGTCTATAAATCCCTCAAAATACTACAGTCCAACACATCTATGCCTCCGTCTATCCAGCCATCGACACAGGCTTAAAACTGCTTCTTTAACCTGCCTCCTCTCCTTCATCTACACGGATTGAAGTGGATTCAACAAGTGACATCAATAAGGGATCATAGCTTTCACCTGGTCAGTCTGTCATGGAATTCCAACCTATGAGGTTGGAATAATACTATGGAATTGTGAAAATTATAATAAATGCCATTTTAGTGTAAGAGCGGTTTGAAAAGACAGCCTGAAATGTCAGCCTGTTTTGGTGGGATGGAGTTTTGACCTGCCTGTGATAAATTAGTTAATAGACCAATAAGAAAGCGACCTGACTTTCAGTCCACCCACATGGACATTCTTCCTGCTCGTATCTCATTTAGGCTACACAGTCGCTCCTAATTTTAGGCTCCTGCTATTAAGGAGAAGAACACGAAGGGTGAAATCGACTATTCATGTGTGCTGCTGCTGAGCGGCTACAAAGAGACAGTACCTGAGATCAAGGCCCTGGTTCTGCCAGATGTTCTCCATTATTCTAATGATCTGCAAAGTCAGCATGTCCTGCCTCAGATCTGAAGGAGAGGAGGGGGGGGTGGAATAGCAAGATGATGAGCAGTTCAAGCTTTGATCACACTTTAAAATGCAGCATTTCCCAAACTCAGTCCTGGGGACCCCAGAGGGGTGCACGTTTTGGTTTTTGCCCCTAACACTACACAGCTGATTCAAATAATCAAAGCTTAATGGTCAACGTTGGATAGTTGAATCAGTGGTGTAGTGTTGTGGACCCCTTGGGGTCCCCAGGACCGAGTTTAGGACATCCTGCCTTAATGCATTATGAATCGGTGCCAGGGCAATGCAAAGTGAGTTTGGGGACATGCATGTAAAATGGGATCCTGTAAGCATGTTTATCGTCTAGTGAGTCAAGAGTGTTGAGTGATTCGATATGCATTAGCGAGACATACCATCTCCGTTTTTAAATATGATCTCGTTGCTCTGGAAGAGCAGCTCTGACATCATGTCGGGGTTCTCCCAATTGAGCCACAGGGGCCGCTTGGCCGATGACATCATCCGGCACTCTTCCAAACTAAAACAGATCGTAAACATTGGATCAACACGGAGGCGCTGAGAATAACGTTAAAGAAAACATTTGACCTGTCATTAACCCTCAATTTCACAGGATTCTTTTCTTGGTTTCTTTGTTCAAACATTCCCGGGGAAATATGTGGACGTTTGTGGTCATGTCTACTGCGCTTTCTGGATTTGAAAGCGTCTGTACCGGAGGTTTCCCAGCTGGTGCGCTGGGTTGAGTGGAGAGGTGAAGCTCTGTAGGGCATCCATGTAGTCAGGCCGTTTCATCTGCTCCACCAGGAACTTCATCTGAACCTGAGGGGAGAGAGAGAGAGAGCGTCACTTTACTGCAAGGAGTCCATAGTCGTGAAGACTATTTGGGCCTGTTGGCTTGTATAGCAGTTCCACTCGTTTTGCTTAGTATCTCTAGTTTGTTGTATGACTGTGGGTTGTTATTTTGTGTTGTATTGAGGATAAGAAAAACGTGGTCATCTATTGAGGATTCCATGTTAGGGCGTGAAGTGGAAGGGCCTTGACCACAGTGTAAACATGACCTTCTGGGCCTCGTCCTTCTTCTCCTGCTTGAGGAGGTCAGTAAGGTTGATGAGTTTCTCCATGGCCTCCACCTGTCTGCTCAGGTGCTTGAGGTACATGCCACAGGCCCGGCAGTAGGACTCCAGCAGCAGGCCAAACCGCTGGCTCACAGTCTTGTTGTGCATCTCCGACCTGGAGGCAGAGACAATAACTTATGTGATTGTGATTGGTTCAGCAGCAGACCTCTTCTACGATATGCTACTATAAATATTGCAATATAATCGTTTTGCAACATTAATATAAGCAGATAATAATAAAAATATATATATATTTTAGTCACATTTTCATTCAACAATCTTAGTATGGCGAAAAAAATAAGGCTTAGTGAATTCATTTAGACTTCATTTACCAGATAGATATAGCTCAACTGATAAAACTGCACAGTATGGATTTGTAAAGTTCAAATACAGCATAGTCTTGACCTTCAAGATATATCATCAATGTCAAATGCCATCATATGAGATTTAATCATATATCATCGACCTGATTGTACATAGAGGTTGACCGATTAATCGGAATGGCCGATTAATTAGGGCCGATTTCAAGTTTTCATAACAATCGGAAATTGGTATTTTTGGACACCGATTTGGCCAATATTTTTTTTTACACCTTTATTTAACTAGACAAGTCGGTTAAGAACACATTCTTATTTTCAATGACGGCCTGGGAACGGTGGGTTAACTGCCTTGTTCAGGGGTAGAACGACAGATTTTTACCTTGTCAGCTCGGGGATTCAATCTTGCAACCTTACGGTTAACTAGTCCAACGCTCTAACCACCTGCCTTACATTGCACTCCACGAGGAGCCTGCCTGTTACGCGAATGCAGTAAGTAGCCAAGGTAAGTTGCTAGCTAGCATTAAACTTACCTTATAAAAAACAATCAATAAAAATCACTAGTTATATCTACACATGGGTGATGATATTACTAGTTTATCTAGCGCGTCCTGTGTTGCATATAATCGATGCGGTGCGCATTCTCGAAAAAGGACTAGTTGCTCCAATGTGTACCAAACCATAAACATCCATGCCTTTCTTAAAATCAATACACAAGTATATTTTTAAACCTGCATATTTAGTTAATATTGCCTGCTAAAATGATTTTCTTTTAACTAGGGAAATTGTGTCATTTCCCTTGCAATAGAGTCAGGGTTTATGCAGCAGTTTGGGCCGCCTGGCTCGTTGCGAACTGTGTGAAGACTATTTCTTCCTAACAAAGACAGCCAACTCCGCCAAACGGGGGATGATTTAACAAAAGCGCATTTGCAAAAAAGCATAACCGTTGCACAACTGTACCTAACCATAAACATCAATGCCTTTCTTAAAATTAATACACAGAAGTATATATTTTTAAACCTGCATATTTAGCTAAAATAAATCCAGGTTAGCAGGCAATATTAACCAGGTGAAATTGTGTCACTTCTCTCGCGTTCATTGCATGCAAAGTCAGGGTATATGCAACAGTTTGGCTCGTTGCAAACTAATTTTCCAGAATTGTATGTAATTATGACATAACTTTGAAGGTTGTGCAATGTAACAGGAATATTTAGTCTTATGGATGCCAACCGTTAGATAAAATATGTAACGGTTCCGTATTTCACTGAAAGAATAAACGTTTTGTTTGAGATGATAGTTTCCGGATTCGACCACATTAATGACCTAAGGCTCATATTTATGTGTGTTATTATGTTATAATTAAGTCTATGATTTGATAGAGCAGTCTGACTGAGCGATGGTAGGCACCAGCAGGCTCGTAAGCATTCATTCAAAGAGCACTTTAGTGCATTTTGCCAGCAGCTCTTTGAATGCTTCAAGCATTGCGCTGTTTATGACTTCAAGCCTATCAACTTCAGAGATTAGGCTGGTGTAATTGATGTGAAATGGCTAGCTAGTTAGCGGGGTGCGCGCTAATAGCTTTTCAAACGTCACACGCTCTGAGACTTGGAGCAGTGTTCCCCTTGCTCTGCATGGGTAACGCTGCTTCGAGGGTGGCTGTTGTCGATGTGTTCCTGGTTCAAGCCCGGGGAGGAGCAAGGAGAGGGACGGAAGCTATATTGTTACACTGGCAATACTATAGTGCCTATAAGAACATCCAATAGTCAAAGGTATATGAAATACAAATCGTATAGAGGGGAAATAGTCCTATAAGGGTCCTGTGTGGCTCAGTCGGTAGAGCATGGCGCTTGCAACGCCAAGCGTCGTGGGTTCGATTCCCGCTGGGGCCACCCATATGTAAAAGTAGTGGCCCCAGCCGACTTGTAAGTCGCTTTGGACAAAAGCGTCTGCTAAATGGGATATATTATTATATTATATACTATAATTCCTATAATAACTACAACCTTAAACTTCTTACCTGGAAATATTGAAGACTCATGTATAAAGGAACCACCAGCTTTCATATATTCTCATGTTCTGAGCAAGGAACTGAAATGTTAGCTTTCTTTCATGGCACATATTGCACTTTTACTTTCTTCTCCAACACTTTGTTTTTGCATTATTTAAACCAAATTGAACATGTTTCATTATTTATTTGAGGCTAAATTGATTTTATTAAGATAAAAGTGTTCATTCAGTATTGTTGTAATTGTCATTAATTGTCATTAATTTAAATAAAATTGTCCGATTAATTGGTATCGGCTTTTTTTGGTCCTCCAATAAAATTTGTATCGGCGTTGAAAAATCATAAATCGGTTGACCTCTAATTGTGCACCCTCATACAAAATGTACAAGCAAGACGTCTCAAACTGCATGACCCATAGAAATGTATGCAAAAACATTTCCAAAAACACATGTCTTGTGATTACGCAAATAAATGCATGAACACAGTGAAAATAAATGTGTAACTTGATCTGGCGAATTGCCCTCGGTCAGCTTTTCTTTACGTAAACCATGATATGCACAAATTAATATTTTTAGAAGACCTTGGAGAAAGATGTATTATACCAGCAGAATGGCATTCCAGCTGCCTGTGGCAACATCAAGCCATCCATAATACACGCTGTGGAAACAACCGGAAAACAAACTCACTTGAGATGCCAAAAGAAGAAATGTCCTATCCGCTGATTGGTCAAAGCCTTCTTCAGCAGGAAGCGGGCTAGCGGGTTGTCGAGGTACTGTTCGTACTTAAGAACCTGGTGGCCAGAAGAAGAAAAGAAAAAAAACACAGGGTACGTTTACAACACACACTCACATACAGTGCATTAGTAAAGTATTCAGACTAGAGGTCGACCGATCAATCGGAAATTGGTATTTTTGGGCGCCGATCTGCCGTTTAAATATATATATATTTTTTTAATACCTTTATTTAACTAGGCAAGTCAGTTAAGAAGACATTCTTATTTTCAATGACGGTCTAGGAACAGTGGGTTAACTGCCTCGTACAGGGGCAGAATGACAGATTTTCACCTTGTCAGCTCGGGGGATCCAATCTTGCAACCTTACAGTTAACTAGTCCAACACAATAACAACCTGCCACTCTCTTGTTGCACTCCACAAGGAGACTGCCTGTTACACGAATGCAGTAAGCCAAGGTAAGTTGCTAGCTAGCATTAAAGTTATCAAAAACAATCAATCATAATCACTAGTTAACTACACATGGTTGATGATATTACTAGATATTATCTAGCGTGTCCTGCGTTGCATGTAATCTGACTGAGCATACAAGCATACAAGTATCTAAGTATTTGACTGAGCAGTGGTAGGCAGAAGCAGGCGCGTAAATATTCATTCAAACAGCACTTTCGTGCGTTTTGCCAGCAGCTCTTCGTTGTGTGTCAAGCATTGCGCTGTTTATGACTTCAAGCCTATCAACTCCTGAGATGAAGCTGGTGTAACCGAAGTGAAATGGCTAGCTAGTTAGCGCGCGCTATAAGAACATCTAATAGTCAAAGGTTAATGAAATCCAAATAATATAGAGGGGAAATAGTCCTATAATTCCTATAATAACTACAACCTAAAACTTCTTACCTGGGAATATTGAAGACTCATGATAAAAGGAACCACCAGCTATCATATGTTCTCATGTTCTGAGCAAGGAACTTAAATGTTAGCTTTCTTACATGGCACATTTTGCACTTTCACTTTCTTCTCCAACACTTTGTTTTTGCATTATTTAAACCAAATTGAACATGTTTCATTATTTATTTGAGGCTAAATTGATTTTATTAAGTTTAAATAAGTGTTCATTCAGTGTTGTTGTAATTGTCATTATTACAAATATAAAATAAATTTAATTTAATTAATTTAAAAAAATGTTTTAAATGTTTACAAATATTATTTTTATTTATTTATTATTATTTTTAAATCGTCCGATTAATCGGTATCAGCTTTTTTGGTCCTCCAATAATCTGTATCGGCGTTGAAAAATCATAATCAGTCGACCTCGAATTCAGACCCCTTGACTTTTCCCACATTTTGTTACATTACAGCCTTGTTCTGAAATGTATTAAATATGAGGTGAATAGTCAATTTCACCCTTCGTGTTCTTCTCCTTAATAGCAGGAGCCTAAAATTAGGAGCGACTTGTCCAATTCATTAAACTGTTGAGTTCATTACCTCTCTGTAGGAGCTGATAGATGTAAACTCTGAACTGGAAACCAGTGTAGCCTAAATGAGATACAAGCAGGAAGAATGTCCATGTGGGGGATGAAATATCCACCCGGACTATTTACATTGACACCCCCCCGTATTTACACTGCTGCAACTCTCTGTTTACTGTCTATACATAGTCACTTTACCCCTATCTAAATGTACAAATTACCTCAACTAACCTGTAACCCCGCACATTGACTCGGTACTGGTACCACCTGTATAAAGCCTCATTATTGTGTTGCTGTGTTTTTACTTTAGTTTATTTAGTAAATACTTTCTTAACTCTAATTTATTGAACTGCATTGTTGGTTAAGGGCTTGTAAGTAAGCATTTCATGGTAAGGTCTTTTTACCGACCTAACTCGGGTCTGTGCCTCGACACAATCCTGTCTCAGGGCTCTTTAGACAATTCCTTTGACTTCATGGTTTGGTTTTTGCTCTAACATGCACTGTCAACTGTGGGACCTTATATAGACAGGTGTGTGCCATTCCAAATCATGCCTAATGAATTGAATTTACCACAGATGGCCTCCAATCAAGTTGTAGAAACATCTCAAGGATGATCAATGGAAACAGGATGCACCCGAGCTCAATTTCAAGTCTCATAGCAAAGAGTCTGAATACTTATGTAAATAAACTATATCTGTTTTCAAATTGTAATAAATTTGCATAAATGTCAAAAATGTCTGTTTTTGCTTTGTCATTATGGGGTAGTGTGTGTAGATTGTTTTTTTCCTTAATCAATTTTAGAATAAGGCTGTAACATAACAAAAAGTGGAAAAAGTCAAGGGGTCTGAATCCACTAAATCAAAAAGGATTACTTTAGCAAACCACAAAAAGAGAAGACGGAATAAAGCCACCACGTAAAATAAAGCATTTAGCCTAAAGGGTCATATTGAATGATGTTTTAAATAATTAACACTACGTAATGACGTTGTCAGATGGTGTCAAAACCCCAACTATCAAGATGGCAGTGGCATTCATGTTGAGTCAAAAAAATGAATAGATTAGTATGTGGTTTCTATGTGGCCATTCTGTCTCTACAAAGCACAGACTATGAGTGGGTCGTATGACTGTACCTGGACCAGCTGGACGAGGTATTCAGAGAGTCTGTCTGGTAGGTACACTACAGTTCAAAAGTTTGGGGTCACGTAGAAATGTCCTTGTTTTTGAAAGAATCAATTTTTTTGTCCATTAAAATATCAAATTGCTCGGAAATACAGTGTAGACATTGTTAATGTTGTAAATTACTATTGTAGCTGGAAACGGCTGATTTTTTATGGATTATCTACATATACAGAGGCCCATTATCTGTATACAGAGGCCAGAGGCCCATTATCAGCAACCATCACTCCTGTGTTCCAATGGCACGTTGTGTTAGCTAATCCAAGTTTATAATTGATGTCATCTTAAAATTGACAGAAAATGTGCTTTTCTTTCAAAAACAAAGACATTTCTAACTTTTGAACACGAGTGTATTTATTACTGTACCTGGACCAGCTGGATGAGGTAATGAGTCTGTCTAGTAGGTATTTATTACTGTACCTGGACCAGCTGGATGAGGTATTGAGAGAGTCTGTCGTCCGTTAAGTATTTCTCAAGGCACTTCACGGCAAAGTCTCGAATCATGGGATCGGGGAAGTTGCAGTCCAGCAACTCCATGGCTTGTTCTGGCTTTATGGCTGGCCAGTCCTTCAGAAGGCAATACATCTGAGACAAAGAACAACAAATATAAAAATGCATGTCTAAAATAAAATGCAAAGCCCGAGGAAATTATTATTTTTTTTATTTTTATTTTTTTAATAATTTACTGACATGACCGTCTTAGAAAAGGAACCAAATGGCTAAATGAGTCAAATCAACTAAAATGAATACGCAGAAAATAGCCCATGCTATGCTAGGCTATTAAAAAAGACAAGTGTCAGCAGTTGAAATGTGAGACTGTTTACCTGTGCAACCTCATCTCTGGAGTTCCATTTCACTGCCAGCAGAATCTTGGGAAGTATCTCTGGGATAGTGCCACAGTAATGTCTACAGGTGGAGAGTATAGTGCATTAGTTTCCTCTCCTATCATCACACACTGGGATAGTTAGTAGAAGAGCTTGTTGAGTAGCTTGAGCAAGTAACCAAACAATTTCAGGTAAGAAATGTTGGATAGATCTTGCGAGGGTTTTGTTTACGAGTTTTTCATAACGAATATGCATTTGTTGATGAAGCATACACACTGTACGTACACACACACACTGCATATTACCTGTGCCTCCACAGGAAGTCCTTCTCCTGCTCAGTGATTTCAGAAAGTGGGTCTCTGTTACACACCAAGCGCAGCTGTTCATTGTCACTGTCCGTCAGGGGGTTGTCCCTCGCCAGTCTGTTACTCTGCAATAGAGACCATTATGATGCTTATTAAACGACAGTACTAGTGGGAAACAGGGTTGTGTTCAATAAACACTCCGTTGTACAACGTTTTGCAACAGAAAACTAAAATCTGTGTTCTTATTGGACACACTCAGGTAGTACCCTCCCTGTTTCAAGATGGGGTTTTTTCCTTCCTGTTTTGAGCCTAATGAACATGCCTCAGGGAGAGACACTATGAATGAAATATGAAACCACAGGCGTCTCAGGTTGTGCAGTGACTGCTAGTGACGTCTCTAGTATACCCGACTTGTCAACAGCATTAAATAAACATAACAGATTAACGTACAATGTTAATATTGACTTAGAAACACAAACGCTTGGGAATTACCAAACCGGTGTGGCAGTAGTTGAAGCCCAGCTCCCGGGATATGTTACAGTTGGCGTGCTCCTCGATGGCCGGCATGTCGGGGAACTTGACCGGGTTACTGAAGTGATCAAACTCCAGCTCCAGGCAAGGGGTTTCCTGTGGGCCCATGGTAATATAATGGTCACAAGGGGTCATTCAAAAGGGGCCTTAAGAGAACCATGGTGTCCTATTGTGGGGTTAGGTGGCGCGTCAATTAGTCATTAATAAGGGAGATAAGAGGCTTAGACAGTGAGAGCGGAGGATTATTGCTAGCCGCTCAAGCTGTATGTGAATGAATTTGGGGTCGTGATGGTGTGTGTAACTTTGTCTCTGTAGGTGTGTGTAGATGTGTGTGTGCGGCTTATCGTTCGCCACTCTAGCTGAGTGTCTTTGAGAAAGTGTGTCTTTGCATCGGTCTCTGTGTGTGTGTGTGTGTGTGTGTGTGTGTCGTCGAGCTAGCTAACACCTCCGACCTTGTTTGGATTGGAGCCAGTGACTCCGATGGCATTGAGCAGGTCTTCCAGGCCATGGGGCACAGGCCACAGGTTGAGGGCCATCTTCCCGGCCACTAGAGTGTGGGTGTAGTCAAACAGATTGATGTTGCCCCAGGCTAGCGGACAATGCTCCTGCAGCAACAATAGAGCAACGTTGGATTGTATTGTAGTCAAATGTATGGAGTTGGATTGGAATCGTGGTTAATGTAAATAGTTAAATTATTTTGTTAAACGATATAGCATTCCAAGCGATGGAAGGATAAAATTGAAGGAGATGGTTGCACAAAGACAACAGCAGGATTGGTCAAAGCCAGGAAATGTACTGGTAATGTATTTTTCTCCATATCCATCTGCAACAGGAGTCTCAAACTGGGTGCCCGAGGGCCACATCAGGCCCAAAAGGCCCCTGACAAAAAGCTGCTTCAACACCAAGACCGCTTGCTAGCCCCCCTGACAACAGTAAGACCGACATTGGCCCCCCCAACAGTAAGACCGACAACAGTAAGACCGAAATTGCCCCCCCGACAACACCAAGACCGACATGACAACAGTAAGACCGACATTGGCCCCCCATGACAACAGTAAGACCGACATTGGCCCCCCTGACAACAGTAAGACCGACATTGGCCCCCAACAGTAAGACCGACATTGGCCCCCCCGACAACACCAAGACCGACAACAGTAAGACCGACATTGGCCCCCCCGACAACAGTAAGACCGACATTGGCCCCCCTGACAACAGTAAGACCGACATTGACATTGGCCCCCCTGACCCCCCGACATTGGCCCCCCTGACAACAGTAAGACAACACCCCCCCGACAACAGTAAGACCGACATTGGCCCCCCTGACAACAGTAAGACCGACATGGCCCCCCCCCCGACAACAGTAAGACCGACATTGTCCCCCCGACAACAGTAAGACCGACATTGGCCCCCTGACAACAGTAACAACACCAAGACCGACATTGCCCCCCTGACCCGACAACAGTAAGACCGACATTGTCCCCCCTGACAACAGTAAGACCGACATTGACAACAGTAAGACCGACATTGCCCCCCCTGACAACAGTAAGACCCATTGCCCCCCTGACAACAGTAAGACCGACATTGGCCCCCCTGACAACAGTAAGACCGACATTGTCCCCCCCCCCGACAACAGACCGACATTCCCCCCCCCCGACAACAGTAAGACCGACATTGGCCCCCCTGACAACAGTAAGACCGAACAGTAACAGTAAGACCGACATTGACAACAGTAAGACCGACATTGGACCCCCCCCCCGACAACACCAAGACCGACATTCCCCCCCGACAACAGTAAGACCGACATTGGCCCCCCCTGACAACAGTAAGACCGACATTGGCCCCCCGACAACAGTAAGACCGACATTGGCCCCCCTGACAACAGTAAGACCGACATTGGCCCCCTGACAACAGTAAGACCGACATTGTCCCCCCTGACAACAGTAAGACTGACATAGGCCCTCTGGTATTTTGAGTTTGAGACCTCTGATACTTTCTGACAGGGGAAAAAAAGTGACTTTTGGTTTGGCCAAACTAAGTTCCTGGCACCAGTAGGCAGGAGGGAGAGCTCACCTCTTTAGCCCCCTTCCTCCCTTTCACAGAGCAGATGGAAAGACAGAGGCGGGCGGCACGTGGGATGTCTGGAATGTACATGTCGTAGTTCAGCCACTCGTTCCACCTGGGACGGACAACAAGAACATTTCACCAATCAATCAAATAAACATACTTATGAAGCTAACAATAGGCTTCGCTATTTTACAAGGAGCACATGTGAGCCTAAGTTGAAAAATAAAGGCACACCGAAAGACATTTAGGAGCACAAACGCGAAATATGAGGTAGTAAAAAGGTAGAAGCATACATTTTTCTAGGCACACTGGTGCTCCTAAATTAAAAATCCAGATCGCACAGCAAAATACATATGCGAGTAAAAATGGCCTCACTGTAACGAACTGCAGTATGTGATTCAGCAAGTACTTCATAAAGAAAGCACAGTTTATTATGACGCTGGATGGCATACCTGGGATTTGAACATGGCACGCGCTGAGTGTTCACGTTGTCACACAGCTGCTCCCCACCGTGGTAGATCCCAGTCCGGACATAGATCTAGATCAATAGCAGGGACACATCAATCATTTACATAGATGCCTTTGATACAGAAACTGACATCCAGGACATTAGGGCCCAAACCGGATCTATTCAGATATTACATCTAAATGTTGTTCCTCTTCTTCACGAGGACCTGCACTGACATGTACAACAGAACTGACAACAGGATCGTGTTCAGTGGGGAGAAAACCTTTTGTACAGCGGTACTGCCTGAACTTGTTCATATGACTATACATATCAAATCGTATTGGTCACATGCACCCGCAATAACATCTGCTAAATATGTGTATCAAAATGCTCCAACAGTGCAGTAATATCTAACAATTCACAACAATACACACGTATCTAAAAGTAAAATATCCTGACTGGTTGCATCACCGCATGGTATGGCAACTGCTCGGCATCTGACCGTAAGGCGCAACGGAGGGAAGAGCATACGGCCCAGTATATCACTAGGGCCAAGCTTCCTGACATCCAGGACCCATATACTAGGCGGTGTCAGAGGAAGGCCCAAAAAATTGTCAAAGACTCCAGTCACCCAAGTCATAGACTGTTCTCTCTGCTACCGCACGGCAAGCTGTACCAGAGCGCCAAAGCTAGGATCAAAAGGCTCCTTAACAGCTTCTACCCCCAAGCCATCAGACTGCTGAATTGATCAAACGGCCACCCGGACTATTTACTGTACATTGAAACCCCCCCTTGTTTTTACACTGCTGCTACTCGCTGTTTATTATCTATGCAGTCACTTTACAAATGACCTCGACTAACCTGTACCCCCACACATTGACCTGGTACTGGTACCCCTGTATATAGCCTCATTATTGTTATGTCATTTTCTTGTGTTACTTAAAAAGAAAATGTTACTTTAGTTTATTTAGCAAATATTTTCTTAACTCTTTCTTGAACTGCATTGTTGGTTAAGGGCTTGTAAGTAAGCACTTCACAGTAAGGGCTACACCTGTTGTATTCAGCGTATGTGACAAATACAATTTGATTGACTAATATACAGTAGAATAGAATACAGTATTTACATATGAAATTAGTAAATATGAGCCCAAGCCCCCAAAAAATAACGGAATTAAAATAATGATTGTGCCGTTATATAATACATAGTCTACCGCATATTACACATGGCAGAAAAACATTCACACACAGTAAAGATACCCCAACATAGTGACTTAAGATCTCTTCGAAACATAATTGGTCTAGCCTAAATAAATCAAATTGCGATTTAGCCTAGAATTACAGTGAATTTGTTTTAGATTTTGAATAGCCTAGGAAGGGGCATTTTTTATATAATTAATAGGCTGACAATACCTTCAGCTACAGAATATCTAACCACTGCATTTCTGTCTCTGTCCCCCCCTCTCCTTCATTCCTTTCTCCAACACGCAGAGACTCAAACTAAGCACTGGGTAGCTGCAGGACACGAGTTTGGGTGAGCCTATGGCATACAGAGTTTGGGCACAATATCACCTGTGGCACAGTGAAATGACCGGAGTAGCCTACATAACTTGAGTGGAAAATGTACCGTTGGGAAAATGGCCTCCATTCGCTATTCCAGTGCATATGCATTAAAAGAATATTCCCCTGCCCATTTGATTATGTGGCACTCTTAAATTGAAACTAATTTTACATGTTAGTAAAGATTAAATTGAGAAGTCTGATGGGTGAAAATATGATCACTTGAGAGAACAGCGTGAGGCAAAGAACAGAAGACCAACTTTTGTTTTGTGAATTATATTCTTGCTTACTATAAAATCATAATAGTAAATAACATCACAGGACTTAGAAGCATATCTTGTATGCGAACAAGCCTACAGCCTATGACATGGCGCATATCCAGACAACATACAGTAGGCCAACTCATATGCTGTTCTTCTGAAATACCTGTTCTTCATATCATGTTTCTTTAGACATGCCTAAAATAAATCATGCATTTATTGTGTTGGTGCATAATCAATTAATTAGACTTTTTTTTAAATGTAGATAGTCCAAAGGCAGGCATCAGAGGCTTGTATGCATGGAGCCTGGAGATGCTAAAAGTGTTTGTAAATTAACGTAATTAACGTCAATTACCGTGAGACCGGCAGTCTTTTGCATGACAATAACCGGCTGACAAAAATGGCATGACCGCCACAGCCCTAAACACAGGTATTCGTTATCAGTTGCAAAACATTTCATTACGATATGCTCTACTGAACACAACCCAAAAGTCCTCAAGTACAGTACCTTGTCAATGTCCCTGATGTTTACATTGACATAGGTGGCGCACAGTATCCTGATCCTCAGTGTGCCGTTGATGGTCCACAGGGACTTGGTGGCCGTCTCGCCGTTCATATAGGGCGTTGCCGTGGAAATCCTTCGGGCATACGAGGGCATGGTAAAAGTGTCGATGGGCAGCTGGGAGTAAAGGCTATCCTTGGCCATTAGCATGAGGTTAGGCATGCGCCCCAGCATGATGCAACTCCTCACGTACTGGAAAGGAAAGGCATAGACATAAGGGCATTAGACACTACACCAAGCCAGAGGTAATTGAACATGCAACGAATGGCTACCTATGTTTTGCATATCTGCTTTTTACCTCTGCAACATTGCTAGCTAGTCATTGGCTAGTCATTCTAAAAGGCTTCAGACAGGATTCAAAGGAAGAATGTCCTAACAGAGTACGCTTGTAAAAAAAAAAGTGTTTTCTTCTTATTTTCCTCTCAAACGCCAACATTTCAGATCAGACTGTTGCCATAAAAAGCTGCATTTGGCAAGAGTCGAACTACATCAGATGTGTAATTCTATTCCTATTCAAGATGTGGAGTATGCGTCAGAGCAATGTGTGTGTGGATCTGTGTTTACCTTGTACTGGCTAAGGGGGTACTTCTCCAGCAGGTACTCGTCACAGCCACACACCTTGAGGATGTACTTTCCCTGATACTCCTGCACACACATCTTGAGCTGCTCGTGGGACAGCAGCATGCTACGCGTCTTCTTGCGGATGGCCTCTGCGATCACATGCTCCGGCACGCAGTCGTGATTGATCTTCAGGGTGTACTTCTGCTTGTCGTTGCTCGGCGACACGATGACCCAGATGACCACTATGATTTGACCTGGGGGAGAAAACAATATGGTGGTCAGTCCTAGGGTCCTGAATAAATGTGCTACTACAGTAACATGGTAAAAGTAAGTGAGGTAAATGTTCCACCATCCAGTAACATGGTAAAAGTGAGGTAAATGTTCAAGTCTTCCACCATCCAATCAGAAATGTCACACCATTTCTGATTGTAATTTAAAAAAAATTAAATTATACTTTAGTTTATTTAGTAAATATTTTCTTAACTCCATTTGTTGAACTGCATTGTTGGTTAAGGGCTTGTAAGATCTACTACACCTTTTGTATTTGGCGCATGTGACAAATTAAATTTTATTTTAATTGATTAAAATCACACAAAAAACATATTTGAAACAAGTGGATGGTGATTCTGTCAATGTTTACAATAGTGTATGTTTCTAGAATATTAGGCTGTATGTGGCTGGGACATTTTGCCTTTCCCAGACCAAAACCTCCTTTATGTGTCACTGTCTCCCATTTCCTACCTTTGTCAAGCTTATTGAAGATGTGCTTGGGCAGTTCTACTGAAGACTCTACATTGGGAGGGTAGACGTACAACGCTCTACTGATGGGTCCATTAGTGTCTCGGAGGTCCACAGACTCCTTGCAGACATTCAATATGTTCCTTCTAAAGTCCTGCACTTCCGAGTCCTTGACCAGGTCGAACTCACATATAGGCATTCCTATTGCAAAACCTGTACAAAGAAAAATAACATTTCATGTACTCCTATAGCTTCAAGACACATTGTATCAATCTTAATCACACTCAGTATTCATTAATGAAATTTGAGTGCTGTATTTGAAAACAGCCAGATGTCACACTATACTCAAAGAAAGCGCCTATGTGACGTCAGTGATCAAGTATAAGGAATACGAGAGACATACATACCAATTTCTCGGTTGAGTATTTTCTCCTCTCGGTTGCCCACTGGTTCGATGACTTTCAGGAAGGCCTGAAAAAGCCTGAGGTCGCACAGTCTCCTTGTCTCGTCGTAGAACTCCTCTCTCTCAGCCTCTTGGGTAACGCTGACAAAGATGTAGGAGGTCTCCTCTTGTAGGAGGTGGTGGAGAGGATACTTCCTAGCCTCTTTGAAGAGTTCGTGTTTGACTGAGATGAGTGTTGCCTCACGTGTGCACACCAATGTCAGAATCATCCCATTTGGGAGAAGGCAATCCACCTGGATGCTCGGGGGCATCAAGTGCATGCCCCATAGTTCCCCAGAAGACGGTCTGGGAGGCATGGTGGTCAGGTCGGTTGCTCCTCACTATGCTAATAATTAGGATGAGACGGGTAGACCAACTGGACAGAGAGAGAGGGGGACAATTCCATAAGACGCAGTGACCTGTTTAAAAAAAATCTCCATACTGCTAGCTAAATATATTGAATGAGAGTGGAAGTGCAAAAAACGAATTACTATCACATTATAAATCAGGCGGTTGCTTACAGTAGATTATAAAATGATGAACTAAAATTGTTCATTGTCCCAGAAAATGTAAATGCATGAGGGCAGCTAAAGCATGACAAAGGACATATGTTGCTCGAGGAAAATATTTAACATAACAATAGGTAGTTTGGTAGCTAAGTGGAGAGGTTGACAGCTCAGTCACTGTAATCATTAGCTAGCTAATGAACAAGCTGTGTCACAACAAGCAATGCCAATGGAATTTGAAGACAGTAGCTAGCTGGTTAGCTAGCTTGCTAATAAAGTAACTAGTTAGCTAGTTGTTTAGCTAATTTGTCAACCTATTAATTCAGCCCAATATGGGTGTATTAGGATGGCAAAAGTTCGAGAACTAACCGGCAATTGTTATTTCCTTTTTCCTTGCTAGAATGCGTCTAGTTACAGAGTTAGCTTAAACACTTTACCTAGCTAGCTAAAACACCGGTGCTACTACCTATAGCAAGTTTGCTAATATTAGCTGACAAACCGCTAGCCATTAGCTAGTTGTTTGTGCCGACTTAGCTAGCGTGTGCCAGCTAGCCTAGCTAATAGTCCAATGTCTCATTATACAACTACGCCGTACTGTCGTCTCGTTGAAAAGTATGTATTTATTTGATATGTATTTTGACACCTTTTATGATTAAATACCTGGCATATGCAGACAAACAATAGTTTGGTTATTGTCTCGCGCAAGTAACGCCCTGTTTTCACAGGCAACTTTCTCCCGATAATAGCTAGCTGACGTTAGCTAAACAAACCCGATTCGTACCCGTTCTACACCTCCTCGGTCGTGGCGCTTACTTGCACCTCCATCCAAGTCTCAGGGGCAGTCCGATTTCTCAACAAAGACGTCCGTTGGTTGTAATATATAGTTTTCCCCGAGGAATAAGTTCATTACATTCCATGATGTGAAGTCCAACCCAATAGCGAAAAATACGGCATTTTTTGATGTCTCACAAGCCCGCTAGTGTTCGTTTAGCCACAGCTAGCCGCCTGGCTTGTCGTTAGTACCGCCCCATCAGAGACCCCCAGTGGCATCGGGCTTTGACCTCGAAGACATGATGCATAGAACGTTCTCTGTCGTTTTCATTTCACCAACAGCATTGTATACATTTTTACATACAGTTTAAACGTGTAAGAAAACACACTCTTGAAATAAATACAAAAAAATCAATTCTGACAGCATGGCAACACAATTCAAGTAAAAATGCATTATTAGTAGGCCAGGAGTTGGGTGGCCAGGGATTGTTATTAGGGAGGACCAGGGATGGGTTCCACTGATGGTTTGAATCGAATGTTTTAATGATGGACTTGAACAAAACCCTTACCACCACAGACGGATGCTGGCACTACCAGTGTATTTATCCCTGTGTTTCCTGTCTCTCTGTGCCAGTTCGTCTTGTATGTTCCAAGTCAACCAGAGTTTTCCCGTTCTCCAGCTTTTTGCATTCTCCTTTTTCTAGTCCTTCCGGTTTTGACCCTTGCCTGTTTCTGGACTTAGTACCCGCCTGCCTGACCAGTCTGCCTGCCTTGACCACGAGCCTGTCTGCCACTCTGTACCTCCTGGACTCTGATCTGGTTTTGACATTTTGCCTGTCAATGAGCATTCTCTTGCCTTCCCCTTTGGAAAAATAAACATTGTAAGACTCCAACCATCTGCCTCCTGTGTCTGCATTTGGGTCTCGCCTTGTGCCTTGATACACTTACCCAGTGGTGGAAAAAGTACCCAATTGTCATACCTGAGTAAAAGTAAAGATATCTTAGTAGAAAATGTAAAAGTGAAAATCACTACTAAAGTAAAATCCTACTTGAGTAAAAGTCTAAAAGTATTTGGCATTAAATATACTTAAGTGTCAAAAGTAAATGTAATTACTAAAATATAGTTAAGTAGCAAAAGTAAAAGTATAAATCATTTCAAATTCCTTATATTAAGCAAACTAGACGGCAACATTGTCTTTTTTTTTAATTTACGGATAGCTAGAGGCACACTCCAACACTCAGACATAATTTACAAATGAAGCATGTGTTTAGTAACTCAGTCAGATCAGAGGCAGAAGGGATGACCAGGGATGTTGTCACGACTTCTACCGAAGATGTTCCCTCTCCTTGTTCGGGCAGTGCTCGGCGTTCGACGTCACCGGTCTTCTAGCCATCATCGATCCATTTTTCATTTTCCATTGGTTTTGTCTTGTCTTCCCACACACCTGTTTTCAATCCCATTCATTACCTGTTGTGTATTTAACCCTCTGTTTCCCCTCATGTCTTTGTCAGAGGTTGTTATATTTGTCAGTGTTGTTTATTTGTTGTGTTGGTGCGCGACGGGTCCGCGTACCCATGGTTTTTCATGTCTGTACTGTTTAGTGTTATGGAGCATGTTCTGTGGACATTTATTAAAAGACTCAATTTTGACTTTCCTGCGCCTGACTTCCCTGCTACCTATACACACGGCGCTGACAGATTTTCTCTTGATAAGTGTGTGAATAAGATAATTTTCCTGTCCTGCTAAGCATTCAACATGTAAAAAGTAGTTTTGGGAGTCAGGGAAAATGTATGGAGTAAAAAGTACATAATTCTCTTTAGGAATGTAATGAAGTAAAAGTAAACGTAGTCAAAAATATAAATAGTAAAGTAAAGATACCCCAAAAAAACAACTTAAGTAGTACTTTAAAGTATTTTTACTTAAGTACTTTACACCACTGCATTTACCTCTATCCCAGAAATCACTCCTGTCAATGGAGCCCTTTTCTTGAGAGAAAACCATTCACATCTTATGTCCCCATTTTACACGCAGAGCACCTATTCCCTCTGACCAGCAGAAACACAAACAATTATCACAAGACAATTATCACCTTCACCGATTCCACAGCATCCAACTGTTTTCACCCATCCTGAAACGACAAATGGATCAGCCTGAAGGCAAAGGTTCACTTTTCACAAAATTACCCTCCTACCGTCGCTGACTCATATTTATCCTGACCCTCGGTGCAATCCTCAGGCTCCGAGAACCTCATCCCACCTACCATCTCCAATACCTTGCCCTCACTCACTTCCAATTCTCCTCCTGTCTTAAATCTGGCGTACAGCTCCCTCTGCTTCAAGCTCCCCCTCATCTTCCCTCTCTCTCTTCGACCTCCTCTGCCTCTCTTTTTCCTTCCATTACTCCTCTGTATTCCAAGTATACATCTCCATGTGATATTGCACTTCTCATTACATACATCTTGTTCTTGTCCTCTGAAGGGACTCCATTTTCATAAATGCAGATGTATCTTCCGAAACCGTCTGACAGCCATTAGGCCCACTGGGCACTCCGTATAGCTCTCCCACTCTAAAAGGGACTAGGACGCCTACACTGCTTCTGGTCAGGGGGTAATAACCTTGTCATGAAGTGGACAGCAAAGGGGGAAAATTCAAGGAAACCCCCTTGCTTGATTGTAAAATATTTGCTGCGTTCCATTGCTGTAAAAAGGAGATGGAAGCGGGCAGTTGGCCAAGCAAACAACACTTGTGTCATAACAAGGGAGAGCAGTGAAACCGACAATATCAAATATGTGATTAATGCAGCCATAAAATGTGTATTTCTATCCAAAGCCAGTCTTATGCAAAGCCAGGTGTGACATTTTTCTCAAGCAAGGAAAGGCTCAAAGGCTGTTATGCCAAATGCCCTCAAAGGAAGGAATTTCTGAACAAGAATGTAGGGTTTATTACAGTTTCATCATTTGTAAACAATGAAATGATTTATTTCATTTTGATATGCCTCACCATGGGAAGGCATAAATGCTAGTATATGTTATGAGAGGTCAATTTATTGCATACAGAGCAAAATGTATTTAAAATAAACAGAACAGAATTTGCAGCTTTCCCGGGGTTGTCATCAGAGCAACACAAGACACTGATTTTTGTTGTTGCTGCATAGCACACAAGTTCTGTATGACAGACTGAACAATAAAATGGTATTTACTATAAATAATATAAGCTATAGCTGACCCCTAAAATATGTTGATGGTGTCATTCAGCATTTTCCCCATTAGATTCTGCATATTCTACCGAGTTCGAGGGTCTTTAACCCTCTTCATTGTGAACATACAGGAACTGAAACATTGTTCTAACTTTGACACAGTAGGACGGGAACAGTTATCTTCAGCAAATACATTGGACAATTTAGGAGAATGAACTCTCTGTCTCACTCCGTCAGCACAAATGTAGCTTGGCATTGTCAGCTGTGTTAGATAAAGTGCTCATCAATACGCAACACTTAGGATTGTACCCAACTTTCTGTGAAAGTCCCATGTTCAGCGTTGGTGAATAATTTAATAACTTTCAAATAGCCTGTTAATTTATATAAAAAGCTTACATATTCAGTAAGAAAACATGCATGCAAGTTGCTTTCCAGGCAACAGGGGTCCAACATTCATTTATCTGCTTTCCAAGATGTCAGTTTCAGAACAGAAGCCAGTCCAGCCACCTGTTCCAAATCTTTCAGCTCTGAGAGAGCGACATTACAAGAGGTCACTGGGTCATTCGGTTGAAACAATCCCTTTCATGTCATCATCTGTCCGGACTGGCGGCCATGTTTGACGCTCTCAGCTGCCACACCAGCAAGCTTCACCTTTCGATCTTGATAACCTGCTCGCACATAATTGAGAGGTACTGGGTGAGTTTGACCATGAAGATGATGGCGGTGCCCCCCGTGAGCATACAGGAGGGCCAGAAGAGCGAGTGGAAGACGGGACTGTGGCCGTACTGCCGGGTCAGGAGGACACTCTCCTGCTGGTCGCTGGGGTCGTAGTAGCACAGGACCTGGTGGTGCGGCTTCAGGCGCTCTGAGATGTTCACGATAATGTGGTGCATGGCATTGGTGTCCTTCTGGCACTTTGGCACGTAGAAACACTGGAAATAGAAAAGTGGGTGGATGACATTGATGTTAGTTCGGGGGCATGAATACCTAACCTACAGGCTTAGTAAGCATCCTTTGATAGTCAACATACATATTTATTTGTATAAACATTTGTTCCTGTTGAGAGAAACAGGTACATAGCGCATCATGAGTCATGCATAGGGCTAGGAGTTTCCCAGACTACCTGAACAGGAAGAAGCAGGCCTGCTAGCTCACATGCTGGCTAGACAGGGCACGTGTGCGTCCACGTTTGATTTTGTCCATCCCCACCAGATGAAATCAGAACACGCATGTTGAAATATCAAAATAAACTCTGAACCAACCATATTAATTTGGGAATGTTTCAAAACACATGAAACATTCAGGGCCATTTAGCTAGCTAGCTTGCTGTTGCTAACTAATTTGTCATGGGATATAAACACTGGGTGGTTTTTTTACTTGAAATTTACAAGGTCCTTTTTTTCTGTATCTTTGTAGAATTTTTACCCATTTTGAATCACTCAAAATCGTGTGTTCTCTTCTCCGACAATTAATTCACAGATAAAAGGGGAAACCTAGTTATTTTATTGTAATCTCTCCTCCATCGGTATTCTTCTTCTGTGGACTTTATATGGCGGTTGGCAACCAACTTTAAGGTGAATTACCACCACCAACTGGACTGGAGTGTGGACCTTGGTTCATCTTTCAATCACCCACGCGGCTATTGTCACACTCGTTGAAAGGAGTAGACCAAGGCGCAGCGTGCGTAGAGTTCCTAAATATGATCCCCAATCAGAGACAACAATAAACAGCTCTCTGATTGGGAACCATACCAGGCCAACATAAACCATTAATCACCTAGATGACCCACCCTAGTCACTATCACGCCCCAACCAGCAGAGAATAAACAGCTCTCTATGGTCAGGGCGTGACAGTACATCCTCCCCCCCCCCCCCAAGGTGCGGACTCCGACCGCAAAACCTGACTCAATAGGAGAGGGTCCGGGTGGGCATCTACCGTCGGGGGGGCAGCTCCGGTGCAGGGCGAAGTACCCTCTCCGCTCGCAGATACGATGTCTTCCTCCATAGTGGCTCTGGTGCGGGGATCGTCACAGGAGGAACCGGACCGTGTGTCGTCGCTGGAGGCACCGAACCGTAGATCATCACAGGAGGCTCTGGACTGAGAACCCCTGCTGGAGGCTCCGGACTGAGAACCCCTGCTGGAGGCTCCGGACTGAGAACCCCTGCTGGAGGCTCCGAACTGCGGACCGTCGCTGGAGGCTCCGGACTGCGGACCGTCTCAGGAGGTTCCGGACTGCGGACCGTCTCAGGAGGCTCCGGACTGCGGACCGTCTCAGGAGGCTCCGGACTGCGGACAGTCTCAGGAAGTTCCGGACTGCGGACAGTCTCGGGAAGTTCCGGACTGCGGGCCGTCTCAGGAGGTTCCGGACTGCGGGCCGTCTCAGGAGGTTCCGGACTGCGGACAGTCTCAGGAAGTTCCGGACTGCGGACCGTCTCAGGAAGTTCCGGACTGTGGACCGTCTCAGGAGGCTCCGGACTGCGGACAGTCTCAGGAAGTTCCGGACTGCGGACCGTCTCAGGAAGTTCCGGACTGTGGACCGTCTCAGGAGGTTCCGGACTGCGGACAGTCTCAGGAAGTTCCGGACTGCGGACCGTCTCAGGAAGCTCCGGACTGCGGACCGTCTCAGGAGGTTCCGGACTGCGGACCGTCTCAGGAGGTTCCGGATGCGGACCGTCTCAGGAGGTTCCGGACTAGAGACAGTCTCAGGAAGTTCCGGACTAGAGACAGTCTCAGGAGGTTCCGGACTGCGGACCGTCTCAGGAGGTTCCGGACTGCGGACCGTCTCAGGAGGTTCCGGACTGCGGACCGTCTCAGGAGGTTCCGGACTAGAGACAGTCTCAGGAAGTTCCGGACAGTGGACCATCGTTGGAGGTTCTGGACTGTGATACGTCGCCGGAAGCTCTGGACTGAAAACTGTCGCCGGAAGCTCTGGACTGGGAACTGTCACCGGAAGCTCTGGACTGGGAACTGTCACCGGAAGCTCTGGACTGGGAACTGTCACCGGAAGCTCTGGACTGGGAACTGTCACCGGAAGCTCTGGACTAAAAACTGTCGCCGGAAGCTCTGGACTGGGAACTGTCACCGGAAGCTCTGGACTGAAAACTGTCGCCGGAAGCTCTGGACTGGGAACTGTTGCTGGAAGCTCTGGACTGTGGAGGAGCACTGGAGGCCTGATGCGTGGTGCCGGCACTGGTGGTACCGGGCTGATGACACGCACCTCAGGGTGAGTGTGGGGAAGAGGCACAGGACTTACTGGACTGTGGAGGCGCACTGGAAGCCTAATGCATAGGATCGGTACAGTTGGCACCGGGGTGATGACACGCACCTCAGGGTGAGTGTGGGGAAGAGGCACAAGACTTATTGGACTGTGGAGACTGTGGACCCACCCTAGTCACTATCACACCCCAAGCAACAGAAAATAAACAGCTCTCTATGGTCAGGGCGTGACAGCTATATGCTCCTAAAAACCAAAGAGGAGATGGGAGAGGTAGGACTTGCAGTGTGTCAAGCATCAAAAATAGAACCAAGTTTTATTTTAGCGCCTGGCTACTCAGACGCTCGCTGACACACGCAAGCGGTTTAGATTAAATGAGTGAATAACATGTATGTGTACATATGGTGTGGTCAGAATATCACAAACCCTGTGTCAACATACGCTATCCAGTCTTTCACAACCTCCGTTCTGACCCTCCGTTCACCTCAAAGTTGGCGTCCCAGCTCTCCTCATTGTGGGATAAGCGGCTGACCCTGCCCGTGGTGTTGACACTGACGTAGACCTGCAGACAGGGGTACTTGGAGCCTCTCCAGCAGTCCGAGCCACAGCTGTAAGAGCAGTTCATGTCTGCCGTGATGGTGGAGTTGAGCACGATACAGACACTCCCCTCTGTCCACACACTATATGGAGAGATAAAGGTAATAATTCAAGGCTATTGTAGGATTTACACAGTGGCATGTAAATATAGATTTTTCTCTGTATTCAAATCAAATTGCAGAAAGATGTTGGGGTGTAAAAATACCAGGTAGAGAGGTAGATGCGTCATTTTCACATTTCAATTTAGCATTTAAGCATTGCGTTTTAGAATTGTCACTGATAGCCCTCCATAATACTGTGGTATGCTGTGCAGTGACTTGCACAAAGAAAAGACTGACAAACAAACATACCTCATCAACACTACAAAGGCAGATTGATTGAATTACAGTCTTTCAGAATGTACGAAAGCAGAGTCCGCCCAAAAGTACAAAATCCACACAAAACAATCCACTGTCAGATTGATAGTCCAGTACCTGTCTGCATAGGAGCGCAGTACAGTGATGCCCAGGACAAAGTACATCATGGCCGACGCAATGACCATGCCCAGGCCTAGGAGAATAGCCCGGTCCTCCCCAGCCTTCATAGCTGTCATCGTCTTCTTCTTGTCCAGCAGGTCAACATCTCGGAATTTCTGGTAGATGGACCTGAGGTAGTGGTCAGGCCAGTGTTGGTGTCAAGTCCATTTCAATTAATTTTACAAAGAGGATTTTTTTTAGTTTGTTGAATCAGTTGACATTTTTCTCAATTTAAATTAGGAGAACCATTATCTGTTTCCTTCTTGGAGGAACCCCCACTGCATGTCAGAATTTTTTGTTTTTAAATGAATGACTAAAATATAGTGTTTTTAAGGGTGACAGTGTACCTCGTCGCTCCTCCTCCTGATGCTGCCCATCCCGCACTTTTGGCACCTGTCACAAAGAGCCTCTTTCCAGATGTCTCACGACCTCCTCTTCTCACAGAAGAAGTGGTGCGGAAAGACTGATGGAATGACCTGCACAAAATAACAGTCTGTTATCACTCTCGACCAGTGGTTCCCAACCTTTTTCGGTTACTGTACCAGAAACTGAATTTTGCTCTTACCGGACTACCCCTGAAGTACCCCGTCATGTGCATTGTACCAGTAGGCCAATGGTTTTATGAGTCTTATCAAGTACCCCCTGTGGATAGGCCAAGTACCTCTGGTTGGGAATCACTGCTCTATTCAATATACCTGTTTGTTCTCAGACACTCCCTACAGTTCAACTTGCTGGACAGTTGGCAATGAGATATACTACTGCAGGGTTCCCTAAACTCGGTCCTCGCGACCCCAAGGGGTGCATGTTTTTTTTCTTGTTTTTTTCCCCTAGCACTTCATGGCTTCAAATAATAAACTAATCTTTAAGCTTTGGTATTTTGAATCAGCTGTGTAGTGTTAAAAATAAATTTGAGGGTTGAATTTGGGAAACTACCCTGTTAACTACGCTGTCAAATATGCTGTTAACTACCCTGTTAACTACGCTGTTAAATATTCTGTTAACTATTCGCTACCATTTTAACTACGCTGTTAAATATGCTGTTATCTACCCTGTTAACTAGCCTGTTAACTACCCTGTTAACTACGCTGTTAAATATGCTGTTAACTACCCTGTTAAATACCCTGTTAACTACGCTATCAAATATGCTGTTAACTACCCTGTTAACTACGCTATTAAATATTCTGTTAACTATTCGCTACCATTTTAACTACGCTGTTAAATATGCTGTTATCTACCCTGTTAACTACCCTGTTAACTACGCTGTTAAATATGCTGTTAACTACCCTGTTAACTATGCTGTTAAATATGCTGTTAACTACCCTGTTAACTATGCTGTTAACTACGCTGTTAACTACACTGGTAACTGCCCTGTTAACTGCACTCTTATCTACGCTGTTAAATATGCTGTTAACTACACTGTTAATTAAATATGCTGTTAGCTACCCTGTTAACTACCCTGTTAACTATGCTGTTAACTACGCTGTTAACTACGCTGTTAACTACGCTGTTAAATATGCTGTTAGCTACCCTGTTAACTACCCTGTTAACTACCCTGTTAACTATGCTGTTAACTACGCTGTTAACTACACTGGTAACTGCCCTGTTAACTGCACTCTTATCTACGCTGTTAAATATGCTGTTAACTACACTGTTAATTAAATATGCTGTTAGCTACCCTGTTAACTACCCTGTTAACTACGCTGTTAACTACGCTGTTAACTACGCTGTTAAATATGCTGTTAGCTACCCTGTTAACTACCCTGTTAACTACCCTGTTAACTATGCTGTTAACTACGCTGTTAACTACACTGGTAACTGCCCTGTTAACTGCACTCTTATCTACGCTGTTAAATATGCTGTTAACTACACTGTTAATTAAATATGCTGTTATCTACCCTGTTAAATATGCTGTTAACTACACTGTTAAATATGCTGTTAACTACACTGTTAATTAAATATGCTGTTATCTACCCTGTTAAATATGCTGTTAACTACACTGTTAATTAAATATGCTGTTATCTACCCTGTTAAATATGCTGTTAACTACACTGTTAATTAAATATGCTGTTATCTACCCTGTTAAATATGCTGTTAACTACACTGTTAATTAAATATGCTGTTATCTACCCTGTTAAATATGCTGTTAACTACACTGTTAATTAAATATGCTGTTATCTACCCTGTTAAATATGCTGTTAACTACACTGTTAAATATGCTGTTAACTACGTTGTTAAATATGCTGTTAACTACACTGTTAAATATGCTGTTAACTACGTTGTTAAATATGCTGTTAACTTCACTGTTAATTAGCCTGTTAAATATGCTGTTAACTACCCTGTTAAATATGCTGTTAACTACACTGGTAACTGCCCTGTTAACTACCCTGTTAATTACGCTGTTAAATATGCTGTTAACTATGCTGTTAACTACACTGTTAAATATGCTGTTAACTACACTGTTAAATATGATGTTAACTACCCTGTTAAATATGCTGTTAACTACCCATTATATTGTGCCATTACTACATACGATTTTCGACTACAAGATAGTACAGATAGACAGATCAACAGTAGTTATACATTTTGCTCAATAGCGATTTCATAGATTATATATCAAGGAATGAAATGGCATGAATCATACTCAATGACAGATTGTCAACTATAACATTAATTTAGATTAATGATGGTAATTCATTATATTTCTTCACCGTAAATCTTCAGTCAACCCACTTATTGACCACTCTTGCCCACTTTCGTGTCATGGAAACAACACTGAACTAGAACACTATTGTTTGAAACATAGCTTTACCATCACAGAGAAACATGTTAAAAGATGCTCTACTGTTGTTTCAAGATAGTTGTGCAACTCAAAGACAGAAAGCCTACCTGTGTTTCATAACTTTGACGTCAAATTCACTATGTGTGAAAGCTCAAAGATAGAGATAGAGCAAAAGAAAGCCTACCTGTGTTGCATGACTTTGCTGTCAAATCCACTACTGTGAAAGCCAAGTTGTTGACAAAATATTATTTGGTTTATACAATTCAAAAGAAACGACTAAGTATTTATCCTACGACATCAACAAGTACGTAGTCGTGATCCACCATAACCAGGAAGAAGAACAAATGACTTGAATAGGACCGAAGGGTTCCTTTAATATAGTTGACATTCAGGTGCAGCGCCACCAGCTAAACAAACATCTCATTTTGCAACACAAAGAAACGTTAATAAGGTGAGACAAGAGGATCGATGAACATAGATAAAGGTGTTAATGTCGATGAACTTGTCATGAAAGACGTAGCTCCTGGAGCATGAACCATATGAATGCAACCCCTGTCAACACAAACTCATTGTGTCCTCTCTTTTAACATCAACAACTTGCCAAGGCTGGCACACTGAATCATGGTCACTGAACATTCCACCCAATAGCACACAGCTTTCTCCCATTAAAAGTCGCATGCATATTAAATTGGGCAGCAGCCAGGGCCATGTTCTTTAGCACTGGGGATTTTAGCATGTACATGTAGATTGTCGACGTGATTCATGATGATGACTGCTTGTCTAGCTTGCTAGCTAAGATTTTGAAAGTGTGATGTTGGCATGATCAGTCCAATCAAAACTACGGTAGATATGTGATTCGACGTCGTTTTGTCTGTTGCCAATGACCGTGAGCCTTCTGAAATGAGCACTTCTAATGTAACTCTATGGCAGCACCCAAGGGGCTTGATTTTTCGAGCTCTCCCTGCAGATTTTGCTGTGAGGTAGTGTCCCCATGAGTGACAGAACACTGAGCCAATCACGGGGAAACTAAAGAACATTAGCAACCCTTGCACTCCGTATTTTCCGCTGGCTGCCTCAGGTACTCTACAGATTGTATCATGGAAACAGCCAGTTCATTTAGGCAGTGAAAATGCATTTTCTTATTTTATATACAGTGCCTTTGGAAAGTATTCAGACCCCTTGACTTTTTCCACATTTTGTTACATTACAGCTTTATTCTAAAAATTGATTAAATAAATAAAAATATCAGCAATCTACACACAATACCCCATAATGACAAAGTGAAAACATTTTTTTAGACACTTTTGCACATTTCTTAAAGATAAAAAACAGAAATAAGTTATTTACATAAGTATTCAGAACCTTTGCTGTGAGACTCGAAATTGAGCTTAGGTGCATCCTGTTTCCATGGATCATCCTTGAGTTTCTACAACTTGATTGGAGTCCCACCTGTGGTAAATTCAATTTATTGGACATGATTGGGAAAGGCACACCTGTATATGAGTTCCCACATTTGTAAGTGCATGTCAGAGCAAAAACCAAACCATGTGAGGTCCAAAATAATTGTCCGTAAAGCTCAGAGACAGGATTGTGTCGAGGTACAAATCTGAGGAAGGGTACCAAAACATTTCTGCATCATTGAAGGTCCAAGACCACAGTGGCTTCTATCATTCTTAAATGGAAGAAGTTTGGAATCACCAAGAGACTTCCTAGAGCTGGCCATCCACCCAAACTGAGCAATCGGGGGAGAAGGGCCTTGGTCAGGGAGGTCCAGAATTCCTCTGTGAAGATGGGATAACCTTCCAAAAGGACAACCATCTCTACAGTACTCCACCAATCAGACCTTTATGGTAGAGTGACCAGGCGGAAGCCACTCCTCAGTAAAAGGCACATGACAGCCCACATGAAGTTTGCCAAAAGGCACCGAAAGACTCTCAGACCATGAGAAACAAGATTCTCTGGTCTGATGATACCAAGATTGAACTCTTTGGCCTGAATGCCATGTGTCACATCTGGAGGAAACTTGGCACCATCCCTACTGTGAAGAATGGTGGTGGCAGCATCATGCTGTGGGGATGTTTTTCAGTGGCAGGGACTGGGATACTAGTCAGGATCGAGGGGGATAAACTGAGCAAACTACAGAGATATCCTTGATGAAAGCCTACTCCAGAGCGTTCAGGACCGCTGACTGGGGTGAAAGGGCACCTTCCAACAGGACAACGACCCTAAACAGACATCCAAGACAACGCAGGAGTAGCTCGGGACAAGTCAAATCAAATCAAATTTTATTGGTCACATACACATTGTTTGCAGATGTTAGCATCGTAGCACCATTCGGTGCAAAAACTCGACTTACCAGTTGCGGCCCACTTGTTGGAAGCAAACCACTCGATTTCGTCCCTACATTATATCGGCATTGAACATGTCACCCTCCCTAGGAGAGGGGGTGACCTCGACAATTTATTGTTAAAACGAGAGGCTGCCTGGATCTTTAATTTAAGGACTCTTGCTCCCTTCGGTCTCAACATGGACTTTGATCTGAAGCCATTCTAGTGATTGTTGTGATTTTGCTATTCATTGTAAATGTTTGTAGGCCTATGCAGCCAAATTGTATCTATGATCGGAAAGAAAGGAAAGAAATCTCCTTCGGGGGCTGGGATAAAAAGAAATATAGGACAAACACACGTCATGACAAGAGAGACACCACAACACTACATAAAGAGAGACCTAAGACAACAACATAGCATGGCAGCATCACATAACAACACAGCATGGTAGCAACACCACATGACAACAACATGGTAGCAACACAACATGGCAGCAGCGCAACATGGTAGCAGCTAAAATCATGGTACAAACATTATGGGGCACAGCCAACAGCACAAAGGCATGAAGGTAGAGACAATATTACATCACGCGAACCAACCACGACTGTCAGTAAGAGTGTCCATGACTGAGTATTTGAATGAAGAGATGGAGATAAAACTGTCCCGTTTGAGTGGTGGTTGCAGCTCGTTCCAGTCACTAGCTGCAGCGAACTGAAAAGAGGAGCGACCCAGGGATGTGTGTGCTTTGGGGCCCTTTAACAGAATGGGACTGGCAGAACGGATGTTGTATGTGGAGGAGGAGGGCTGCAGTAGTTATCTCAGAAAAGAGGGTTTTATAAATAAGCATCAACCAGTGGGTC
The DNA here is from genome assembly GCF_036934945.1 of Oncorhynchus masou masou. Taxonomy (NCBI): domain Eukaryota; kingdom Metazoa; phylum Chordata; class Actinopteri; order Salmoniformes; family Salmonidae; genus Oncorhynchus; species Oncorhynchus masou. Next base: position 11,142,572 of record NC_088228.1, read on the forward strand.
TTGTGACAGGTATACAGAGATGACCAGTTTACAGAGGAGTATAGAGTGCAGTGATGTTCTATAAGGAGCATTGGTGGCAAATCTGATGGCCGAATGGTAAAGAACATCTAGTCGCTCGAGAGCACCCTTACTTGCCGATCTATAAATTACGTCTCCGTAATCTATAGATATTAATTTCAGGTCTTACTGGAGAAAATGGGAGACAGTATTCAACTAACCATTGTTGTGGAAAATTAGATCCAAAGATTAAATCAGAGACTATTTCATTATATAATATAAAAATCTTTAGTACAAGCAGCTGCAGTGGAGATGTACATCTGGTTTCACAGGGAAGAACTCAAAGAGTAAATGGTTCCATGTCTCTTATATTGTGGGAGGTGACGATACAATCATTTTGTTTACACAACAGTTCTTTATACAAGCAAAAGTTCCGGGAACACAGTGGCTTTGTGTCAGGGTGCAGACATACCAGGAGTCTATGAAAGGCATGACATCACAGTCCAACACAGAACATATCCCCTTGAGAAGTTACAACAGCTCACCCCAAATTCTGCCATCACACCATCATAAAGCCCCCTACACATAAACATGGAGAAGAACGTATTGGTTATAGATGGTTGCGTACGTTTTACAGTCACCACCATTTTGAGAGCGTAATTAAGAATAAGCCCATACGTCCACCATGTTATTGAATAATGTAACGGTTGCTGTACCTCTCTGTATTCCCATGATCTCTCTAATGACGCATGTCCCGCTAATGCCGCTGACCTTGTGTGACAAACTCCAAGCTAATTTACTTAGGTTATTTGCTACTCTCAAATGCTTTCCCAACGTTTAGTTTTGTATTACAGTATAATCACCACACCTCTGAATTTGTTGAATGTGTCAGTGTCAATGTGTTGATGTGTTGATGCTTTTGTTCATGTCAAATCATTAGAAAGTGTTATAAATGTCAACTTTCCAACTTGTACTTTTCGCTTGTTAAATGTGATGTTCAAAGTATGCTTGAAATACACTTACATCAGCAACCAATGTGTTTGACTTGACATTACACATGAGTTTGAGTTGACATTACATGAGTTTGAGTTGACATTAAATATGAGTTTGAGTTGACATTACAAATAATATTGAGTTGACATTACACATGAGTTTGAGTTGACATGACATATGAGTTTGAGTTGACATTGCACATGAGTTTGACTGGACAAGACATATGAGTTTGAGTTGACATGACATAAGAGTTTGGGTTGACATTAGGCATGAGTTTGAGTGGCCATGACATAATAATCATAAGCAAAGGAAAGTGAGTGAGTGATAATGATGTTAGTTATAGGGTTTATTTCTTTGGCTACAACCCCTCTGGGAAATTGTCTTTGATAGTCCACAGTTTAGTGGGTGCTAAGTTTCACCATAAGGCCTGGCATTTTTACACTCACCACAGGCCACAATGCATTTCAAAGCTGGCCCATATTAATAATCTGCCTCTGACTGCTTGGAGACGACAACATCTGCTTCTTAGACATTGTCTCATGATGTATTTTCTGCCTTGTCCTTCGAGTGGTTATTGCTCTGTGGCCAGGTGTCCCAGTATTTAGTCTTTAGAAAGACACATGCTCCGCTGAAAGACACATGCTCCACTGAAAGACACATGCTCCAGTAAAAGACACATGCTCCACTGAAAGACACATGCTCCGCTGAAAGACACATGCTCCAGTAAAAGACACATGCTCCACTGAAAGACACATGCTCCGCTGAAAGACACATGCTCCGCTGAAAGACAAATGCTCCGCTGAAAGACACATGCTCCAGTAAAAGACACATGCTCCACTGAAAGACACGTGCTCCGCTGAAAGACACATGTTCCGCTAAAAGACACATGCTCCGCTAAAAGACACATGCTCCGCTAAAAGACACATGCTCCGCTAAAAGACACATGCTCCACTGAAAGACACATGCTCCACTGAAAGACACATGCTCCAGTGAAAGACACATGCTCCACGGAAAGACACATGCTCCACGGAAAGACACATGCTCCGCTGAAAGACACATGTTCCGCTAAAAGACACATGCTCCGCTGAAAGACACATGCTCCAGTAAAAGACACATGCTCCGCTAAAAGACACATGCTCCGCTAAAAGACACATGCTCCACTGAAAGACACATGCTCCACTGAAAGACACATGCTCCAGTGAAAGACACATGCTCCATGGAAAGACACATGCTCCACGGAAAGACACATGCTCCACTGAAAGACACATGCTCCACTGAAAGACACATGCTCCACTGAAAGACACATGCTCCACTGAAAGACACATGCTCCACTGAAAGACACATGCTCCACTGAAAGACACATGCTCCACGGAAAGACACATGCTCCACGGAAAGACACATGCTCCACTGAAAGACACATGCTCCACTGAAAGACACATGCTCCACTGAAAGACACATGCTCCACTGAAAGACACATGCTCCACTGAAAGACACATGCTCCACTGAAAGACACATGCTCCACTGAAAGACACATGCTCCACTGAAAGACACATGCTCCAGGGAAAGACACATGCTCCACTGAAAGACACATGCTCCACTGAAAGACACATGCTCCAGTGAAAGACACATGCTCCACTGAAAGACACATGCTCCACTGAAAGACACATGCTCCACTGAAAGACACATGCTCCACTGAAAGACACATGCTCCACTGAAAAACACATGCTCCACTGAAAGACACATGCTCCACTGAAAGACACATGCTCCACTGAAAGACGCATGCTCCACGGAAAGACACATGCTCCGCTGAAAGACACATGTTCCGCTAAAAGACACATGCTCCGCTAAAAGACACATGCTCCGCTAAAAGACACATGCTCCACTGAAAGACACATGCTCCACTGAAAGACACATGCTCCACTGAAAGACACATGCTCCACGGAAAGACACATGCTCCACTGAAAGACACATGCTCCACGGAAAGACACATGCTCCACTGAAAGAAAGACACATGCTCCACTGAAAGACACATGCTCCACTGAAAGACACATGCTCCACTGAAAGACACATGCTCCACTGAAAGACACATGCTCCACTGGAAAGACACATGCTCCACTGAAAGACACATGCTCCACTGAAAGACACATGCTCCACTGAAAGACACATGCTCCACTGAAAGACACATGCTCCACTGAAAGACACATGCTCCACTGAAAGACACATGCTCCACTGAAAGACACATGCTCCACTGAAAGACACATGCTCCAGTGAAAGACACATGCTCCACTGAAAGACACATGCTCCACTGAAAGACACATGCTCCACTGAAAGACACATGCTCCACTGAAAGACACATGCTCCACTGAAAGACACATGCTCCACTGAAAGACACATGCTCCACTGAAAGACACATGCTGCCCACTGAAAGACACATGCTCCACTGAAAGACACATGCTCCACTGAAAGACACATGCTCCACTGAAAGAAAGACACATGCTCCACTGAAAGACACATGCTCCACTGAAAGACACATGCTCCACTGAAAGACACATGCTCCACTGAAAGACACATGCTCCACTGAAAGACACATGCTCCACGGAAAGACACATGCTCCACTGAAAGACACATGCTCCACTGAAAGACACATGCTCCACTGAAAGACACATGCTCCACTGAAAGACACATGCTCCACTGAAAGACACATGCTCCACTGAAAGACACATGCTCCACTGAAAGACACATGCTCCACTGAAAGACACATGCTCCACTGAAAGACACATGCTCCACTGAAAGACACATGCTCCACTGAAAGACACGTGCTCACTGCTCCCACTGAAAGACACATGCTCCACTGAAAGACACATGCTCCACTGAAAGACACATGCTCCACTGAAAGACACATGCTCTACTGAAAGACACATGCTCTACTGAAAGACACATGCTCCGCTGAAAGACATACTCTACTGAAAGACACATGCTCTACTGAAAGACACATGCTCTACTGAAAGACACATGCTCCGCTGAAAGACATACTCTACTGAAAGACACATGCTCTACTGAAAGACACATGCTCCACTGAAAGACACATGCTACACTGAAAGACACATGCTCTACTGAAAGACACATGCTCTACTGAAAGACACATGCTCCACTGAAAGACACATGCTCCACTGAAAGACACATGCTCCACTGAAGACACATGCTCCACTGAAAGACACATGCTCTACTGAAAGACACATGCTCCACTGAAAGACACATGCTCCACTGAAAGACACATGCTCAATTTTAATGCTCCCAGCATGAAGCAGAATAAACTACACATTGGGCACAAACTGGTTGAATCAACGTTGTTTCAACGTAATTTGTCAATGTATTGTAACATGCAAATGAGAACTTGGTCTCAACTAGCCTACCTGGTTAAATAAAGGTAGAAAAAAAAATACAAAAATGTGCTGAGGAGGGCATGGCTGTCTGTCGTGCTGGGGAGGGCATGGCTGTCTGTAGTGCTGGGGAGGGCATGGCTGTCTGTAGGGCTGAGGAGGGCATGGCTGTCTGTCGTGCTGAGGAGGGCATGGCTGTCTGTCGTGCTGGGGAGGGCATGGCTGTCTGTCGTGCTGGGGAGGGCATGGCTGTCTGTAGGGCTGAGGAGGGCATGGCTGTCTGTAGGGCTGGGGAGGGCATGGCTGTCTGTAGGGCTGAGGAGGGCATGGCTGTCTGTAGTGCTGGGGAGGGCATGGCTGTCTGTAGTGCTGGGGAGGGCATGGCTGTCTGTAGTGCTGAGGAGGGCATGGCTGTCTGTAGTGCTGGGGAGGGCATGGCTGGCTGTCGTGCTGGGGAGGGCATGGCTGTCTGTAGGGCTGAGGAGGGCATGGCTGTCTGTAGGGCTGGGGAGGGCATGGCTGTCTGTAGGGCTGGGGAGGGCATGGCTGTCTGTAGTGCTGGGGAGGGCATGGCTGTCTGTAGTGGCATTTGAACATCTTGGCCATGTTCTGTTATAATCTCCACCCGGCACAGCCAGAAGAGGACTGGCCACCCCTCATAGCCTGGTTCATCTAGGTTTTGGCCTTTCTGGGGAGTTTTTCCTAGCCACCGTGCTTCTACACCTGCATTGCTTGCTGTTTGGGGTTTTAGGCTGGGTTTCTGTACAGAACTTTGAGATATCAGCTGATGTACGAAGGGCTATATAAATACATTTGATTTGACTTGTATCTGGCCGTATCACTGCTTGTTGTGATACCGGATGGGGTGCATGTTGGAACAGAGCTGGCTGCTGGACCTGCTCATGCTCCCATGATGGCTGTTTGACAGGTCAAGTAGCTGACTTGGTTTGTATCTTTACGTAGTGTCAAATAAGATATGAAAAAGTAAATGGTTGACACAATATTTTTATTGTCTGAATGTTGTCACATTTATAATTTATTGTGTCTGTGTCATTCAGTGTCATAAAGCATGTCATCCAGTATAACATGGGCAGCTCTGGCAATACATGATCTTGTTATCTTAATTAACATGTATCACATCCCACAAGTTACAACACCTTTTGGAATGTGTCTTGTTACCTTGTGCATTTGCACATCAGACAACAATTTACTGTGAAATGTTGCTGGAATACTGATATAATAATCTAGGACCAGATGAGATAATTCAGGACCATCAGAAGGAATTTAACCCGAGCCTGCTACTAGTCTTTTGGGGGCCCTAAGTGAGATTTGGCAGGATATCATGACTTATGCCAAGATATCTGAGTGAGAGTAACTAACAAAATCAATGAGGGCCCCCTGGACGCCAGGGCTTGAGTTACAGTCCGTGTCTGACATAACAAGAGAATAATTGCTAATGCACAACCAAATTTCAAAGTTGCACCATGCAATAGTAAGTTGAGACCCCGATTGAGTCTGTGGCCCCTAAGCGAGCCTGGGGCCCCTAAGCGACCCCTTATGTCACTTATGCCTGTATTGAACTGTCAACTGTGTCCCTCTCCAACACAGTGTGGACTGTCAGTGACATAACCCTGCTACCTTATACTCATACTCAAACCCCGGTCAACTGCGTGCTCGTTGTCATACCTGGTGGGTAACTTGAGTGACAAGCACAATACCCCCATGCTTAAAATGAGTCGGTTAAGGCGCCAAGGCACAATTAACTGCAGTGGCTCAATGTATAGCAGTGTTTTTTGTAGTGTATCTGCAGCTGTCGAACAGGAAATGATGTTCCTGTTTTGCCACCAGGTGTCTCTGTTGCCACAGAATCAGACAAATGCAAAGCAGCTTCCCACACAGTGGATTTACTGTTGTTATCCTGTGATTATCAACTGAAATATGTTTATTATACAACTTTGCGATAGCATTTCAAAATTAAATAAATGCATATGCAAATCTATTATTTCATTAATGCATGTGAATGTTGGTTGTGAAAATTCAGTATATATAAAATTCTGTACATATTGCGTATATTGTGTATATATCGTATATTGTGCATATGGGTTATTATACGCTGTAGTATTTTTTATTAACTCAGAGCTATGATTGATCACTTTTCTATTTATCCAGAGTCACATTATAGTAAGACATTCTAAGGAATCCTCAGAGGCTTCTCCTTGGTTCTCCATAAGATACACTAGATATGCTTAGGGGATTCCCCTGCAAACCCCTTGCAGCCATCGTGGATTTTGATTGGCTCATTACCGGTCTTCCATCCATAACTATTATTCACTACCAGCCTCTGATGATATGCCTATCTTAAACTCCAAGCTCTCCTCACAGGGGACAGTCAGCCGCTGCCTAATGAGCTACTTAGCTCCCTCTGATAGCAGTGTAATGTCTACCCTGTGATAGGAGATCACAACCTCCCTCAAGAGCTGTAAAAAGCTGTATGAACCTGTCCTGTTGGGCCTACCCATTGGAAAACAATTTCTTTTTTTTATCCTGACCTCCGCTCTGAGGCCCGAAAATAACCATCCCAATTCCCATCACATAGCGAGGAAACAGGGGGAACGTTGGCCCAAAATAGAAAAAAAGAAGAAAGGGCATTTGTGTTGTATAGGTGACCAGGCCGAAACATAATCACCACAGAGGAAGAATGATTGCAGGCGAACCGGATGCTTTCTTCACAAGTCAGATTTGGAGGTGAAACAACAATAGAGTAATGGAAGATGAAAGCTGAGTATTCCCCTTTGTTTCCCTCTGGTTGGGTTAAAAATAACTAGGTCTAAGCAGGCAATGGAGCCACTGCAGTGGTCTGTCTCTAGCTGGAACTGGAGCCACTGCAGTGGTCTGTCTCTAGCTGGAACTGGAGCCAATACAGTGGTCTGTCTCTAGCTGGAACTGGAGCCAATGCAGTAATCTGTCTCTAGCAGGCACTGGAGCCAATGCAGTGGTCTGTCTCTAGCTGGAACTGGAGCCACTGCAGTGGTCTGTCTCTAGCAGGCACTGGAGCCAATGCAGTGGTCTGTCTCTAGCAGGCACTGGAGCCAATGCAGTGGTCTGTCTCTAGCAGGCACTGGAGCCAATGCAGTAGTCTGTCTCTAGCTGGAACTGGAGCCACTGCAGTGGTCTGTCTCTAGCAGGCACTGGAGCCAATGCAGTGGTCTGTCTCTAGCAGGCACTGGAGCCAATGCAGTGGTCTGTCTCTAGCAGGCACTGGAGCCAATGCAGTGGTCTGTCTCTAGCAGGCACTGGAGCCAATGCAGTAGTCTGTCTCTAGCAGGCACTGGAGCCAATACAGTGGTCTGTCTCTAGCTGGAACTGGAGCCACTGCAGTGGTCTCTCTCTAGCTGGAACTGGAGCCAATGCAGTGGTCTGTCTCTAGCAGGCACTGGAGCCAATGCAGTAGTCTGTCTCTAGCAGGCACTGGAGCAAATACAGTGGTCTGTCTCTAGCTGGAACTGGATCCACTGCAGTGGTACCTCTCTTGCTGGAACTGGAGCCAATGCAGTGGTCTGTCTCTAGCTGGAACTGGAGCCACTGCAGTGGTCTGTCTCTCGTTGGCACTGGAGCCAATGCAGTGGTCTGTCTCTAGCTGGAACTGGAGCCACTGCAGTGGTCTCTCTCTAGCTGGAACTGGAGCCAATGCAGTGGTCTGTCTCTAGCTGGAACTGGAGCCACTGCAGTGGTCTGTCTCTCGTTGGCACTGGAGCCAATGCAGTGGTCTGTCTCTAGCTGGAACTGGAGCCAATGCAGTGGTCTGTCTCTAGCTGGAACTGGAGCCACTGCAGTAGTCTGTCTCTAGCTGGAAGTGGGGCCATGCAGTAGTCTGTCTCTAGCTGGAACTGGAGCCACTGCAGTAGTCTGTCTCTAGCTGGAAGTGGGGCCATGCAGTAGTCTGTCTCTAGTTGGAAGTGGGGCCAGGCAGTAGTCTGTCTCTAGTTGGAAGTGGGGCCATGCAGTAGTCTGTCTCTAGTTGGAAGTGGGACCATGCAGTGGTCTGTCTCTAGCTGGAAGTGGGGCCATGCAGTGGTCTGTCTCTAGCTGGAACTGGAGCCACTGCAGTAGTCTGTCTCTAGCTGGAAGTGGGGCCAGGCAGTAGTCTGTCTCTAGCTGGAAGTGGGGCCATGCAGTAGTCTGTCTCTAGTTGGAAGTGGGACCATGCAGTAGTCTGTCTCTAGTTGGAAGTGGGGCCATGCAGTAGTCTGTCTCTAGTTGGAACTAGGGCCATGCAGTAGTCTGTCTCTAGTCTGTCCTGTTTTCCCTCCCTCTCCAGCCCCCGCCCAACCCATACACACACTCAAAGAGAAACTAAAAGAGAATGTATGCAATACTACTGTTGCCAAGGGAGCTGGCGAAAGCTTTCACTGGCGTGGCTGTATCCAAGCAGTTACACAATGCCAACAGGTCCGCTGCATATTTAACCAAGTTTAACCGCTGTGCTCATATCCCTGGCAACCACCTTATCTAATAGTCCTGCAATATCAACCCCCTCACAGACACACACACACACACACACACACACACACACACACACACACACACACACACACACACACACACACACACACACACATCCGGCAAGTAAGCAGAAAGTGTTTTTATTCCTATTCAAACCCCTCACATACATAATTTCATATCCCAGACATATGCTTTGATTCCTCCCAGCTCCCACACAACCAACGCCTTTCATTGTAAAATGTAGACAATATATTTTGTATTATAAAATGGGTGGTTCGTGCCCTGAATGCTGATTGGCTGACAGCCGTGGTATATCAGACCGAAATACCACGGGTATGACAAAACATTTATTTTTACTGCTCTAATTACCTTGGTAACCAGTTTATAATAGCAATGTCACTTCAAAGGTTTGTGGTATATGGCCATTATACCACGGCTATGGGCTGTGCCCAGGGACTGTCCGTGGTTAAGTACAGCCCTTAGCCATGATATATTGGCAATATACCACACCTCCTCGGCCTTATTGCTTAAATATATAGTAGACAATATATTTTGTAATATATAACATATTGTACCCTCAGATGATAGTCACCGTAAGTATATATTTTTAAATTCAACTAGGCAAGTCATTGAACAAATTCTTATTTACAATGATGGCCTACCCCATCCAACCCCATCCAAACCCAGACAACAATAGGCCAATTGTGCACCACCCTATGGGACAAATTATGGCCAGTTGTGATACAGCTGTGCCTTAGACCACTGCGCCACTCAGGAGCCCATAACAAAATTAGTTACTTTGCTAACCCAAACAATGTTTAACATCTGTGATTTAAGCACTCATGTATGCATATTCATGTTCATGGATCAGTGGATTATGGATTATGTTAGTGGGGGAGAGAATTGGTGTTGATGATATGTACAGTTAGGTTTTGCTGAGTAATGCATATCTAAAAACCTTGCAATGGGACAGGGATAATTCACTCTGAATTTGATTTGATAGGCTGTCAATGTGATGGAGCACATGTCTGTTTTTTCACCAAGGGGGGGAGGGAGAGAGGGAGGGGAGCAAGTGAGAAAATATGATGTAGAGATGTACAGTTCTCTACTAAGCCCTCTATTGGAGTGTTGACCTCCACCGACATAGTGAACAATGTACATTTTATTTGACAATAGTACAATACAGTCCACTTTTCTTACACAAATTGATGTAATTGCTTAGTGAGCGATTACATGTTCAATATATTTTCAACACACACATTAGAAATACATTTTTTTAGTCCAAACATTTGCATGCATCCAGAATTCATACTAGGACACAGGAACACACACGCACGCATGCACGCACGCACACACACACACACACACACACACACACACACACACACACACACACACACACACACACACACACACACACACACACACACACATACCCTAGTGAAAAATAGTGCTCTAAAAAACAACTCTCAGATTGTGTTTATCTTTGCTGTGTGCGTGCAGACTGGGGCATCTGTGTGTGGCACATTAAGAGATGTTAGACTGGGAGGTCTAACGGACGTTCTGCTGGGATGCTGACACTGAGCCAGATGACTACTGAGATAAGTGTGTTGTAGGATCAAAAGGAAGCGCAGAGCAGAGCAGCAGCTAGGGGAAAAACATCAGTGGGATACAACAAACTGTAGTACACTAGGTAATACCAGCAGCAGCACTATAGAGCCTCAGCATCAATCATCAGATGTACACTTTCAGTTGATCATCATCTGACCACATTCAAATTACATTCAAACCAACAATAACGTTACCAGCTAAACAACAACAACCACAAATAATATTCAGGTGTAATGATAAAGGAGCACATAAACTCGAGCGTTGATTATTGCTTTACACCGGCCCTGTCTGTGATTCTGTGCTGTTAGCTACCAGGATAATTTCGTGCTTCATTTTTCACAGCAAAATTAGCTATAAATTGAGAAGCTGAAAGGCCCTGTGATGAGGAGGTGGTGAATAGTGAATCAACTAATTATTTATGGGCGCAGCGTAACATTCTGTAAATTCCAAACTGCATGAAACACAACATGTATCACGTTTCCATCTACTGTAATTGGCATTGTCTGATTGTATATGAGAGAGAGAGAGAGAGAGAGAGAGAGAGAGAGAGAGAGAGAGAGAGAGAGAGAGAGAGACTGCTGAAACGATACTCCATAGTGGTGGGAAAAGAAAGAAAAACATGGAATGAAGGATGTGCTGTACTGTCTGTACTGTCTGTACTGTCTGTACTGTCTGTACTGTCTATACTGTCTGTACTGTATGTACTGTCTGTACTATGTACTGTCTATACTGTCTGTACTGTATGTACTGTCTGTACTATGTACTGTCTATACTGTCTGTACTGTCTGTACTGTATGCACTATGTGCTGTCTGTACTGTCTGTACTGCCTGTACTATGTACTGTCTGTACTGTATGTACTATGTACTGTCTGTACTGTATGTACTATGTACTGTCTGTACTGTCTGTACTGCCTGTACTGTCTGTACTGTCTGTACTGTATGTACTATGTACTGTCTGTACTGTATGTACTGTCTGTACTGTCTGTACTGTCTGTACTGTATGTACTGTATGTACTGTCTGTACTGTCTGTACTGTATGTACTGTACTGTCTGTACTGTACTGTCTGTACTGCCTGTACTGTCTGTACTGTCTGTACTGTATGTACTATGTACTGTCTGTACTGTCTGTACTGTCTGTACTGTCTGTACTATGTACTGTCTGTACTGTCTGTACTGTCTGTACTGTATGTACTGTCGGTACTGTCTGTACTATGTACTGTCTGTACTGTCTGTACTGTATGTACTATGTACTGTCTGTACTGTCCTATGTACTGTCTGTACTGTATGTACTATGTACTGTCTGTACTGTATGTACTGTATGTACTGTATGTAATATATGTACTGTATGTACTGTCTGTACTGTATGTAATATATGTACTGTATGTACTATCTGTACTGTATGTACTATGTACTGTCTGTACTGTCTGTACTATGTACTGTCTGTACTGTCTGTACTGTATGTACTATGTACTGTCTGTACTGTCCTATGTACTGTCTGTACTGTATGTACTATGTACTGTATGTACTGTATGTACTGTATGTAATATATGTACTGTATGTACTGTCTGTACTGTATGTAATATATGTACTGTATGTAATATATGTACTGTATGTAATATATGTACTGTCTGTACTGTATGTAATATATGTACTGTATGTAATATATGTACTGTATGTACTGTCTGTACCGTCTGTACTGTATGTAATATATGTACTGTCTGTACTGTATGTAATATATGTACTGTCTGTACTGTATGTAGGCTACTTGTTCTGCTTGTTTTGTTTTATGGGTTCTTCTGCTGGCAACATTCATAATTTCATGATGTGTCATCATCTGCCACAGGGAAGCCTGGAGCGATGAAGCAGAATCTTCACTAGGGACCAGTCTGAGTGAAACAGAGGTAGGTTAGCACAAAATCAGTACACTATTCAGGCTAGTTTTTCAATGATGGCAGGAGAAGCTTGTGCTATGGTCATGTCATCCTATCTTTGATATCTGCAGCATTTGATCTGAAATGTACTGAGGAATCATGGAATGATCCTATCTCAAGGTCTCAGCCCAGGGTGATATACAACATTTACATTTACATTTAAGTCATTTAGCAGACGCTCTTATCCAGAGCGACTTACAAATTGGACACTCCCATGACACTTTCACAGTCCCGTCAGTGCTTCTCATAAGATCTTACGCTGGTATATATTTTGATCAGCATCTCCAGCTAAAACTATGCAATGCACTTAGGAACATGATGTAAATAGAAAACAGCAATATACACTATATACAGATCAATGATGACTTCAGCTTGTTATTGACTTTCCCAGTCCGAATGACTGAGCCAATGACTGTATATACTGTTCAAAGGATAGGGGGTGGGGAGTAATTAATCTATGGCTAGTGGTGCCTCGCCAGGCAAAAATGAGCCATAGTGGGGGATGGGTGAATCACTGTTGTTGTGACTGGTGGCTGGCTGCAGACTTTGATTGAGAGAGGCCTCTGTACTTTTTCCTTTTTGTCTGATTGGTGAAACCAAGTGAAGGGTTGTAAACCAATTAGGGGGATTATATGTTGTGATGGAGCTGTTGTTCTGACTTAAAATGTTTTAGATTTGTCTGTATTGTTGTGAATTGTTAGATATTACTGCTGTTGAAGCAAGGAACACAAGCATTTCGCTACACCAGTAATAACACCTTCTACATATGTGTAGGCTTCCAATAACATTTGATTTGATATGGGCTATTTACAGATGAGCTATGTACAGGTGCAGTGATCTGTGAGCTGCTCTGACAGCTGGTGCTTAAAGCTAGTGAGGGAGATATGAGTCTCCAGCTTCAGAGATTTTTGCAGTTCATTCCAGTCATTGGCAGCAGAGAACTGGAAGGAGAGGCGGCCAAAGGAAGAATTGGCGTTGGGGGTGACCAGTGAGATATACCTGCTGGAGCGCGTGCTACGGGTAGGTGCTGCTATGGTGACCAGTGAGCTGATATAAGGTGGGGCTTTACTTAGCAGAGACTTGTAGATGACCTGGAGCCAGTGGGTTTGGCGACGAGTATGAAGCGAGTGCCAGCCAACGAGAGCATACAGGTCGCAATGGTGGGTAGTATATGAGCTTTGGTGACAAAACGGATGGCACTGTGATAGACTGCATCTAATTTGTTTTTCCTAGAGTGTTGGAGGCTATTTCGTAAATGATATCACCGAAGACGAGGATCGGTAGGATGGTCAGTTTTACGAGGGTATGTTTGGCAGCATGAGTGAAGGATGCTTTGTTGCGAAATAGGAAGCCGATTCTAGATTTCATTTTGGATTGGAGATGTTTAATGTGAGTCAGTAAGGAGAGTTTACAGTCTAACCAGACACCTAGGTATTTGTAGTTGTCCACATATTTTAAGTCAGAACCGTCCAGAGTAGTGATGCTGGACTGGCGGGCAGGTGCGGGCAGCAAACGGTTGAAGAGTATGCATTTAGTTTTACTTGCATTTAAGAGCAGCTGGAGGCCATGGAAGGAGAGTTGTATGGCATTGAAGCTCATCTGGAGGTTAGTTAACACAGTGTCCAAGGAAGGGCCAGAAGTATACAGAATGGTGTCGTCTGTGTAGAGGTGGATAAAATAATCACCAGCAGCAAGAGCGACATCATTGATGTATACAGAGAAGCGAGTCAGCCCGAGAATTGAACCATGTGGCACCCCCATAGAGACTGCCAGAGGTCCGAACAACAGGCCCTCTGACTTGAAATACTGAACTCCATAGTTGGTGAACCAAGCGAGGCAATCATTTGAGAACCAAGGCTGTTGAGTCTGCCAATAAGAATGTTGTGATTGACAGAGTCAAAAGCCTTAGCCAGATCGATGAATACGGCTTCACAGTAATTGCATAGCGGATAAGGTACAGTGAGATTCGAAATGGTCGGTAATCTGTTTGTTAACTTGGATTTCAAAGACCTTAACCTCAGACCTTTCGGTGTTTATTCCAAAACTCTATTCTTTCCCTATTAATTTTCCCCACAGGAATGGCTGAATTAACCAGAGGTAACGAATTTCCTGTGTTTAGGACTACAAGCTGGCATCTATTATCATTTACGATTGACAGTGATGATGGCCTATTTTGATTATGGTATGCCTAACTTTGTATTTTTAAGGTATTAAAATGAAAAGATATGTGTGCATAGGCAAACATTGCATTTGGAGGATGCATTTTATGCGTATTCTATAAAGATGCCTTGTTCAAAACAACTGGGAACTCTGAAAAATATGAGGGCAAATCATGGCGTCAGTGATCTTCAGGTCGTAAAGTCTGAGCTCCAGAAACCTAAGAAGTCCTGTTGTGTTGATGGTACCCTAAATTAAATGATCCAATATACAGACCACAAATTCCAATTGGCTATACTTCAACTCTTTAACATCATCCTCAGTTCTGACATCTTCCCCAATATTTGGAACCAAAGACTGATCACCCCAATCCCCAAAAGCAGAGACAAATTTGACCCCAATTACTGCTGTGTGATATGTGTCAACAGCAACCTTGAGAAAATCATCTGCATTAACAGCAGACTTGTACATTTACTCAGTGAAAACAATGTACTGAGCAAATGTCAAATGGGCTTTTTACCAAATTACCGTACAACAGACCACGTATTCACCCTGCACACCCTAACTGGCAAACAAATTAACCAAAGGGAAGAGAAAGTCTTCTCATGCTTTATTGATTTCAAAAAACTTTTGACTCAATTTGACATGAGGGGCTGCTATACAAATTGATGGAAAGCGGTGTTTAGGGGAAAAACATAGGACATTATAAAATCCATGTACACAAACAACAACAAGTGTGCAGTGCAGTGGAAGACAGGGATGCAGCTAGACACCCACCCTCTTCAACGTATATCTCAAACGAATTGGTGAGGGCACTAGAACAGTCTGCAGCACCCGGCCTCACCCTGCTAGAATCTAAAGTCAATTGTATATTGTTTGCAAATGATCTGGTGCTTCTGTCCCCAAACAACGAGGGCCTACAGCAGCACCTAGATATTCTGCACAGATTCTGTCAGACCTGGGCCCTTACAGTTAATCTCAGTAAAACAAAAAGTATTGGTGTTCCAAAAAAGGTCCAGTTGCCAGGACCACAAATACAAATTCCATTTAGACACCGTTACCCTAGATCACACAATTCCACAAAGCTTTGAACGATCTGAGAGACAAGACAAGAAGGGCCTTCTACGCCATCAAAAGGAACATAAAATTCAACATACCAATTAGGATCTGCCAAAAAATACATGAATCATTTATAGAACCCATTGACCTTTATGGTTGTGAGTTCCTGGGTCCGCTCACCAACCAATAATTCACAAAATGGGACAAACACCAAAACTTTTTGATTTATTTAACCAGGCAAGTCAGTTAAGAACCAATTCTTATTTCCAATGTTGGCCTATCCCGGCCAAACCCTAACCCAGACAATGCTGGGCCAATTGTGCGCCGCCCTATGGAACTCCCAATCTTGGCCGGTTGTGATACAGCCTGGAATCGAACCAGGGTCTGTAGTGATACCTCTAGCACTGAGATACAGTGCCTTATACCCCAAAAAATCCTCTGTGTAGAACATAAAACACCAAATAATGCATGCAGAGCAGATTTAAGCCGATACCTACTAATTATCAAAATCCAGAAAAGAGCAGTTAAATACAACAACCACCTAAAAGGAAGCGATTCCCAAATCTTCCATACCAAAGCCAGCACATACAGAGAGATTAACCTGGAGAAGAATCCCCTAAGCAAGCTGGTCCTGGGCCTCTGTTCACAAAAACAAACAGACTCCATAGAGCCCCAGGACAGAAATACAATTAGACCCAACCAAATCATGAGAAAACAAAAAGATAATTACTTGACACATTGGAAAGAATTAACAAAAAAAACAGAGAGTATACAGTGGCAGAATACCTGACCACCGTGACTGACCCAAAATTAAGGAAAGCTTTGACTATATACAGACTCAGTGAACATAGCCTCAGTGGTGTACTTAAGTAAAAATACTTTAAAGAACTAGTTAAGTCATTTTTTTGGGTATCTGTAATCTACTATTTATTTTACTGACACCCAGAAGTACTTGTTACATTTTGAATGCTTAGCGGGATAGGAAAATGGTCCAATTCATGCACTTATCAAGAGAACCTCCCTGGTCATCCCAAGCCTCGGATCTAACAGACTCACTAAACACAAATGCATAACTTGTAAATTATGTCTGAGTGTTGGAGTGTGCCCCTGGCTATCTGTAAAATTGAAAAACAAGAAATGGTGCCATCTGCTTTGCTTAAAAGGAGGAATTTGAAAGTATTTATACTTCTACTTTTGATACTTAAGTATATTTTAGCAATTACATTTACTTTTTATACTTAAGTATATTTAGAACCAAATACTTTTAGACTTTTCCTCAAATAGTTAGTATTTTACTGGGTGACTAACTTTTACTTGAGTAACTTCCTATTAAGGTATCTATACTTTTACTCAAGTATCACAATTGGATACTTTTTACACCCCTGCATAGCCTTGCTATTGAGAGATGCCGCCGTAGGCAGACCTGGCTCTCGAGAGAAGACAGGCTATGTGCACGCTGCCCACAAAATGAGGTGGAAACTGAGCTGCACTTCCTAACCTCCTGCCAAATGTATGACCATATTAGAGACACATATTTCCCTCAGATTACACAGATCCACAAAGAATTCGAAAACAAATCCAAATTTGATAAACTCCCATATCTACTGGGTGAAATACCACAGCAGCAAGATTTGTGACCTGTTGCCACAAGAAAAGGGCAACCAGTGAAGAACAAACACCATTGTAAATAAAACCTATCTTTATGTTTATTTATTTTCCCTTTTGTACTTTAACTATTTGCACATCGTTACACCACTGCATATAGCCATAATATAACATTTGAAATGTCTCTATTCCTTTGGAACTTTTGTGAATGTAATGCTTACTGTTTATTTTTGATTGTTAATTTCACTTTAGTTTATTATCTATTTCACTTGCTTTGGCAATGTAAAGATATGTTTCCCACGTCGATTAACCATTTGAAATGAAATTGAATTAACCGTAATAAAAGAAATTCCCGCTCCTGTGCGCCTAAGAAAATATCACTACACCAACTGGTTGAACAGTAGGAAACACGTTTACTGTAAACTCTGATAACTCCGCTACAACGAGTGACGTTTGGAAAGACTGTAGCAGGCTGCCAGGACTGCCCATTTTTGTAGGGAAAGTCACGTTACTGTGTCTGAAGCCGTTGGTTTCGAACCGCCTGGCTCTGTATCTCTAGGTATTATCTTTAAAATGTTCATACATTTCCTTGAGATATCAATTTTGCAATATTTGTAAATGGATAACATGGTTTAGCTTGAACACGAGGATTACAGCGGAAACCATCTATCAAAAGATTTCAGACAAAGTAGGTACTGGATTATGGAGACATTTTGAAAGAGCAGCTCGCTAACTAGCCTAGCCTACTTGCTAGCGTTTAGCAGAACATTTCATATAAGACCGAATCGTATGTTTTGTATTTGTTGTTGGAACATAGGAATGAATGCAAAATATTGCCACCCCTTTCAAAACGATTTGCCTTTGGTTTTTGAAACAACTACGTTAGTGTAGCTAGCTAGCTAACGCTAAGTCCTTTAGCAATGCCTCATGGGCACGGGAGTGTGGCGAGCGGAAAAACCACGTCGCGGTGCTCAGGCTAGCTAGCTAACTTACATTAGCTTAGCCTCATTTGCTAACAACCGTGTGGGGGATGGGATTTGTGCTCTCCCCGTTAGCTAGCCAGTTAGCTAAGATAGCTTTAGCCTGGTGACATAACGCTAGCTAGCTAACGTTAGGTGACAGACCGTAATAGTTTGGCTAGATGAATGAATTTCTGTTTTAAAAGCTGAGGTTATACGTTAGATGCAATTTAAACGACGCCGTTAACTGTTTATTTAAGTTACCTATAGTAAAATGTGCTAACTAGTTAGCTAGTTAACTAGTAAATGACCTCCAATTAGTTAGCTACCAGTGTGCTAATGTTAGCAGTCTTCTACCACTACTAGTAGGTCCTCATGCTTCGGCAGTGGGGGACTTTTGTTAACTGGGTGTTAAAGAAATAGAAATTGCCATGGTACCTGGGCTCAACCTCCCATTTTAAGACCATGATAATAATGAGTAGGGATTAATCCGATATTTGATATCAAGTAGACGTGTTCAACTAGGCTACCATGGGAAATAACGTTAGCTAGGTATCCACTGTTTTAAACTCACAACTCACTCATTAGTGACTTGTGTACAGTTAAAGGGGAGAGTTCATTAACTACTGTAGTAGGGAACGGTTCAGTCAGACTAGCTATATCCCAACTCATTAGTAACTTGTGTACAGTTAAAGGGGAGAGTTCATTAACTACTGTAGTAAGGAACGGCTCAGTCAGTCTAACTATCTCATTCAAGCGTTGTATTTTCAAATAGAGAAGAGAGAAATGGCAGAATTAATGATTTGTAGCGCCAGAGGAAAAGTCCATCAAATACACTACTAAGTGTTTTTGTTGAGTGTGTGTTGAACTGGGATGGAGAGTGTGGAACCAACATCCCACTATAGTCTACACACAAACACTAACACATGATTTCTTACATTTGCTATCAATTTCTTCAACCTTCTAGCTCGGTGTCAAGAAAACGGAGCCTAAGTTATAGAAACAAAATCATAGCCCTTCCAATAATTGAACTACCATGTTGTAGGCTACATGTTGAAAATTCAACACACATTTTCAAGGTACACTACTATACACAGTCCTTGTGAACTGTATAAAATAATTCTCGTCAGTCTGCTTCTTGCATTCTCCCACCAGGGCACTGGTAGCACAAAGGTCCATTGGCTGTTTTGGCTTCAACACTGCTGACCTGGTTTCCCTGATAGTATAGTGAGTGACACAACCTTCCTGGCCAGTCAACTCTTAACTCTTTCCTCAATCTGCCTACATAGGCACTGCTACATTTTCCTCAGAACTCCCATACAACATTAATAGGTAATATCTATGCGCTGGGATTTGTATGTTTGTCATGGATAATCATGAGGTCTGATGTTGCTATGAAATATGATAGCGTCATCCTCTTTCCATGCTATATACTTTTAAACAGTATACTCAAGGTTTCACTCAAGTACTGGCTCAGAGGAGGGTCAACATGAACAACAGCGTCATTGTTATTTTCCCTGTCTTGGGTCCTAGATTGCGGAGTTCCTCCTATGGATGGTGGAGCAATGAGCTTCTGAAAGACACTTGATCACATGGTGAGTAATCTGGAGCTGACATCATCGTATGTAATAGCCTACATGGGGTCCCTTAGAAGCAACACACAAGTTGTGCTTTTGTCCAATAACGTATATTAGAAAGCACAGTGGTTATCGCAGGTTCACACTTTGACTTGAGTGCAAAGTGCGTTGTATGGATGACTTTCTCTATACGTTGGCTCAGACCTGGACGACCAGGATGCAGAGTTAATTTTGGATACCACGTAGGATAAGCGTGTCATTTTGCATCAACATAGTCTTTTCTCATCTGCTCTGTGAACTGTAGTGAAGGAGCACGAGAGGAGTCTGCAGGCACAGTCATGCCCCCGAAAACATGTCAGGACTCTGGGGTTAAGGCCTGTACTTCAGTGTACGTCAAACAGAGAGACAAAGACCTCACACCAGTGAGTCATATGCACCCTCCATGACCCGACTGACTTGTGGCACAACCTTGAAGCGGCACGGACTGGAAAAAAGAAACACCTTCCGTCCCTTGAACGCTGTAAATAATTTACGTAGGGGAATAGGAATACACATCGGCACAATTTAGTAAACGCCTCAAACCGTTGTAATCTGGCTTGTCGAGCTGTAGCTGACATGATTTCCCGCACATTCACTCTGGAGGCCCCAGCTGTGATTTATGGATGGAACGTGCCGTACAAACGGTGCTGTGCTGGGTTAATGCATTCACACGCACAGCCTTGGGCCTCGTGCTCAGGGAGATTGCTGTCCTTGGGGCTCGTATTCATAGAACATAGCTTTGTCACGAAACCAGGTACTACAATACATGATTTTCCATGGCAGGAAAACACAAGTCAGACAACTCTTTGGTCCTACTGTATGTAAAATATTGTGCTATGGCTTGGAAAAGAAACATGTGATTCTGGGTAACAACATAAGGCTGTTTGTTTCCAATATTAGGACTGTTTTCCTCAGCAAATTTTGTCCGCTTCATGTTTTGTTTCCTTGCCACGATACTTCTGAGTTTTGTGATACTGGTATCGTGACAACCCAAGAGAGAGTGCTGTCCGTGGGCCTCGCGTTCAGAGAGGGAGTACAATACAGTAGAAGCTACAGTGTACTATAGCCTACCGAGAGGTAGGGATGTTAACCGGTTAGCCCTCAAAAATACATGTGATTGGTTGTGCTTATTGGTCTATGGGTTAATTTGCATTATTTAGTACAATTAAATTGTCGGTTGTGTGTTTTCATTAGTCATCATGTATCTTATCACACGCACAGCATACAGAGCCTAGTTTGAGGAGAGGAATATACTGTCACCTGTCAGACAGAATGAGAGCAGCTCTTGAAAAAGATGCTACTGGAGTGAAACTTGTTTTTATAAGCCCTGTCATTGCATAACAAATTCTATATGCTATCATGTGCTCACTGTTTTGATGGCCACGATTAAAAAGCTACTCTTTTATTTTTTTATTGTAATTATAGTGTGCCTCCGATTCGCCATTTGAGTGCATAGGCTATAGTCAATGGTAGGCAGGCTAGGCTATCAGCAGGTCACTCACCACTTTGCAATGTGAGCTATGGTCTGGCTTAACATCACTAATCCTGGCCAATGGGTGGGTGTTTTCAAGCAGCTACAAGTTTGAATGAAAACCTGGCACTTTCTCATTCTTCTCCTCCAACGCCTTTTGAGAAGGAGGCGAGGAGAGAGACCCTGTCTGTAATTGATATGGGACAAGAGAAAAGCAATGTACTCAGCAAATAACATGCAAACCTGTTGTCAGTGTATTTAAAAATATATATGTATGTATGTAGACACCACCTCAGCAACCTGACCCCTCATAGTCAATGTGAACACCTATGGGTGTCTCCTGCAATGCGGTTACGCACCCAACATTGTCATGATTCTGTCTGCGCAATGAAGTGCATCGTCATTCGCCAGAGTCCAAGGCGCTCTTGATTTGATTAGCGTTGGATCTAATTTCTGGCCTGAGTGTTGACTTTAGTGTGCTGGCATGACAGAGAGCTGGAAGTTTCAATCCAGCCACCCTCTACGTCCCTGTTTATTTCCACAGTCCTGTTTAAACAGTGTGTGGCTTTGCTTGAATAAATACGCGGCAGGGATACAAACTATGCTGGCTGTTATTCCCGTACCCCCCCCCCCCCCCATTTCCTTTCCCCCAGTGGTTTTGTCCACAAGAATTAGCCTGACCTCTTTAAGGAGGGCTTGGTAATGATTTCCAGTTGTGGGGATTAATGAATGGAAACTAGTGCCCCGCCTAAGGACCAGGATGGGAACACTCCACAACCCACCAAAGAAGAATTCAACTCCATGATTGTACTGCCAAATGATGATCGCTGTAGCCACAGAGTTATGAAGTTTGCACAAAGTAGGTCGGGCAAGGTGAGGGATCAAAAGGCCTTAGGTCATTATCTGTTGGGGAGTTAGTCTTTAAAAAAAAAAATACACCCTGTTTTCAAGGATCTACTACACATTTACAATCTACACTACGTGTTGAAAGTCAATGTTGTCACTTGCCAAGACTACCAAGTTCAAAAGCATGTCCAGTTCCAACTAAATACTTAATTACTAATCGGTGTATTGGTAATCCATGGGCAAGCGTTCAAATGTTCAACCCCGGCGAAGGCACTGGGTTCATTGACATGTCAGTTCACTCGGTAAATAATTGTCTTACTATAATAGGATTCAGCATTCGTATTTCGTCAGGGTAGGTGTTGTAACTGTGTCTGTCTCTTGTTCTTGCCAGGCTCCTATCCTGCGCTGACCCCATGGTTTAACCACCAGGATTAAAAATGAGCATTAGCAGTGATGAGGTCAACTTCCTGGTGTACAGATACCTGCAAGAGTCGGGTAAGACAGACCTACATCTTCTCATGTACTTTGTGCAGTAGCCTGCGCCGAAAATGTAGTGTCTCGTCCTATTGAACATTTCTATTTGAACTAATTGGGACCACTATCAATTGTCAGATCTGCAATTTATCTAGCTGAAATGCAGGAAAAATGCTTAATATTTCTACCACCATAATCCTCAAATGGAATGTTAACTGAGTGCTACACAGCTGGTGAAGCTGGTTGAAATGATGTCACTATGACCAGACACTAGTTGAAATGATGTCACTATGACCAGACACTAGTTGAAATGATGTCACTATGACCAGACACTGGTTGAAATGTCACTGTGACATCATTTCAACAAGTTTCGCCCGCTGAGTATAAACTCAAGGTGAACGTAACCATAACAACCTAATGACGCAGTGGTGTGGCGCTTTGAAGGACAGGGGAGTAACAACACCAATGTCCCTCTCTCGCTCTCTCCATCCCTCTCCCTGTCTGCCAGGCTTCTCCCACTCGGCTTTCACCTTTGGCATAGAGAGCCACATCAGCCAGTCCAATATCAACGGAGCCCTGGTGCCCCCTGCTGCCCTCATCTCCATCATCCAGAAGGGCCTGCAGTACGTGGAGGCAGAGGTCAGCATCAACGAGGTCAGTACCCTCAATGCTAACTTGCTTATTTACTGACTGTACGCCACTCTAACTGTCAACTTTCCTATATATTGACTGTTTATTTTATTTAACCTTTATTTAACTAGGCAAGTCAGTTAAGAACAAATTATTATGTACAATGATGGCCTAGGAACAGTGGGTTAACTGCCTTGTTCAGGGGCAGAACGACAGATTTTTACCTCGTCAGCTCAGGGATTCGATCTAGCAACCTTTCGGGTTACTGGCCCAACGCTGTAACCACTAGGTTACCTGCCGCTGTGTGCATTACTTTCTCTGTAGCCTTTAATTTCCTAAATGTAAGACAGTTGAAGTTGCCCCAACCACAAATCTAGGATTACATTACATCTAATCCTAGGGAAGAGCAATCCTATGACATCATCCGCTCTATTGCTCTGCTATAGCTGATGTCATTGGATTGTAATTTTCTAGTGCTCTTCTACAGATTTTGACTAAAGTTTCTGGGTAAAGACGCATGTTAGACATATCAATTGAAACATTCAAAGGTAAAGAAAGAAATTTAAACTTTTGAGTGGAATTTCCCTTAAGCCATTAGGGTATTATGAAACCATCTGGCCCTGAATCACCTGTAGTGATGGGGTGGGAATTAATGAAGTTACAAATCGCAATATTATTTTTGGACTATCTTATCTATATTTGACTCAAAGTATCGATTTGTACATGTATTTATTATAATTTTTGCTACTGTAGTTAGTTAGCTAGTGCTGGTCATCTGTGCCTGTGCCGAAACTGCTGTTTTTCATCCTATAGCTTGTTCTCTGTTTTGTTTTTAAATAGTGAGCCAACATGTTTTCAGCACTTCGTTTCACTGACTGATCAAAACTTGTTTTCTACTGTTCTCTCTTGTCCCTCAGCAGCAGACATAGTGAGCAATATGTTAGGAACATCAAATCACAGTGAAAGCACGCTGTTGAATCAATACATATACAGTAGGGAGAACAAGTATTTGACACACTGCCGATTTTGCAGGTTTTCCTACTTACAAAGCATGTAGAGGTCTGTAATTTTTTATCATAGGTAGTACACTTCAACTGTGAGAGACGGAATCAAAAAAATAAAAAATCCAGAAAATCACATTGTATGATTTTAAAGTAATTAATTAGCATTTTATTGCATGACATAAGTATTTGATCACCTACCAACCAGTAAGAATTCCGGCTCACACAGACTTGTTAGTTTTTTTTTAAGAAGCCCTCCTGTTCTCCACTCATTACCTGTATTAACTGCACCTGTTTGAACTCATTACCTGTATAAAAGAAACCTGTCCACATACTCAATCAAACAGACTCCAACCTCTCCACAATGGCCAAGACCAGAGAGCTGTGTAAGGACATCAGGGATAAAATTGTAGACCTGCACAAGGCTGGGATGGGCTACAGGACAATAGGCAAGCAGCTTGGTGAGAAGGCAACAACTGTTGGCGCAATTAATTCGAAAATGGAAGAGGGGCTCCACGCAAGATCTCACCTCGTGGGGCATCAATGATCATGAGGAAGGTGAGGGATCAGCCCAGAATTACACGGCAGGACCTGGTCAATGACCTGAAGAGAGCTGGGACCACAGTCTCAAAGAAAACCATTAGTAACACACTACGTTGTCATGGATTAAAATCCTGCAGCGCATGCAAGGTCCCCTTGCTCAAGCCAGCGCATGTCCAGGCCCGTCTGAAGTTTGCCAATGACCATCTGGATGATCCAGAGGAGGAATGGGAGAAGGTCATGTGGTCTGATGAGAAAATTGAGCTGTTTGGTCTAAACTCCACTCGTCGTGTTTGGAGGAAGAAGAAGGATGAGTACAACCCCAAGAACACCATTCCAACCGTGAAGCATGGAGGTGGAAACATCATTCTTTGGGGATGCTTTTCTGCAAAGGGGACAGAATGACTGCACCGTATTGAGGGGAGGACGGATGGGGCCATGTATCGCGAGATCTTGGCCAACAACCTCCTTCCCTCAGTAAGAGCATTGAAGATGGGTCGTGGCTGGGTCTTCCAGCATGACAACGACCCGAAACACACAGCCAGGGCAACTAAGGAGTGGCTCCGTAAGAAGCATCTCAAGGTCCTGGGGTGGCCATGCCAGTCTCCAGACCTGAACCCAACAGAAAATCTTTGGGGGGAGCTGAAAGTCCGTATTGCCCAGCGACAGCCCCGGAACCTGAAGGATCTGGAGAAGGTCTGTATGGAGGAGTGGGTCAAAATCCCTGCTGCAGTGTGTGCAAACCTGGTCAAGAACTACAGGAAACGTATGATCTCTGTAATTGCAAACAAAGGTTTCTGTACCAAATATTAAGTTCTGCTTTTTTGATGTATCAAATACTTATGTCATGCAATAAAATGCAAATGAATTACTTAAAAATCATCATCAAATGTGATTTTCTGGATTTTTGTTTTAGATTCCATCTCTCACAGTTGGTGTACCTATGATAAAAATTACAGACCTCTACCTGCTTTGTAAGTAGGAAACACTGCCAATTTGCAGGTTATCAAATACTTGTTCGCCCCACTGTAGAATCATGATAATCACAATACATATATAATCAATGTTTATCGACTCGGGAGAATCGCAATACATATCGAATTGGAATACATATAGAATCGCAATACATACAGTTGAAGTCGGAAGTTTACATACACTTAGGTTGAAGTCATTAAAATTAGTGTTTCAACCATTCCACAAATTTCTTGTTAACAAACTATAGTTTTGGCAAGTGGATTAGGACATCTACTTTGTGCATGACAAGTCATTTTTCCAACAATTGTTTACAGAGATTATTTAACTTATAATTCACTGAATCACAATTCCAGTGTGTCAGAATTTTACATACACTAAGTTGACTGTGCCTTTAAACAGCTTGGAAAATTTCAGAAAATTACGTCATGGCTTTAGAAGCTTCTGATAATCTAATTGACATCATTAGAGTCAATTGGAGGTGTATCTGTGGATGTATTTCAAGGCCTACCTTCAAACCCAGTGCCTTTTTGCTTGACGTCATGGGAATATCAAAATAAATCAGCCAAGACCTCAATTTTTTTGTAGACCTCCACAAGTCTGGTTCATCCTTGGGAGCAATTTCCAGATGTCTGAAGGTACCATGTTCATCTGTACAAACAATAGTACGCAAGTATAAACACCATGGGACCACGCAGCTGTCATACCGCTCAGGAAGGAGACTCATTCTGTCTCCTGGAGATGAATGTACTTTGGTGCGAAAAGTGCAAATCAATCCCAGAACAACAGCAAAGGACCTTGTGAAGATGCTGGAGGAAACAGTTACAAAAGTATCTATATCCACAGTAAAGCGAGTCCTATATCAACATTACCTGAAAGGTTGCTCAGCAAAGAAGGCACTGCTCCAAAACCTCCATAAAGCTAGACTACTGTTTGCAACTGCACATGGGGACAAAGATCGTACTTTTTGGAGAGATGTCCTGTGGTTTGATGAAAAAAAAACAGAACTGTTTGGCCATAATCACCATCGTTATGTTTGTGGGGTGTTTTGCTGCAGGAGGGACTGGTGCACTTCACAAAATAGATGGCATCATGAGGAAAATTACGTGGATATATTGAAGCAACATCTCAAGACATCAGTCAGGAAGTTCAAGCTTGGTCGCAAATGCGGCTTCCAAATGGACAATGACCCCAAGCATACTTCCAAAGTCGTGGCAAAATGGCTTAAGGACAACAAAGTCCAGGTATTGGAGTGGCCATCACAAAGCCCTGACCTCAATCCTATAGAAAGTTTGTGGGCAGAACTGAGAAGGCGTGTGCGAGCAAGGAGGCCTCCAAACCTGGCTTAGTTACACCAGCTCTGTCAGGAGGAATGGGCCAAAATTCACCCAACCTATTGTGTGAAGCTTGTGGAAGGCTATCTGCAACGTTTGACCCAAGTTAAACAGTTTAAAGGCAATGCTACCAAATACTAATCGAGTTTGATAGCTTCTGACCCACTGGGAATGTGATGAAAGAAATAAAAGCTGAAATAAATCACACTCTACCATTACACTGACATTTAACATTCTTAAAATGAAGTGGTGACCCTAACTGACCTAAGACAGGGAATTTTTACTAGGATTAAATGTCAGGAAAAACTGGGTTTTATTGCATTTGGCTAAGGCGTGTGTAAACTTCTGATCTCAATTGTATAGAATTGCAATACATATAAAATCGCAATACAATATAGAAACGTAAGAATCACAATACTTATAGAATCAGCAGCGAAGTATGGTGATGATATCATGAGGTCTCTGCAGTTCCCAGCCCCACCCATCATTAGTAGTACCTGAAGCCGTGCAAGAACCCAAACTTCTGTCTTGTTGCCACCCAGGATGGCACTCTTTTTGACGGGCGGCCCATCGAGTCGCTGTCCCTGATCGACGCGGTTATGCCCGACGTGGTGCAGACGCGGCAGCAGGCCTACAGAGAAAAGCTGGCCCAACAGCAGCAGGTGGGCAGCACCAGCGGCACCCAGGGCCTCCAACCTGGCGGTGCCAAGAACGGAGAGGGAGGCACGGCTGCCAACGGCGAGGAGAACGGCGCCCATGGCTTAGCCAGTGAGCAGAACCTTTTATTATCGCACGTCTTTGATTATTTTTGTTACATTTTCCATGTTTCCTTTCATGATCCATAACAGTACAACTGATTTACAATACATAGGCCTCACACCTCCTTGAGTTTAAAGCACAATGTATGGTGGAGACTGTTGTCATCCATACTAACACTAGCGTAGGTTTAGCTGCTATTCGACAAGCTAGCAATATCTCCCTCTGGTCATGGATTTAACAGGGGTGGAAACTCCCATCAGCCAATGCTTACGTCAATCCTATGCATTTTAAATGATGGAGGAATGTGCAAGTGCAGAATTGGCCCTGGACTCCGCCCAAGAACTCTGATCTGTGTGTCTAGGATAGAGATGGAGGACTCATGATGGATATAAGACATTTGATACACGATGAGTCCTCTAACTTTATGGTTTGCCCCCCCCAGACCACCATGCAGAGATGATGGAGGTGGACCAGGATGTGGAGATCCCCCAAAACAAGGCCATGGTGCTGAGGGGCCACGAGTCAGAGGTGTTCATCTGTGCCTGGAACCCCGTCAACGACCTGCTCGCCTCTGGGTACAGAACAAACTCCTATATCCTTCTGTTTCACTGTCCGTACTACTTCTGTTTCACTGTCTGTCCTCCTCCTCCTGTTTCACTGTCTGTCCTCCTCCTCCTGTTTCACTACAGAGAAGGGACATACCCTAAAGAAATGATTTCTGTTCATAAAGTAAAATCCACCTTCATACAGCATTGGTAGTCTGGAGAAGTATGCATTGACCTACATTTTGATGTGGCAGAACTTAGTCAAGGCTGTTTCCAACAGGTTGCTGGTGGTAACCTTCAGTGAAATAATGTTTATTTGTGTTTCGTACTCGCACATCTAATTGAATCCTACATATAATACAATCTACGTAGTCAGACATTACTGTGGTTTTAGGCTATCCAAGAAGTTGGATGACTGTGTGTGTGTGTGTGTGTGTGTAGGTCTGGGGACTCGACGGCGCGGATCTGGAACCTGAGTGAGAACGGCACGGGCAGCTCCACGCAGCTGGTGCTGAGGCACTGTATACGGGAGGGAGGCCAGGACGTACCCAGCAACAAAGACGTCACCTCACTGGACTGGAATGTGAGTTAGAGAGAGACCCCGATTAGTTTGTATTCCCAGCTGGAAATATGGGACTGGCTTCTCTCTCCCATGGAAAATACAGGGCTGTCGCTACTGAATAAAGATTTACAGTAGAGCATTTCCCTGCTCTATGAAGGATACTCAACCTGCTTTTAAGTACTTTGAGCCTAATCACAACTCAGGGCGAGCAGGCAAAACTGACTTTCTGGTAAATGTTTGATGTCATCAGGAGATCATTTTTTTCCCAAGGTTTTAGTAATGCACATAAATCTCAAATTAGGATCGGTCCCTTGTTTGGTCCCAATCTGGTATGCATCAGAAACAAACAAAAATATGGCAACCCAGAATTCCAGGTTAAACCTCTCTGGGATATGTGGGACACTGGTGTCCCACCTGGCCAAAAGCCAGGGAAAATGCAGAGCGCCAAATTCAAAGAAATAACTATAAAAATCAAACTTTCATTAAATCACACATGCAAGATAGCAGATTAAAGCTACACTTGTTGTGAATCCAGCCAACATGTCAGATTTCAAAAAGGCTTTTCGGCAAAAGCAAACGATGCTATTATCTGAGGATAGCACCTCCGTAAACAAAGAGAGAAACCATATTTCAGGCGCGACACAAAACGCAGAAATAAAAAATATTCATGTCTTACCTTTGACGAGCTTCTTTTGTTGGCACTCTAATATGTCCCATAAACACCACAAATGGTCCTTTTGTTTGATTAATTCCATCGATATATATATCCAAAATGTCAATTTATTTGGCGCGTTTGATCTAGAAAAACACCGGTTCCAACTTGCTCAATGTGACTACAAAATATCTCAAGTTACCTGTAAACTTTGCCAAAACATTTCAAACTACTTTTGTAATACAACGTTAGGTAATTTTTAACGTAAATAATAGATACAATTGAAGACTGGATGATCTGTGTTCAATACAGGAAGAAAACAAACTGAAGCATGCTTTCTGGTCACGCGCCTCTAACAGTACACTTCAAGTGACCCTCGTTCAAGATTGCCGTACTTCTTCATTACACAAAGGAAAAACCTCAACCAATTTCTAAAGACTGTTGACATCCAGTGGAAGCGATAATAACTGCAAGAAGGTCCCTTAGAAATCTGGATTCCCAATGAAAACCCATTGAAAAGTGACCTAAAAATAAATAAATCTGAATGGTTTGTCCTCGGGATTTCGCCTGCTAAATAAGTTCTGTTATACACAGACATGATTCAAACAGTTTTAGAAACGTCAGTGTCTTCTATCCAAATCTACTAATAACATGCATATCTTATCTTCTGGGGGTGAGTAGCAGGCAGTTGAATTTGGGGCATGCATTTCATCTGGATGTGAAAATACTGCCCCCTGTCACCAAGAAGTTGAAGGTTTTTGTTTTTGTTTTGGTCTAAATTATGAATTTGTATTTTTCAGAGTGAGGGTACGCTGCTAGCCACAGGCTCGTACGACGGCTTTGCCAGAATATGGACTAAAGACGGTAAGCCATTTTAAAGATGCACTACGGCCGTTGTTAGTGGTTTACATAACATTTTTTGCTTTAATAGTTTTAGGCAAACCAATATAAGCGTTTGTCCAATGAGGTGATTTCTGGACAACATGTCTGTCCATTTAGGGGGATCCTTTTTGGTTAGAGCAGCATCTCAACATTTCTAAACACCGAATCATAGATGACCCATAAACCTGTTCCCATGCTAAACAAGCACTGTGACATGTGTTTTTGCAGGTAACCTCGCCAGTACCTTGGGCCAGCATAAAGGTCCTATATTTGCCCTTAAATGGAATAAGAAAGGAAACTTCATCCTCAGTGCAGGAGTAGATAAGGTAAGATAACGGGTTTTGTGATAGACAGTAGGATTTAAAATCCTTTTTAACTGAATTTGATTCATCATGGGGTGCTGTCATTGGTCAGTCATGATGAAAGGACTCTGACAGTTTATCCATCTCCCGTTCAGACCACCATCATTTGGGACGCTCACACAGGAGAGGCCAAGCAGCAGTTTCCCTTCCACTCTGCGCCGGCCCTGGACGTGGACTGGCAGAGCAACAACACCTTTGCCTCCTGCAGCACAGACATGTGCATCCACGTGTGTAAGCTGGGCCAGGACCGGCCTGTCAAGACTTTTCAGGGACACACGGTAAGACCAGGGACTGGCTGTCTGGCCTGGATGCGTTTCAACAGTCTCCTCTCTGTCACGTTGACATTGTGACTGACATTGATTCATCTCTATAGTCTAAAGGCCTAGTCTTCAAATGCACTGACCTGAATATAAAGGTGAAGGCGTTTGCCCGCCCTGTTCCTGTTCTCACGTCACTACAGGAAGTGCCTTTAGACAGATAATGCATTCTTTGTGTGCTGCTATATTATAAAGTTCACAACGTGTTTCCTTGTATTTCCACTCATCCCTTTCTCTTTCCCTCCTATAGAATGAAGTGAATGCAATCAAGTGGGATCCCACGGGGAGTCTGCTGGCCTCCTGCTCTGACGACATGACACTCAAGGTCATTACACACACACAGCTCTCACACACACACACCTCTCGCGCGCACACACCTCTTGCGCGCACGCACACACACACCTCTCGCGCGCACGCACACACACACCTCTCGCACGCACACACACGCACAGCTCTCTCACTCTCTCACAACTCTCTCACACACGCACAGCTCTCTCTCTCACACACACACACACACACACACACACACACACACACACACACACACACACACACACACACACACACACACACACACACACACCTCAGAACAAGCTTCCTGACATCTTCCTAAATGAAAGTGACCTCTAGCTACTGTACTGGCAAATCTGTCTACAACCTCTCCTTCCTGAGTCGGTCCCATGGTGCTACATAATGTCTCCGTCTCTCCTTCCTGAGTCAATCACATGGTGCTACATAATGTCTCCGTCTCTCCTTCCTGAGTCAATCACATGGTGCTACATAATGTCTCCGTCTCTCCTTCCTGAGTCAATCACATGATGCTACGTAATGTCTCTGTCTCTCTCCTTCCTGAGTCGACCCCATGGTGCTACGTAATGTCTGTCTCTCCTTCCTGAGTCAATCACATGATGCTACGTAATGTCTCTGTCTCTCTCCTTCCTGAGTCGACCCCATGGTGCTACGTAATGTCTGTCTCTCCTTCCTGAGTCGGTCCCATGGTGCTACGTAATGTCTCTCTCTCCTTCCTGAGTCGATCACATGGTGCTACGTAATGTCTCTGTCGACCCCATGGTGCTACATAATGTCTGTCTCTCTCCTTCCTGAATCGATCCCATGGTGCTACATAATGTTTGTCTCTCTCCCGTCTGTCTCTCTCAGATTTGGAGTATGAAGCAGGACTCGTGTGTCCACGACCTGCAGGCCCACAGTAAGGAGATCTACACCATCAAGTGGAGCCCCACGGGGCCCGGGACCAACAACCCCAATGCCAACCTGATGCTGGCCAGGTAATAAAAGATGGTGAATCACTCCAACTCCCAGCATTCCTCTTTTTTTTTTTTTTTTTTAATCATAAGAGGTTATGTATCATAAAAAAACATTTAGGATCTGTACGTGATGTAGTATGGAGTCATGTGTTCATCTCTATCTGTGACGTTCTGTTTCCCTCAGATGAAGAAAAATATAAAGAGCCCAGGATCGTCACTGTAATCAAATATGTGAATAGATCTTCTGTCCTTCTCTCTGCTTTTTACCCTCCTAAACAGCTCCAGGGGCGCTGCACCATGCTCCCTCCCAAATGGGTGGTGTCTGGGTCGTTAGGAGCAGAAGATGAATACTATAAAGTACTGTTCTTCTTCTCCCCAGTGCGTCGTTTGACTCGACGGTGCGTCTGTGGGATGTGGAGCGAGGCGTGTGCATCCACACGCTCACCCGCCACCAGGAGCCCGTCTACAGTGTGGCCTTCAGCCCCGACGGGCGCCACCTGGCCAGCGGCTCCTTCGACAAGTGTGTCCACATCTGGAACACACAGGTACGGGGCGGACTGACACACACACACACACACAGTCGCTGACCTCACTCGTACATCATTCACATCTCAAGCCCGACTGTTTCTTGTAGGGCTGGTCTGGTGGTCGACGAATGGGCTTGAATATTTAGGTCTGAATCTGGGTGCCTGACTCTGACATATATGATGCATTGATTTCAATGGGTGGTTTCTGTGAAAATGTTGAGTTCTACATGTAAATCTGGAGCTCAGCCCTTAGTGAGATGCGTGTAATAATGTAAACATGATTGAAATTGAGTTGCCCCAAATCCATTTTGTCCTGGTCATTGTTGGCTGATTACACCCCTATCCCTCTGTCTATCCCTCTGTCCAGACGGGTGCTTTAGTCCATAGCTATAGGGGAACGGGGGGCATCTTCGAGGTGTGCTGGAACGCCACGGGCGACAAGGTGGGAGCCAGTGCATCAGACGGATCGGTGAGTCTCACTAGCTGCCTCTTAATGGACACAGCCAGGAATTATTTCCTGGTGTCCGGAGGAGCTGAGATGGAATGACGTCAGACCCCAGTTAAAAGCTTTATCTAGGGCCCAAGGTGTTTCCTGCTCACGTCTCGTGGTCCGGGTAAACGCCTGGCTTCATTTACACACACTGTTCACGAGCACCAAGTAGTGACACTTTATATAGATTGTAGTACTGTGCTAATGATCTGTCAGCTACCTGTCCAGTATCTAGCGTCTGTTATATTCATCTGGAGGTCAAAAGGAGCAATGAACAGAATTGTTTACTTGCCAACAGTTGCAGCTGAGGAGTAATGAATCAAACGGCTAGTTTGTCGATGGTCTTGAGCATCTACAGGTCATCTGTAAGGGATTGTTCTAGAAGTTCTACACCATAGTGCCCTCCAAGCTCATCACTAAGCCCAGGAACCTGGGACTGAACACATCCTTCTGCAACTGGATCCTGGACTTTGAGGGACCACAGTGGGGGTAGGCAATAACGCATCCGCCACACAGACCCTCAATACGGGGGCCCCTTAGGGGTGCGTGCTTAGTCCCTTCCTGTACTCCCTGTTCACCCACGACTGGCGTGGCCGCGCACGACTCCCAACACCATTGAGTCTGCTGACGACACATCTACATCAACGGAGCTGTAGTGGAACGGATCGAGAGCTTCAAGTTCCTTGGTGTCCACTATGGAATTATCGTCCACGCACAGAAACGGTTGTGAAGAAGGCACGACAATGCCTTTTCCCCATCAGGAGGCTGAAAAGATTTGGCATGGGCTCTCAGATCCTCAGTTATTCGGCAGCACCATTGAGAGCATCTTGACTGGCTGCATCATCGCTTGGTATGGCAACTGCTTGGCATCCGAATGCAAGGTGCTACAGCGGGTAGTGCGTATTTTATTTATTTATTTTACCTTTATTTAACTAGGCAAGTCAGTTAAGAACAAATTCTTATTTTCAATGACGGCCTAGGAACAGTGGGTTAACTGCCTGTTCAGGGGCAGAACGACAGATTTGTACCTTGTCAGCTCGGGGGTTTGAACTTGCAACCTTCCAGTTACTAGTCCAACGCTCTAACCACGAGGCTACCCTGCCGCCCCGTATGCCCTAGTACATCACTGTAGCCGAGCTCTCCAAATAGCCAGATAATGCTAACTAGCATTAGCATAATGACTGGAAGTCTATGGTACCTGCTAGCAGATACCCATACACTTTCAGTCATTGCGCTAATGCTCGTTGGCAATGGCACGCAAATCTACCTCTTAACTTCAAACTGCACACAGAGACATAATGTTTATCTGACTATGGGAAAGTAGATCACGGCCCTTAAGGCCAGGGGTTTTCCAGGTCTGGTCACGTGGTCAGAAAAAAATATGGCCCAGCTCATTACATATGACCTTTAACGTCTATCTTTCCTGCTCTCTTTCTCTGGTTCCAGGTTTGTGTATTAGATCTGAGGAAATGACGCTCGTTTGGGGAGCCATGGACCGACTACGAATGTGTACATAGCCAAAATGACTGTCCCTGCCTGTCGTCTACACTGCTGTAGTCCCATCAGAAGCCATGGCCTGCCATCACAACCACCACCACAGACGGAGTGTCCAACACCCACATAAACACTTAAACTACACCTCCAGAGAAGGGGTCAAACTAACCTCCAGTGAAGGGGGTCTGCCCCCCCACCCCACCCCATCAAGTCACTCAGACCCACAGGAGAGAGAAATTACTTTTACGTTCAGAGAATTTAAAAAATCCCAAAGGGGACCCATTGCATACATACCAAAATATCTGCTATTTTGTTTACTTTGTTTATTTTTATCCTTTATACCAGGAATTAGACGTCTTTTTTTCCCCTCGTGTCGTTGGTGTGTGCATATTGTACATGTCAGCATGTTTTGTTGTCCTTTTGCCGTAGGTTTGTGTTACATGTCGGGGTAAGAGTGGAGAGGTCAGTAGGCTTTTTGTTTATTTTACCATTTGGTTTTGAAACTGTTTATTGGGAGAAATCCATTCACTTTGGCACTGTATTTTTTTTTTTATGGCTCAAGAAAACATTGAACAAATCTATATTTCATAAGTTGAAATGGGTTAATTGTAATTGTAATTTTGATGCTTGTTTTTCAGTTTGCCCAAAATTGTTTGTTTAAATTTTTTGTTGTTGTTGTCAGAGCATTTAGTGAGGAGGAATGCCCAATGTCTCATTTTGCTTGTTTACCTTGAGAAATGGTTTCAGGTGTGAACTGTTAGATCTCTGGACTAAAGATCATCACCGTTAGCTACTACATAACCCCATCCTGTCATATTTTAAGGACATGTTTAGGTTTCAGTGTTATGTAGAAGGAAAGGCTGATTGTCCATCTGTGCCTCCGTGGCTCTTTTAGCCAGAACACAGGAATGACAGTGCTTTGGGTAGCTCATGAATGAATAGGACACAGGACAACCCCCATATAAACGCCGATGTCAAAGTTAGCCGGGAGTTTTCATACCTGAAATTGGTCAAACATGAGATTTTGTCAACGTTCCAAGACTACTTTTGGGTCGTAACTTCTGACCAACTTTGATTTTGGAGTGAACCATTGTTTCAAGTGTTCTGTTTGAGGACGCCCTGCTGCGTCTGCTCTTAGGTCATTGTGGATGATTGATTTTCTACCCAGCACCAACACTTGGGAGACAGGCTGTGTCAAGGCCTGTGCATGGACAGATGGTGCTTATTTCTTTTGTGGTGGTCAGAAGGTGATGTTTTCTAGGCAGGGAGATGAGAAGTGGACTTTGGAACATATGACTTGACGTAACATTCTAACTACATATAATATATATATATATTATATATGTGTGTGACATCACAGGGGATTCTTTTTGTATGGCTCTTGTATGCAAGGTTGGTTTTGAGAAATTCTCCATAACTCGAAGACACGCTTGGAAATGTGTTATTCTTATGCATCATGTGGGTCTTTCACCATGAGAAATGGTTCTTTATAAAATACCATTAAACGGTCATAGCTGTAAAAGAGCAGCCCTAAGAATGGGTTTGTTTTTAAGTTATTTTCTGCACTTAAGAATAATGCAAAACAGGGACATGTGTTCAAGCAAGGGTTGGGGGTCATTTCCATTTGGATTCATTCTGGAAGTGAACTCCCAATTCTAGAATTTGAATAAAAATATTAATTGAAAATAAATGGCAACTTTTTTTCCCGTTATTGAATTGGAATTTGAGCACTTTAAAATGGCTTTGACCACCAACCCTGGTTGGTACTTCCAGACGCAGGATAATGCTGTTAGTTTAATATCTCTCCAGTAGCTGAACGCGTGCAGTCGTTCTGTGAAAAAGCGAGGGACAATAGTAGTTTCTAAACTGTTGACTTGTTGGGTACACATTGGATCCAACCCAACTTCATGGCATTCCAACATACCATCTCTTAGCCCTAGCTAACATCCAGTGGCTTTAAAAACACCCATGTTTTATTTAACAAAAAAAATTATCCAAAAGCCTCCTTTGCTCAAAGAATGTCACTTGTTTTACAAAAGCATTTTGTACAGAAGCTATCTAAGAGTATTTTGAAGTTTGCTTTAATATAACCAACAGTGAGTGGATCGTACCATGAAGACTATTAGGAAGTCTGACAGTGGAATGGTATTTTATAATGTTTGTTTTAAAATGATCTTTTTACACTGCATTCAAGTGTTTGCTATTTCTTGTTCCTACCTACAGTACTAATTCTCTTTGCTATGCCTAAAAAGCTCTTGAAGGTTTTGTACTCTTTGAAAAACTTTTATAATTCTGATTTATTTGTAGCTATGTACGCAAAAATGAACAAGAACAATAAATCTAAACTTTAATGTGGATGTATCCATAACACCCTGGACCATGTAGGTAAATACCAGTGTGCAGATTTTTTTGGTTTTTGTTTAATTTTGTCTTTGCCCTCACCCATGTTATCTTCTCTCACTCACACAGATGCTGAGACTCTCTGCAACCTACGCATCTGACTGTTGTAATATCAATCAGACCTTTGAAACGTCTAGAATAAAAAATCTATTTTGATAATAGCCGTGTGGTTTTTCTGTTGACTTGGTTTGTTTCTCATCTAGAGGCCTTTTTGGTGTATTGCATGATTTTTTTTTTTTATTTAATCTTTTTCGTTTATGAAATACACATCCTCTTCAGCCATAGGTTGTGCAGTAGTCTATCCTTGGTCATGGTACATTCGAAAATATTCAGACCCCTCGACTGGGGCTGCAGGGTAGCCTAGTGGTTAGAGCGTTGGGAGTAGTAACCGAAAGGTTGCAAGTTCATATCCCTGAGCTTGAACAGGCAGTTAACCCACTAGGTGGTCATTGAAAATAATCATCCTGGGTATGATGCTACAAGCTTTCCACACATGTATTTGGGGAGTTTCTCCCATTCCTCTGCAGATCATCTCAAGCTCTTGTCAGGTTGGATGGGGAGCATCACTGGACAGTTGTTTGGGTTCAAGTCCAGACTCTGGCTGGGCCACAAGAACATTCAGAGACTTGTCCCGAAGCCACTTCTGCATTGTGTGTTCTGGGTCATTGTTCTGCTGAAAGGTGAACCTTTGTCCCAGTCTGAGGTCCTGAGTAGGTTTTCATGGAGCAGGTTTTCATCAAGGATCTCTCTGTACTTTGCTCCGTTCATCTTTCCCCCAATCCTGACTAGTCTCCCAGTCCCTGCCATTGAAAAACATCCCCACAGCATGATGCTTCACTGTAGGGATGGTGCCAGGTTTCTTCCAGACGTGACACCTGGAATTTAGGCCAAATAGTTCAATCTTGGTTTTATCAGACCAGAGAATCTTGTTTCTCATGGTCAGAGTCCTTTAGGTGCCTTTTGGCAAACTCCAAGTGGGCTGCCATGTGCCTTTTACTGAGGAGTGGCTTCCGTCTTGCCACCTGATTGGTGGAGTTCTGCAGAGATGGTTGTCCTTCTGGCAGATGATCAATGGAAACAGGATGCACCTGAGCTCAATTTCCAATTGAGGCAGGGTAGCCTAGTGGTTAGAGTGTTGGACTAGTAACCGGAAGGTTGCAAGTTCAAACCCCTGAGCTGACAAGGTACAAATCTGTCGTTCTGCCCCTGAACAGGCAGTTAACCCACTGTTCCTAGGCCGTCATTGAAAATAAGAATTTGTTCTTAACTGACTTGCCTAGTAAAATAAAGATTAAAAAAAAATCTCAGTGAAGGGTCTGAATGCTTATGTAAATAAGGTTATTTTTATTGATTTTTTTCTTTGCTTTGTCATTATGGGGTATTGTGTGTAGATTGATGAGAATGTTTTTTAAATGTAATACATTAAAGAAAAGGCTGTAACGTAACAACATGTGAGAAAAGGGGTCTGAATACTTTCTGAATGCACTGTAGCATCGTCCCTCGAGCACTTTCGGCACAGACAGAAGGAGCCAGATGTCTCACAGGATGTATAAATCTGAAGTATCCGTTTAGAACTTCCACTCACCACCAAATATGGTAATAAGAGGAAGTCCAATGATGGGAAGTGGGAGAAGATGGAGCCAGATGAAACTTGGACGCCGTTCTGCTAACTTCAACTTTTAATACATTGTAGTTTTGGGAACAGAAAATCTTAAGAACAGAGTGCTCAAAGTTTTGTAGACTTGACCCTTTGCCAAGGTTTTGAAATATTGTGTTGTTTAAAAGGCAAGGAAGGGTGAATTGAGTTAGTGCACACACACTTCAGTTATTGCCTCACGGAAATAAGCAAATGTAAGAAACAAAAAATATAAATGCAACCATTTCAAAGATTTTACTGAGTTACAGTTCCTATAAGGAAATCAGTCAATTTAAATAAATTAGGCCCTAATCTATGGATTTCACATGACTGGGAATTCAGATAACTTTTCTTTTTAAAGATAGGAGCGTGGATCAGAAAACCAGTCAGTATCTGGTGTGACCACCATGTATTTGCCTCATGCAGCGCGGCAAATTTCCCTCGCATAGAGTTGATCAGATTGTTGATTGTGGCATGTGGAATGTTGTCTCACTCTTCAATAGCTGTGCGAAGTTGCTGGATATTGGCGGGAACTGGAACACGCTGTCGTACACATCGACCCAGAGCATCCCATGCTGAAACATGAGCTGATGGTTGCAGATGAATGGCAAGACAATGGGCCTCAGAATCTCATCAAGGTATCTCTGTGCATTCAAACTGCCATCGATAAAATGCAATTGTCTTCGTTGTCTGTAGTTTATGTCTGCCCATACCATAACCCCACCGCCACCATGGGGCACTCTGTTCACAACATTGACATCAGCAAACCGCTCGTCCACACGAAGCCATACATGTGGTCTGCGCTTGTGAGACCGGTTGGACCTACTGCCAAATTCTCTAAAATGCTCCCTCAAAACTTTAAAATTGTGTTGTGTGACAAAACTGAACATTTTAGAGTGGCCTTTTGCTGTCCCCAGCACAAGGTGCACCTGTGTAATGATCATGTTTAATAAGCTTCTTGATATGCCATACCTGTCGGGTGGATGGATGAATTTAGCACTAATAAGGATGTAAAGAAAAGCTTACTGTGCCTATGGAACATTTCTGGGATCTTTTATTTCAGCTCATGAAACATGGGAACAACACTTTACATGTTGCGTTATCTGAGTTAGTATTTGCTTTCGGTCTTGTGATGTTTGCATGCTCTGTGTCTAGTTGTCCAAACCTAGGCTACAAGTTAGGGAAAGCATGCAGTCCAGTGAGCAGCCGATGCTTTTTTTTTCAATGGCCATTGACTGCCATCTAGTGGTCAAAAGTACATTGTGAAATTGGGATATTAAAAGGAATTGCTTTTGAGACTACTTTAAACCCCTTCATTGCAAAACTGTGTTTTATGCAGATATGATTTATATGAAGTTTTATTTACAATGATGATTTTTAAAATATATATATATTTTTTTAAATGGTCTTGTTTCAAATTTACAGGTGAGGTCCATTCTCCATTTCCTCCCTGCATTGGCCTTCCTTGCCATTATCACAGGAAGTCACTAAATTATATATGCAGATTGCTCATCCTACTGGTTTTGAAATTACACAGCCTAATACAGACAAAAGCATGTATGTTCTACTCAATATATTCCCAAATACATGTATTCTTAAATGTTGTTGTTTTTTAAAATCTGTGTGCACTGAACTGACATGCATGATTGTTGACGTGCCCTCCGATGTTCAGATGAAGGGAATTAATTCATCTTTAACGTGCACCACAGTAGCGCTCAATTCCGACAGCGGTGTGTAGCCTACTGTAACTGCTGGCAAAGTCATTCAGAGCCTGTACTTTTAACTATGTACCTTTCCAGAGATACTATTTTTGACCTAATGTTGTTTTTATAACAAAATCAGACAACCCCACAGTAGCACAGTTGACCTATTTACCTAGTCGGCTTGTTGTGTTCTATGTGAGATAAATATTCCTCTCGAGGCGTGTTAGAGAGCCATAGGAGGGGAATTTACTCAGACAAGTAGTCAATGCACAACAATTCTTAATGCGATAGCTGGTAAACACGTTTGAAAGCAGTTTTGGGCTTTGTTTTAAAAAAAAGGGGGGGGGGCAGTTTTACATTGCTACCACGTTTATTTATTTTAAAAATTAAATTGCGCGTGGCATCATTTGACAAATGCCGTCTTTACATCCTGAGTTTCAAGCATGGTTTAGACACAGCTGCGCAACAGAGCCCTTAAAGAGGTAATGTCACCTTTAAAACGTCATTACATACCTGGTAATAGAAACCAAAAACATCTGACAAGTAGCAACAGAAACATTTATTTAATTTCCAATATCTAATTGATCATGATAATTTAGATTATCTACTTTTTCTACTGTTAAATGTTATGATATTCTTGCACCCAAAGAGTACTGGGTCGATGATAGTTACACTGGTCCTAGATGGCTGTTCCCTACTGGGTCCAGGATAGTTACACTGGTCCTAGATGGTTGTTCCCTACTGGGTCCAGGATAGTTACACTGGTCCTAGATGGCTGTTCCCTACTGGGTCCAGGATAGTTACACTGGTCCTAGATGGCTGTTCCCTACTGGGTCCAGGATAGTTACACTGGTCCTAGATGGCTGTTCCCTACTGGGTCCAGGATAGTTACACTGGTCCTAGATGGTTGTTCCCTACTGGGTCCAGGATAGTTACACTGGTCCTAGATGGCTGTTCCCTACTGGGTCCAGGATAGTTACACTGGTCCTAGATGGTTGTTCCCTACTGGGTCCAGGATAGTTACACTGGTCCTAGATGGCTGTTCCCTACTGGGTCCAGGATAGTTACACTGGTCCTAGATGGTTGTTCCCTACTGGGTCCAGGATAGTTACACTGGTCCTAGATGGTTGTTCCCTACTGGGTCCAGGATAGTTACACTGGTCCTAGATGGTTGTTCCCTACTGGGTCCAGGATAGTTACACTGGTCCTAGATGGTTGTTCCCTACTGGGTCCAGGATAGTTACACTGGTCCTAGATGGTTGTTCCCTACTGGGTCCAGGATAGTTACACTGGTCCTAGATGGCTGTTCCCTACTGGGTCCAGGATAGTTACACTGGTCCTAGATGGTTGTTCCCTACTGGGTCTAGGATAGTTACACTGGTCCTAGATGGTTGTTCCCTACTGGGTCCAGGATAGTTACACTGGTCCTAGATGGTTGTTCCCTACTGGGTCCAGGATAGTTACACTGGTCCTAGATGGCTGTTCCCTACTGGGTCCAGGATAGTTACACTGGTCCTAGATGGCTGTTCCCTACTGGGTCCAGGATAGTTACACTGGTCCTAGATGGCTGTTCCCTACTGGGTCCAGGATAGTTACACTGGTCCTAGATGGCTGTTCCCTACTGGGTCCAGGATAGTTACACTGGTCCTAGATGGCTGTTCCCTACTGGGTCCAGGATAGTTACACTGGTCCTAGATGGTTGTTCCCTACTGGGTCCAGGATAGTTACACTGGTCCTAGATGGTTGTTCCCTACTGGGTCCAGGATAGTTACACTGGTCCTAGATGGTTGTTCCCTACTGGGTCCAGGATAGTTACACTGGTCCTAGATGGCTGTTCCCTACTGGGTCCAGGATAGTTACACTGGTCCTAGATGGTTGTTCCCTACTGGGTCCAGGATAGTTACACTGGTCCTAGATGGCTGTTCCCTACTGGGTCCAGGATAGTTACACTAATGCTAGATCGTTGTCTGAGATCAGTGATGGGCAACTGGCGGCCAGCTGTTTTTCTCTTGTTATGTCAGTCACTGATGGGCTAACTGACTATGTTAGCTTACATTTTTTAGATTGCTAAATTAGTTTAGCGGCCAGCTATCTAAACTTGTTATCATGGTCGAATTACCGGCCAGGGAGGCCCCATAATTTTTTGTCAGTCTCACTCATATTACAGACTGCAAATATTTCTCTCCAACATATGGCAAAATGTGTAGATTTGAGGGAAATTAGCTGTAAAACTGCAAAGTCTTCTCACCGTCCCATGGCAAAATGTGCATAGTAATAATATGATAATAATAATAACAACAATCAGGATGTTGTGTCCAATGGGGTGAATGCAGATTTTATAGCCACTAATCTTCATCAGTTGGGTTACAGGTGATAATGCTTATTGCTAATAGCACATCTGATAATATAGACCATGCATAGGCTATATCCAATATGTTCAAATCATTTTAGCATAATTTTTATCAGTATGTTATTAGGCCCATTTTTGGAGGTGGTAATTATAGCTTAGATGGTGTCAGCATGAACTTATTTTAATTAATTTTGGAGTATGTCCTTTTAACAAGTCACCAGAACTGAGCTTCTCAGTCCTTCTACTTAAACATTCTCCCAGGGGAGGACCCTGGACCCCCTTATCAAGGGGACTGTAATCAGTCACACTCGCAGTTTAAAACATGTACAAAATGATCCTCTTTCCCTAAAAGCATAATGGTTATGACTTTATTACAGTACCAGTCAAAAGTTTGGACACACCTGCTCATTCAAGGGTTTTTCTTGATTTTTACTATTTTCTACATTGTCGAATAATATTTAAGACATCAAAACTATGAAATAACACATATGGAATCATGTCGTAACCAAAAAAATTGTTAAACAATTAAAACTATATTTTATATTTCAGATGCTTCAAAGTAGCCACCCTTTGCCTTGATGACAGCTTTGCACACTCTTGGCATTCTCTCAACCAGCTTCATGAGGTAGTCACCTGGAATGCATTTCAATTAACAGGAGTGCCTTGTTAAGTTAATTTGTGGAATTTCTTTCCTTCTTAATGCGTTTGAGCCAATCAGTTGTGTTGTGACAAGGTATGGGTGGTATACAGAAGATAGCCCTATTTGGTAAAATAGAAACAAAGTCCTGAAGGCACTGTAATCACTATTGGTAAGGTATTGATAATATCATTGACAATATAAACATTAGAATAACGCAATCATAATCAGTTGACTGTTCCTTCATTGAGTGTTCGTTAATCCAGCTCATATTTCTAGAACACCCCTTTTATCTATGATGGTTGTTGGAACTTTGTTCTTGTTAAACATTGGATCTAATCTTTAACCAAGGTTATGGAACGAAAATCCTTGATGGTGGGTTCACTTAGTTGTCATACAAGCTATTAACAAAGGTGTTGGCACGGAAAAAGGCTGTAAACATTTTAC
Organism: Oncorhynchus masou masou; assembly: GCF_036934945.1. Lineage (NCBI taxonomy): Eukaryota > Metazoa > Chordata > Actinopteri > Salmoniformes > Salmonidae > Oncorhynchus > Oncorhynchus masou. Next base: position 11,186,679 of record NC_088228.1, read on the forward strand.
TTTTGATGGGGCACACACACACACACACACACACACACACACACACACACACACACACACACACACACACACACACACACACACACACACACACACTGGTGTAAAGTACCTAAGTACTTTTTTGGGGTATCTGTAATTCACTATTTATATTTTTTTACTACTTTTACTTCACTACATTTAGTAAGAAAATATTTTACTTTATACTCCATACATTTTCCTTGATACCCAAAAGTACTCGTTACATTTTGAATGCTTAGCAGGACAGGAAAATAGCCAAATTCACACACTTATCAACCGAACGTCCCTGGTCATTCCTACTGCCTGTGATCTCGCGGACTCACTAAACACACATGCTTAGTTTGTAAATGATGTCTGGGTGTTGGCATGTGCCCCTGGCTTTCCGTTTTTTAAAAACGAGAAAATGGTGCCATCTGGTTTGCTTAAAGGATCGTACCCTTTTTTTTCTTCCAATTTTCACCTAAAATGACCCAAATCTAACTGCCTGAAGCTCAGGACCTGAAGCAAGGATATGCATATTCTTGATAGCATTTGAAAGGAAACATTTGAAGTTTGTGGAGATTTTAAATTAATGTAGGAATATAACACGTTAGATCTGGTAAAAGACAATACAAACAAAAAAATGCATATTTAAAAATAAATGAATCTTTGAAATGCAAGACATAGGCCATACTTTCAGATAGCAGTCTAGGTGCAATTTATATTTTGGCCAGCAGACGGCAGCAGTGTGTGTGCAAAGTTTCAGACAGATCCAGTGAAGAATTACATTACTGCACAACATTTTGTATCAAGTCTGCCAGGAGTTTACCCAAATGTGTGGAATTGGTCAATTTATACATTTTGAAGTACATAGCTATGGTAATAAAATATTTAAGTTGACACACTCCCAGGAATGTCATACATGATGGATCATTAGATTATACACTAACTTTCACACATCTAGACGGCCGGGCGGGGTGGGTGTGCAGCCAGAGACAGCAGTGGGGGTCAAACTGTAGACCCCATTTCCAACATTTGAACATACATTTTTTTCAAACAAAACTCTGCTACATTTAATCTCTGGGACCCTCAGCGGTGAATGTATCAAACCAGTTATCGTGATAAGTGTTTTGTTGTTGTGCATTCTCCTCAAACAATAGCAAGGTATTTCTTTCACTGTAATAGCTACTGTTAAATTGGACACCGCAGTTAGATTAACAAAAATGTAAGCTTTCTGCCCATATAAAACATGTCTATGTCCCGGAAAGTTGGCTGTTGTATACAACATCATTCTAGTCACATTAGCGCACATTAGCAACAACCATCCCAATTTAGGGACACCCATCTCGTACGTAGTGGTTAATAGAAGGAATTTGAAATTATTTATACTTTTACTTTTGATGCTTAAGTATATTTTAAACCAAATACTTTTAGACTTACTCAAGTAGATTTTACTGTGTGACTTCTACTTTTACTTGAGTCATTTTCTATTAAAAAGGTATTTTTTTTACTTTTTCTCAAGTATGACAATTGGGTACCTTTTGCACCTGGGTTGTCATACAAGCTATTAACAAAGGTGTGGGCATGGAAACACACGCACATGCACGCACACACACACACAGGCACACCTTTCGCTGTTATCACTCTCACCTTAAGCTTTCTCCATTATGCCGTGTGTTCAGCTGCATGTCACACAGACTTCCACCTACTGTTTATTTAAGTGATAATGCCAGGGAAGCCGGTGTTTGGGGGATAAATTGACACGGGTATTGTTTCGTCTCGGGCTGGCAAACTGTGTCAATATATCCTCCAAACACCGGCTTCAAGGGCATTATGAATTTACGTCACACAGACTTCCATGTACTATATCCCCTAGAACCAGGCACTAGCATCACCCCTTCATCTCTGTGGCTTGTGAGACCATCAATCGGAGATCGACTTACATTCCCATCACAGGATCCAGTGGTTGCTGTATTAATCCCTGACTATAGACCAAGATTCGTCATTGAATTGAAGCAATATGGTGTATATTGTACCATTGCAGCAAAAGTTAATTTATGTCTGTTAAATTCGTTGACTGAATCAACATTGAATGTAAAATATTTACACTAGATTTTTTTTGTCACCTAGTGAACGCCTGTGTAAACACAGCTCTGCAGTAAAGCAGAACTGTGAAACTGTTTTGTTGTGTGTGAGAGAGTGTGTGTGTGTATTTCTTGATTTTCAGTCTTAGTACCTACCATGGCCATTTTTTTTAAAGATTCATAGTACATGACAACCAGACATTGAGTACTCAAAAACATTTAACGTGCTAATTACATACCCATTCTCAATGTTGATCCAGTGAAACCTGTTAAGGTGGTTGGCAGTAGGGCGTCAATTGAACACATTCTTTTAAAGCAAATACCTCAAGCTGGCTAAGGAGGCACATGCACATTTTCCATGCCCAATTGCCTATACAGCACAATAAAACTTGTTGAGGAGTAATGCAGTAGCCTAGTGTATCAATGAGCAGAACATTGGAATGTCAATGTTGACAATAGCTCAAACTTAATCATGATAAACACACCCGTTTTCCAAACTGTCCGTCCAATGACGCCAGTTGATGGGTGCAACGGCATTGAATCAATGGAAGGTATAGACACCATGATGATGTCAATGTGGACGGTATCTCAAGTCGGGTGTGAAGCAGACAATCTCTGAGAGAAATCCATTGCTGCATGGTCACTACCATGACGTCATATCTACTGCATCACGAGGCACTAGTCCCAAATGGAACCCTGTATGGGCCCTGGTCAAAAAGAGGTGCACTACATAAGGAATAGAGTGCCATTTGGGATGCTGACACAGTCTCTGATCTGATCTCAGACCAGATTGAATGGATTTTTAGCAGCTCCGGTGGGAAAGCAATGTGTCTGTTCCCCTCTCTAACTCCATCTAAATATATCGGTAGAATGACTTATCCTATCAAGGCTAATTTAAATGGTGACCTACAGTGCATTTGGGAATTATTCAGACCCTTATTCTAAAATGGATTAAATTGTTTTCCCCCCCTCAATCTACACACAATAGCCCATAATGACGAAACAAAAACAGGTTTGTATTTTTGTTTTGCAAATGTATTAGAAATACGAGACTGAAATGTCACATTTATTCAGGCCCTTTAATCAGTATTTTGTTGAATCATTGTTGGCAGCGATTACAGCCTCAAGTCTTCTTGGGTATGATGCTACAAGCTTGGCACACCTGTATTTGGGGAGTTCCTCCCATCCCCTCTGCAGATCCTCTCAAGCTCTGTCTGAACAGCTATTTTCAGGTCTCCACAGAGATGTTCAATCGGGTTCAAGTCCAGGCTCTGGCTGGGCCACTCAAGGACATTCAGAGACTTGTCCCGAAGGCACACCTGCGTTGTCTTGGCTGTGTGCTTAGGGTCATAGTCCTGTTGGAAGGTGAACCTTCGCCCCAGTCTGAGGTCCTGAGCAGGTTTTCATCAAGGTTTTCTCTGTACTTTGCTCCATTAATCTTTTCCTCAATCCTGACTAGTCTCCCAGTCCCTGAAAAACATCCCCACAGCATGATGCTGCCACCACTATACTTCACCGTAGGGATGTGTCACGTAGAGTAGGCCAGAAGGCTAAACTGGATAACCTAACCTCTATCAAAATAAAAAGATGGCGGAACCGCAAAAGTTCTTCTGTGCAAAGGTGTTTATTTACAAGTGATTCCGGAACAAAAAACAACAGTACGGCCATCAACGTCTACCTTATGGGACAGCTTAAAAAACAATGCTGCCCCATCCACAGCTCAATCCAAACTGCCTCTTCATGACTGAAAGAGAGGCTCCTTTTGTAGGGCTAGCCCCTCCCCTCAGAACAATTAACCCTAATTAATTAATCAATTAACAATACAAACCTACATTTTCCATGAACTAAACATACTAAAGGATATACATTGCAACACGGTTTTAAACAATATCACAACATAACATTTACAACATTACATCACTACTGACAATATCTTTCAATATGCCCATATGCATTAATGAGCCATTTGGGACAGGCACTATAAAGCCAACCCAATTCCCTTAGCTCGGGTCCTTTTCCAGCATACCCGGAAGCTACAGAGATGGAGAGAGAGGAACAGAACAAACAAACAATGCGCTCATCCACAACATTGATAAGTATAATAATTATTGTATCTCTCAAATATGAACATTGACAAGTGTGAAATGCATGCACCAAGACAGAAGTTAATTTGTGTGTCGACCCACATTGTTAACTTATCTTATAATGGCGCAGGGAGGAGTGATGAATATGTGTGTGCGTTAAAGAACCAAATGCTGCCAGTGACGGACTTCTACGTCACAGGATGGTTCTCATTGTCTGAGTGTTCTTTAGGTGCCTTTTGGCAAACTCCAAGTGGGCTGTCATGTGCCTTCTACTGAGGAGGGGTTTCCGTCTGGCCACTCTACGATAAAGACCTGATTGGTGAAGTACTGCAGAGATCTGGAAGGTTCTCCCATCTCCAAGGAGGAACTCTAGATCTCTGGCAGAGTGACCATTGGGTTCTTGTCCAACTCCCTGACCAAGGCCCTTCTCCCCCGATAGCTCAGTTTGGCCGGGCGGCCAGCCCTAGGAAGAATCTTGGTGGTTCCAAACATCTTCCATTTAAGAATGATGAGGTCACTGTGTTCTTGGGGACCTTCAATCCTGCGGAATGTTTTTGGTACCCTTCCCCAGATTTCCGGTCACAACTTGCAGACTTGTTTACGTGTTGCTGTGCATTTTGTTGCCAACCTTACTTTGCTACCTGACAACTTTACGGTTTTTACTTTTTAATTACCGTTTATATTTTTGTTTTTTCCCTCACTCAACTTTTTTTTCATTCAACTTTTTCAGTCCGGACGCTTTATCTGGACGTGGTTCGTCAGAACCTCCAACAGCCGGAGCTAAGTAGTAACATTAACATGATGCCTTCTAATTGCAGTCACTGTACTCATAATATACAGGAGAACGATCGCCTTACGGCGAGGATAGCTGTGCTACAAGCCCAGCTTCAGACGCAATCGTTAGGCAAGGGTAATTTCAGTGTAGGAAAGGATGAAACCGCGTCTGTGCCACCAGTAAGTACAGATAGTAACGTTAGTATAAATCCCCTCGCCCGGTCCCCGCAGCCGGACAACTTTCTCACGGTTTCAGGAGGGAAATGCTGCAGGAATGCTGTGGGAATGCTGTAGGAATGCTCAACCGGTGTCGCTCATTCAGCCGAAAGAAACTGTCAACCGGTTTTCCCCGTTAAGCAACGAGTCGGAGTCAGAGGCCAAGCCTTCTCTTGTCTCTACTCCTCTCGTTACGGGGTCTGAGATGCCGAAGCTTCCCACCATTAGCTTTGACAAATTGAAAACTCTAGTCATTGGCGACTCCATTACCTTCCGTATGGGCTCAGGAGAGATGAAGGTTGAAAGTCATGTGTCCTCCGATACACAACCCAACCAAGCCGCACTGCTTCTTAATCAAATCAAATCAAATCAAATTTATTTATATAGCCCTTCGTACATCAGCTGATATCTCAAAGTGCTGTACAGAAACCCAGCCTAAAACCCCAAACAGCAAGCAATGCAGGTGTAGAAGCACGGTGGCTAGGAAAAACTCCCTAGAAAAGCAAAAACCTAGGAAGAAACCTAGAGAGGAACCAGGCTATGTGGGGTGGCCAGTCCTCTTCTGGCTGTGCCGGGTAGAGATTATAACAGAACATGGCCAAGATGTTCAAATGTTCATAAATGACCAGCATGGTCGAATAATAATAAGGCAGAACAGTTGAAACTGGAGCAGCAGCACGGCCAGGTGGACTGGGGACAGCAAGGAGTCATCATGTCAAGTAGTCCTGGGGCATGGTCCTAGGGCCGCGGTTCAGTTGAAACTGGAGCAGCAGCACGGCCAGGTGGACTGGGGACAGCAAGGAGTCATCATGTCAGGTAGTCCTGGGGCATGGTCCTAGGGCTCAGGTCCTCCGAGAGAGAGAAGGAGAGAATTAGAGAACGCACACTTAGATTCACACAGGACACCGAATTGGACAGGAGAAGTACTCCAGATATAACAAACTGACCCCAGCCCCCCGACACATAAACTACTGCAGCATAAATACTGAAGGCTGAGACAGGAGGGGTCAGGAGACACTGTGGCCCCACCCGAGGACACCCCCGGACAGGGCCAAACAGGAAGGATATAACCCCACCCACTATGCCAAAGCACAGCCCCCACACCACTGGAGGGATATCTTCAACCACCAACTTACCATCCAACTTACCATCCTGAGACATCCTTAACACAGCTCCATCCAACCCAGAAGCCAGCCGCACCAATGTGTCGGAGGAAACACTGTGCACCTGGCAACCTTGGTTAGTGCGCACTGTGCCTGACTCGCCACAGGAGTCACTGGTGCGCGATGAGACAAGGATTTCCCTACCAGCCAAACCCTAACCCGGACGACGCTAGACCAATTGTACGTCGCCCCACGGACCTCCCGGTTGCGGCCGGTTACGACAGAGCCTGGGCACGAACCCAGTGTCTCTGGTGGCACAGCAGTACAGCGCCCTTAACCACTGCGCCACCCGGGAGGCTGTCCCTAGAATTTCTAAGCAAACAGCTGGAGGCAGGGCTTTCTCCTATAGAACTCCATTTTTATGGAATGGTCTGCCTCCCCATGTGAGAGACGCAAACTCGGTCTCAACCTTTAAGTCTTTACTGAAGACTCATCTCTTCAGTAGGTCATATGATTGAGTGTAGTCTGGCCCAGGAGTGTGAAGGTGAACGGAAAGGCTCTGGAGCAACAAACCGCCCTTGCTGTCTCCGACTGGCCGGTTCCCCTCTTTCCACTGGAATTCTCTGCCTCTAACCCTATTACAGGGGCTGAGTCACTGGCTTACTGGTGCTCTTCCATGCCATCCCTAGGAGGGGTGTGTTACTGATGCGATCTTCCTGTCTGGATTGGCACCCCCCCTTGGGTTGCGCCGTGGCGGAGATCTTTGTGGGCTATACTCGGCCTTGTCTCAGGATGGTAAGTTGGTGGTTGAAGGTATCCCTCTAGTGGTGTGGGGGGGTTGTGCTTTGGCAAAGTGGGTGGGGTTATATCCTTACTGTTTGGCCTTTTTCGGGGGTGTCATCGGATGGGGCCACAATGTCTCCTGACCCCTTCTGTCTCAGCCTCCAGTATTTATGCTGCAGTAGTTTGTAACGGGGGGCTAGGGTCAGTTTGTTATATCTGGAGTACTTCTCCTGTCTCATCCGGTGTCCTGTGTGAATTTAAGTATGCTCTCTCTAATTCTCTCCTTCTCTCTTTCTTTCTCTCTCTCGGAAGACCTGAGCCCTAGGACCATGTCTCAGGACTACCTGGCATGATGACTCCTTGCTGTCCCCAGTCCACCTGGCCGTGCTGCTGCTCCAGTTTCAACTGTTCTGCCTGTGATTATTATTATTTGACCATGCTGGTCATTTATGAATATTTGAACATCTTGGCCATGTTCTGTTATAATCTCCACCCGGCACAGCCAGAAGAGGCCTGGCCACCCCTCATAGCCTGGTTCCTCTCTAGGTTTCTTCCTAGGTTTTGGCCTTTCTAGGGTGTTTTTCCTAGCCACCATGCTTCTACACCTGCATTGCTTGCTGTTTGGAGTTTTAGGCTGGGTTTCTGTACAGCACTTTGAGATATCAGCTAATGTACGAAGGGCTCTATAAATACATTTGATTTGATCTTGTGTTATTGACTGTACGTTTGTTTATCCCATGTGTAACTCTGTTGTTTTTGTCGCACTGCTTTGTTTTATCTTGGGCAGGTCGCAGTTGTAAATGAGAACATGTTCTCAACTGGCTTACCTGGTTATGTAAAGGTAAAATAAAAATAAATGTTTAAAAAAATCTGTGCCTCGACACAATCACATCACAGAGCTCTACGGACAACTGTTTTGACTTCATGACTGCCTCGCCTGGTTCACCAACTACTTCTCAGAATTCATTGTGTCAAATCGGAGGGCCTGGTGTCTGGACCTCTGGCAGTCTATGGGGGTACCACAGGGTTCAATTCTCGGGCAGACTCTTTTCTCTGTATATATCAATGTCACTCTTGCTGCTAGTGATTCCTTGATCCACTTCTACGCAGACAACACCATTCTGTATACATCTGGCTCTTTGGGCACTGTGTTAACAAACCTCCAAACGAGCTTCAATGCCATACAACACTCCTTCCGTGGTCTCCAACTGCTCTTAAATGCTAGTAAAACTAAATGCATGCTCTTCAACCGATCGCTGCCCGCACCAGCCTGCATGACAAGCATCCCTACTCTGGACGGTTCTGACTTAGAATATGTGGACAACTACAAATACCTAGGTGTCTGGCTCGACTGTACACTCTCCTTCCAGACTCATTAAGCATCTCTAATCTAAAATTAAATCTAGAATCTGCTTCCTATTTTGCAACAAAGCCTCCTTCACTCTCTGCCAAACATACCCCCGTAAAAATGACTATCCTGCCAATCCTTGACTTCGGCGATGTCATTTACAAAATAGCCAAAGCCCCATATACCACCCACCACTGCGATCTGTATGCTCTCTTCGGCTCGCCCTCGCTACATATTCGTTGCCAGACCCACTGGCTCCAGGTCATCTATAAGTCTTTGCTCGGTAAAGCCCCGCCTTATCTCAGCTCACTGGTCACCATAACACCCACCCGTAGCACGTGCTCCAGCAGGTATATCTCACTGGTCATCCCCAAAGCCAACAACTCCTTTGGCCGCCTTTCCTTCCAGTTCTCTGCTGCCAGTGACTGGAACGAACTGCAAAAATAGCTGAAGTTGGAGACTTATCTCCCTCACTTAAAGCATCAGCTATCTGAGCAGCTTACCAATCGCTGCAGCTGTACATAGCCCATCTGTGAGTACCCCATCCAACTGCCTACCTCATCCCCATATTGTTTTTATTTACTTTTTTGCACACCAGTATTTCTACTTGCACAACATCTGCACATCTATCACTCCAGTCTTAATGTGCTAAATTGTAATTACTTCGCTACTATGGGCTATTTACTGCCTTACCTCCTTGTTCCATTTGCACACACTGTATATAGATTTTTATTTTGTGTTATTGACTGTACTTTTGTTTATCCCATGTGTAACTCTGTTTTTTGTCACACTGCTTTGCTTTATCTTGGCCAGGTCGCACTTGTTCTCAACTGACCTACCTGGATAACGGTGAAATATATATTTTTTTAATATATAGAGAGGTGTGTGCCTTTCCAAATCATGTCCAATCAATTTAATTTACTACAGGTGTACTCCAATCAAGTTGTAGAAACATCTCAAGGATGATCAATGGAAACAGGATGCACATGAGCTCAATTTCGAGTCTCTTAGCAAAGGGTCTGAATACTTATGTGAATATGAATTTTATACATTTGCAATAATTTCTAAAAACCTGTTTTTGCTTTGTCATTATGGGATATTGTGTGTAAATTGCTGAGTTTTTTTTTATTCAATCCATTTTAGAATAAGGCTGTAATGTAATAAAATGAGTTTCATTATCCTTAATGAGTTGTTGCTACCTCAATTCATGTGATTTTTTTAACATTCTGATTGTTTTTAATTGTTTTTCTATTTTATTTTACTTTAACCCACCTCCCCAATGTGTGGGGCCTAAACCATTTTTGACATTTATGTGTAGAACATTTCCTTTATATTTTAAAGTGATTGTTTGCGTAAGTGGCAATGTACGCACGCACACACACACTAACACAGAGCTGTAGGGGTGATGCTAGTGCCTGGCTCTGGGGGGAAGGAACAGGTACAATACATGCCTGTATTCTGATTGTGTCCATCACCACTAATGTAAACACACACACACACCAGCCTCAGAGATGTAGGGGTGATGCCAATGCTTGGTCTACAGGATATTGTACATTTATACAAAAGGTGTGTCTAATCCTGAAGGCTGATTGTTTAAAAAAACGCATTCCAGCCGAGTGTCTATTCCACAAATCATCACTGGCTAAATCTATGACTTTAAAATGCCTATTTACTTTGTTCCATCTGGCTGTGCAATCCACTGTCTCATCAGCCCAGCCAGGCAAGTTATAAACTTGTTCTCCACTATAAAAAGCATCTAGACATCTCACATTTCTTTCAGACTAACATTTAGTTGTCATCAGCAGAGATTTGTATAAACCTTGATATCTGTTGCAAATGTCGGAGAGACATTGTTTCAATATACAAATTCGATCTCCAGCTGTCCCATAGTAATGAACATGTCGGGAGTCGCAATGAGACAGACGGGCAGGCAGCTTTTCTCAGCCAGTCGAAATCATGAATCAGCATAATTTTTAAGGATATATACAAAGAACTATCAATAGAAAACAGGTAAATGAAATGAAATTGTAGATGGTTAAATCTTTCCAGCTTCAGACTTTAGTGATTGTGTTAGCTGTGTTGTTGGCTCCTCTGAACAAGTGTCCTGACGAGAGAGCTCATTTTCTACACCAGGCGAAATCGCTCATCATTAGCTCATAGTTATGGATATATCCAAATAAATGCCACTAAGAAACAGCTTAAACGCAAATGCAGCTACTGTAATTTGTTATTTTGGCTTCACTGATTGACGTGACTGTAAGTTAGCCGTAGTTGGCGAGCTAGCAAGCAAGGGATAAGAACGTTGTCAGCCAGTATGGCAATGGAACATTTAGAATAAATGACTAGGTCGCGTCCATAGATACAGAACAAAAAGACTGAACGACTGGGTCGCGTCTATGGCAACCAAACCAATAGAATGAATGACCGAGCCCGCTTGGGTAGCAACCCTAGAATTGTGTCGGGACTATATCTTGAGGAAGGATGAATAGTAGGAATACATTTTTTATTAAAATATGTATATAAATTATATTATCAATTCTATTATCAATACCTTAGCAATAGTGATTACAGAACGTATTCATACCCATTGTCTTATTCCACACTTTGATGTGTTAGGCTACAATTTGAATTCAAACTGGATTACATTTATTTTTTCTCTCACCCATCTACGCACAATACCCCATGATGACAAAGTGAAAACATGTTTATAGAAATGTTTACGCATTTATTGAAAATAAAATACAGAAATATCTAATTTACATAGCTAAGTCAATACATGTTAGAATCATCTTTGACAGTGAATACAGCTGTGAGTCTTTCTGGGTAAATCTAAGAGATTTGCACACCGGGATTATTATTTTTGAAATTCTACCAAGCTCTATCAAATTAGTTGATGATCGTTGCTAGACAACCATTTTCAAATCTTGCCATAGATTTTCAAGCCGATATACGTCAAAACTGTAACTAGGCTACTCAGTAACCGTCAATGTCATCTTGGTAAGTAACTATAGTGTATATTTGGCTTGTGTTTTAGTTTATTGTTCTGCAGAAAGGTGAATTTGTCGCGCCGTGTCTGTTGGACAGCAGACTGAACCAGTTTTTTCTGTGCTTAGCTTTTTATTTAAAAAAACAACTTCCTAGTCCTTCCCAATCTTTATTTCACTAGGCAAGTCAGTTAAGAACAAATTCTTACCCCAGCCAACACTGGGCCAATGGTGCAGCGTCCTATAGAACTCCCAATCACGGCCGGATATGATTCAGCCCGGATTCAAACCAGGAACTGTAGTGACACCTCTTGCACTGAGATGCAGTGCCTTAGACCACTGCGCCCTTGGGTTAATAACTGCGCTACGCTCGAAGGGATATTCAATGTCTGCTTGTTTACATTTTGATCTTTGTGGTTAAATCTGTGTTTCCAATTCACTGCTCGATTGAAGGACCTTGCAGATGATTGTATGTGTGGGGTACAGAGATGAGGTAGTCATTCAAAAATCAGGTTAAACACTAATATTGTACACAGAGTGAGTCCATGCAGCTTATTATGTGACTTGTTAAGCACATTTTTACTCCTGAACTGTTAGACTTGCCATATCAAAGGGGTTGAATATTTGACTTGAGACATGTTTTTATATATAGATTTTTTATACATTTGTAAAAATGTATGTGTAGGCCAGTGACACAAAATCTTAATTCAATCCGAATTCAGGCTGTAACGCAACAAAAATTGGAAAAAGTCAAGGGTTTGAATTCTTTCTGAAGTTACTGTAAGGGTGACTCACTTCTTACTGACACTCCAGGAGGAAGTGAATGCAAGGCACACAATGTACGGAATCCTGTAGCACACAGTCAAACATATGCTGTCATATGCGCACACGCAGGTGCCGAACTGATTTGGTCAGATCTATAATAAAGATAAAACCAACATTCACTTATTTCCAGGCAGCACTTTTACTCCAGTGTAACATAATACGCCAGGAGTCAGGTGCGGAAGGTGAGTTTAATAAAGAAATGATTCAGAACGTGAGAAAAAACAATATTACCTAATGACTGATGTCAACTCAGGGCTAAATGAAGAGGGAGTAATCACAGAGTAAATGATGACCAGGTGTGCGTAATGATGGATGTTGAGCACCTGAGGGAGGGAGGCAGCAGGAGTAGGCGAGACGGTGGTACACCCTGCCAAGGTGCTTCAACAAAGTACTGAGTAAAGGGTCTGAATACTTATGTAAATGTGATATTTCATATTTGTATTTGTTATAAATTTGCAAAAAATTCAAAAAACCTGTTTTTGCTTTATCATTAAGGGGTATTGTGTGTAGATTTAGGGGATTACATTTTTTTTTTTACAATAAGGCTGTAACATAACAAAATGTGGAAAAAGTCAAGGAGTCTGAATCCTTTTCGAATGCACTGTATGGTATATGTGTTTGGTCCACAGCCATTGCAACAAACATTGGATTTAAAAATGTTTTGTGATTGGTCAGATACAAGTGTCATATTTCCTAATAAAACACCATAGTTAAACTGTGCTCAACCAGATATTAGCATTAGCATGTAGATTCCGTAGAGCGAAATGGCTTGCGTTGAGTCCCGGGTTCCCATGGACACAGTAGTATTTTTCCTGAGCCTGTGTGAGATTTAGGATGTGAAATCTGAAAGCACTTGAAGCTAGGATGTCCCTCCTACAATTTCATTTTTTCTTCTGACTGTCCATCAACTACTGGCTGAAACCTAAACATCACAGCCACTGACAAAGCACATGCTTGCAATCGTTACATCATAGCGCAGCAGGAGTGTGTTTTTTCATCACGGGTATCACATTCAGAGATCGATATATAGCCATTCATCTCAAATAATGAATAGATTTGAATCAAAAACAGTTTGTCATAGAAGGACAATATTAATGAGATGAAAGGCGAGTTCTTGAGGAGTTCAGGAAGCTGAGCTAGAGCTCTGTGAAACATTCACAACGATGGGGGGCAGATGTTTTGATCAAGAGAGACCTTTAGAAAATATGCACATTTTCTCTAATACTAAACATACATATATGTATTTTACAGTTATAAGGAAGTTGAAATCGTATATACTTAGTCGTGTTTCATAATCTGATCATGCTATATTTAGAAAGCATATACAGTGCCTTGCAAAAGTATTCGGCCCCCTTGAACTTTGCAACCTTTTGCCACATTTCAGGCTTCAAACATAAAGATATAAAACTGTATTTTTTTGTGAAGAATCAACAACAAGTGGGACACAATCATGAAGTGGAACGACATTTATTGGATATTTCAAACTTTTTTAACAAATCAAAAACTGAAAAATTGGGCGTGCAAAATTATTCAGCCCCTTTACTTTCAGTGCAGCAAACTCACTCCAGAAGTTCAGTGAGGATCTCTGAATGATCCAATGTTGACCTAAATGACTAATGATGATAAATACAATCCACCTGTGTGTAATCAAGTCTCTGTATAAATGCACCTGCACTGTGATAGTCTCAGAGGTCCGTTAAAAGCGCAGAGAGCATCATGAAGAACAAGGAACACACCAGGCAGGTCCGAGATACTGTTGTGAAGAAGTTTAAAGCCGGATTTGGATACAAAAAGATTTCCCAAGCTTTAAACATCCCAAGGAGCACTGTGCAAGCGATAATATTGAAATGGAAGGAGTATCAGACCACTGCAAATCTACCAAGACCTGGCCGTCCCTCTAAACTTTCAGCTCATACAAGGAGAAGACTGATCAGAGATGCAGCCAAGAGGCCCATGATCACTCTGGATGAACTGCAGAGATCTACAGCTGAGGTGGGAGACTCTGTCCATAGATCAACAATCAGTCGTATATTGCACAAATCTGGCCTTTATGGAAGAGTGGCAAGAAGAAAGAAATTTCTTAAAGATATCCATAAAAAGTGTTGTTTAAAGTTTGCCACAAGCCACCTGGGAGACACACCAAACATGTGGAAGAAGGTGCTCTGGTCAGATGAAACCAAAATTGAACTTTTTGGCAACAATGCAAAACGTTATGTTTGGTGTAAAAGCAACACAGCTCATCACCCTGAACACACCATACCCACTGTCAAACATGGTGGTGGCAGCATCATGGTTTGGGCCTGCTTTTCTTCAGCAGGGACAGGGAAGATGGTTAAAATTGATGTGAAGATGGATGGAGCCAAATACAGGACCATTCTGGAAGCAAACCTGATGGAGTCTGCAAAAGACCTGAGACTTGGACGGAGATTTGTCTTCCAACAAGACAATGATCCAAAACATAAAGTAAAATCTACAATGGAATGGTTCAAAAATAAACATATCCAGGTGTTAGAATGGCCAAGTCAAAGTCCAGACCTGAATCCAATCGAGAATCTGTGGAAAGAACTGAAAACTGCTGTTCACAAATGCTCTCCATCCAACCTCACTGAGCTCGAGCTGTTTTGCAAGGAGGAATGGGAAAAAAATTTGTCTCTCGATGTGCAAAACTGATAGAGACATACCCCAAGCGACTTACAGCTGTAATCGCAGCAAAAGGTGGCGCTACAAAGTATTAACTTAAGGGGGCTGAATAATTTTGCACGCCCAATTTTTCAGTTTTTGATTTGTTAAAAAAGTTTGAAATATCCAATAAATGTCGTTCCACTTCATGATTGTGTCCCACTTGTTGTTGATTCTTCACAAAAAAATACAGTTTTATATCTTTATGTTTGAAGCCTGAAATGTGGCAAAAGGTCGCAAAGTTCTGGGGGCCAAATACTTTCGCAAGGCACTGTAACCTAATTTCAAGCCTTATTCATACAGTTTTGTTGAATAGGAAATACATCGTATAAAATATTTTCTATTTGTACTGTGTACTGGAGCTTGTGTCCTCAAACGTAACTATACCTCAACAATGTATAAACTATGTTTAAGAGAAAGGTGAGATTTTAGCCTTTATTTGAGTAGGCCTATGCAGCATTACTAGTTATTGTTTATGGCCCTCTCATGATAAATGAAGATTACCTTTAACTGGTTAACAAAAGACCCAGCCGCCCAGAACATGACACTAGCCCAGGACAGGACTAGACTAGTAGAACACTGAACATTCATTTTGGTGAGAGAGAGAACAGGAAGAATAATAGATGCATGACAGATAGATACTTGAGCATGTGTCATCAAATGTGACTACACAACAGCAATTTATAACTATGTTTACCAGAAAGCTGAAATGTTAACCTTTGAGTATGCATCATTGCTAGTTATTGTTTATGCCCCCCCCCCCCCCCCCGATAAATAATTACTTTTTGGGAATATGTAGATTCCATGTAGTTACATTTAGCTGTTTAACAAAAAGACCCAGCAGCCCAGAACATGACACTCGCCCAGAACAGCACTAGAGTAGTACATCAGGAAAAACACTTAATTGTGGTGAGAGAGAGAATAGGAAGAGGCCTTGACAGTGTGTCTCCTCCCTCTGTTAATAGCTAGCTAATACTAGATGCATGATAGATAATTTCCTTTGTCTCTACTCTCGTTGTACTAGATGAGTATAATGGTTTCAGTTGAAAGACAGGACCCATCCTTATATAATAATAGATACATGACAGATAATTTCCTTTGTCTTAAAAAAATAAATATTAGATCAGTATTATTTGTTGGGAAACTCAGATAATTTCCTTTGTCTTTACTTTTACTATATGATAGATGACTTTCTCTATATGATATGATTGGGGCGGCAGGTAGCCAAACCGGAAGATTGCTGGATCAAATTCCGGACCTAGCAATGTAAAAAAAAAGGTTGTTCTGCCACTGAACAAGGCAGTTAACCCACTGTTCCCCGGTAGGCCGCCATTGTAAATAAGAATTTGTTCTTAATAAAAGATAGGTACTATAGATGATCTAGGGACATGTTTATGGATTTGATATCGTCAGGGGAAAACCTCTGGTTGAAAATGTTGAGGTAGAAGCAAGCACTTAAAGGGTCTTTCACTCCCTCATATGGCTTCCTACCTCCCTGTCTACACACCCCCACAGTGTGTGAGGGCGGGGAGTGAGCAGAGAGACGTATTCACACGCTCTTGACAGAGTGATGCTGACACACTCAGTTGAACTGGCAGCTGCTGCCGCTGCTTCTAGAAAGAGGAGTGTGTGTGTGTGACTCCACTCCAGGGAGAGTAGACAGAAACATTTCCAGAGCTATACAAGGAGAGAATCTGTACAGGAGGGGAGAACTCAACAGGAGTCGGTTGACATTGGGATATTATGCATAACAGCGGTAAGTGCTGTGTTGTGGCGCGTGCTCGGCAGTGATTCTTTCCAGTTTGAGATCTATTTATACCACTTGTGACCATAGCGGCGGGAAGATGTTTTGTTATTTTATGTAGAATACTAAATGATATATTATGTGATCTCCCAAGACATTGATTCAGCTTTGATCTAACTACTAAAGGAGCACCATTGTGAGAAGTGGCAGAGCCAAACTCCATGCGCTCTCCGGACCGCTGCGGTCCGCTGCACCTACCCAACTATTTTTGCCTCCACATATTTGGCATTTTTATGAAAATCTTAGAATATTTGGCCAAGGAAACGTTTCTGGTTGATCTAAACCAGTAAAACATGAAGGGAAACGGGTTAAAACGGGATTGAGTGCCGTAGCAGCAAATATGTTGAAAGAACAACTAATAAGCATGGAGAGGCTCATAAATTTGACCGAATTACTTTATAATCTAACGCCATTTGCTTATTTGTCATCAGAACAACATATTACACTGCACCGACCTGGTGACAATAAAATATGTATATATATATATTTTTTTAAACATGCTTTTTGAAAGTAGTTAGGCCTACTGGCCTCTAAGTTTAGCCGGAACAAATATTATGGATATACTGACAAGATATACAGGTCTCTCCGCCCTAACGAGGGCTATATCAGACTGCTAATACAGGACTAGTGAAGGCCCAGTGCTCTACATTTGTGAATACATGTTTTTTTTAATATACAGTACCAGTCAAAAGTTTGGACACCTACTCATTCAGGTTTTTTCTTTATTTGTACTATTTTCTACATTGAAGAATAGCGAAGACATCAAAACTATGAAATAACATATGGAATCATGTACTAACTAAAAAGTGTGAAACATCAAAATATATTTGATATTCTCCAAAGTAGCCACCCTTTGCCTTGATGACAGGCTCTTGGCGTTCTCTCAACCAGCTTCATGAGGTAGTGACCTAGAATGCATTTCAATTAACAGGTGTGCCTTGTTCAAAGCTCATTTGGGGAATTTCTTTCCTTTTTAATGCGTTTGAGCTAATCAGTTGTGGTGTGACAAGGTAGGGGCGGTATACAGAAGATGGCCCTATTTGGTAAAAGACCAAGTCCATATTATGGCAAGAATAGCTCAAATAAGCAAAGAGAAAACGACAGTCCATCATTACTTTAAGACATGAAGGTCAGTCAATTCAGTGGCAAAATCCATCAAGCGCTATGATGAAACTGGCTCTCATGAGGACAGCCACAGCAAAGGAAGACAAATTTAACTCTGCTGCAGAGGATAAGTTCTAGGCTACACTGCCGGGGCGGCAGTGGACTAGTAACCGAAAAGTAACCGAAAGGTTGCAAGTTCAAATCCCCGAGCTGACAAGGTACAAAATCTGTCATTCTGCCCCTGAACAGGCAGTTAACCCACTGTTCCTAGGCCGTCATTGAAAATAAGAATTTGTTCTTAACTGACTTGCCTAGTAAAATAAAGGTAAAAAATAATAATAAAATAAAAATAAATAAATGGTTCAAAGAGTTCAAGTTACAGACACATCTCAGCATCAACTGTTCAGAGGAGACTGTGTGAATTAGGCCTTCATGGTTGAATTGCTGCAAAGAAACCACTACTAAAGAACACCAATAATAAGAAGAGACTTCCTTGGGCCAAGAAACACCAGCAATGGACATTAGACCAGTGGAAATCTGTCCTTTGGTCTGATGAGTCCAAATTTGAGATTTTTGGTCCAACTGCCTTGTCTTTGTGAAACGCAGAGTAGGTGAACGGATGATCTCCGCATGTGTGGTTCCAGCCGTGAAGCATGGAGGTGGTGGTGTGATGCTTTGCTGGTGACACCGTCTGTGATTTTAACCAGCATGGCTACCACAGCATTCTGCAGCGATACGCAATCCCATCTGGTTTGCGCTTAGTGGGACTATCATTTGTTTTCCATCAGGACAATGACCCATCACAACTCCAGGCTGTATAAGGGCTATTTGACCAACAAGGAGAGTGATAGAGTGCTGCATCACATGACCTGGCTTCTACAATTACCTGACCTCACCCCAATTGAGATGGATTGGGATGAGTTGGACCGCAGAGTGAAGGAAAAGCAGCCAACATGTGCTCAGCATTCCAGGTGAAGCTGGTTGAGAGAATGCAAAGCTGTCAACAAGGCAAATGTTGGCAACTATGAAGAATCTAAAATAGATTTTGATTTGTTTAACCTCTTATCACGGCAACTACTTTGATACATTCACCCTGGAAGGTAAATAATGTACTTACATTCAGTAATCTTGCTCTGCTTTGTCATCCTGAAGGTCTCAGAAATAAAATGTAGCATAGTTTTGTTTGATAAATACATTTTTATGTCCAAATGTAGGCACTGGGACCTACAGTTTGACCCCACTGCTGTCTCTGGCTCCACACCCACCACGCCCGGCCACCTAGATGTGTGAAAGTTAGTGTATAAGCTAATGATCTATAATTTATGACATTCCTGGGTGTGTGTAAACTTAAATGTTTTATTACCATAGCATTTTGTATGTTCACTATAGTTATGTACTTGAAAATGTATCAATTGGGCACATTTGGGCAAACTCCTGGCAGACTTAATACAAAATTTGGTGCAGTAATGTAATTCTTCACTGGATCAGTTGGAAACTTTGCACACAAACTGCTGCCGTCTGGTGGCCAAAATATAAATTACACCTAGACTCCTATCTGAAAGTATAGCCTTTCTCTTGCATTTCAATGATGATGAAAAAAAACGCACCTCAATGAGCTGTAAGCTGTATACGTATATGTATATGCACCTCAAATGAGCTGTATACGTCCATAAGCAAACAGGAAAACGCTCAAAAAGAGGCAGCGCTCTTAGTGGCCGGAGACATTAATGCAGGGAAACTCAAATCCATTTTACCTCATTTCTACCAGCATGTTAAATGTGCAACCAGAGTGAAAAAAATTCTAGACCACCTTTACTCCACACACAGAGACGCGTACAAAGCACTCCCGCCATTTGGCAAATCTGACCATCAAATCTGACCATCAAATCCAATTTTATTAGACACATGCGCTGAATAGAACAGGTAGGCCTTACAATGAAATGCTTACTTATGAGCCTAACCAACAATGTATTTAAAAAAATACAGATAAGAATAAGAAATAAAAGTAACAAGTAATTAAAGAGCAGCAGTGGAATAACAATAGCGAGACTATATACAGGGGGCTACCTGTACAGAGTCAGTGTGTGGGGGCACCGGTTAGTTGAGGTAATATGTACATGTAGGTAGAGTTATTAAAGTGACTATGCATAGATGATAACAGAGAGTAGCAGCAGTGTAAAATGGGGGGGGGGGTGCAAAAAGTTTGGCTAGCCATTTGATTAGATGTTCAGGCTTCTCACGACTTGGGGGTAGAAGCGGTTTAGTAGCCTCTTGGACCTAGACTTGGCGCTCCGGTACCGTTGCCATGAGTTAGCAGAGAGAACAGTCTATGTCTAGGGTGGCTGGAGTCTGACAATTTTTAGGGTCTTCCTCTGACACCATGTGGTATAGAGGTCCTGGATGGCAGGAACCTTGGACCCAGTGATGTACTGGGCCTTTCGAACTACCCTCTGTAGTGACTTGCGGTCGGAGGCCGAGCAGTTGCCATACCAGGCAGTTGCCATACCAGGCAGTGATGCTACCAGTCAGGATGCTCTCGATGGTGCAGCTGACCCTTTTGAGGATCTGAGGACCCATGCCAAATCTTTTCAGTCTTCTGAGGGGGAATAGGTCTTGTTGTGCTTTGACCATGTTAGTTTGTTGATGATGTGGACACCAAAGAACTTGAAGCTCTCAACCTGCAGCCCCGTTGATGAGAACGGGGGCATGCTCAGTCGTGTTTTTCCTGTAGTCCACAATCATCTCCTTTGTTTTGATCACATTGAGGGAGGGGTTGTTGTCCTGGCACCACAGGTCTCTGACCTCCTCCCTATAGGCTGTCTCGTCGTTGTCGGTGATCAAGCCTACCACTGTTGTGTCATTGGCAAACTTAATGATGGTGTTGGAGTCGTGCCTGGCCGTGCAGTCATGAGAGAACAGGGAGTACAGGAGGGGACTGAGCACGCACCCCTGAGGAGCCCCTGTGTGGAGGATCAGCATGGCAGATGTTGTTACCTACCCTTACCACCTGGGGGCGGCCCGTTAGGAAGTCCAGGATCCAGTTGCAGATGGAGGTGTTTAGTCCCAGGGTCCTTAGCCTATGAGTTTTGAGGGCACTATGGTGTTGAACGCAAAGCTGTAGTCAATGAATATCATTCTCACATAGGTGTTCCTTTTGTCCAAGTGGGAAAGGGCATTGTGGAGTGCAATAGAGATTTCATCACCTGTGGATCTGTTGGGGCGGTATGCAAATTAGAGTGGGTCTAGGGTTTCTGGGATAATGGTGTTGATGTGAGCCATGACCAGACTTTCAAAGCACTTCATGGCTACAGACGTGAATGCTACAGGTCAGTTGTCATTTAGGCAGGTTACCTTAGGCACAGGCACTATGGTGGTCTGCTTAAAACATGTTGGTATTAGACTCAGACAGGGAGAGGTTGAAAATGTCAGTGAAGACACTTGCAGTTGATCAGGGCATGCTTGCAGTACACGTCCTGGTAATCGTCATATCGGCAGCGGAGAGCGTGATCACACACTCTTCCAGAACAGCTGGTGCTCTCATGCATGTTTCAGTGTTATTTGCCTCGAAGAGAGCATAGAAGTAGTTTAGCTCGTCTGGTAAGCTTGTGTCACTGGGCAGCTCTCGGCTGTGCTTCCCTTTGTAGTCTGTAATGGTTTGCAAGTCCTGCCACATCCGACGAGCATCAGAGCCGGTGTATTACGATTCAATCTTAGTCCTGTATTGACGCTTTTCCTGTTTGATGGTTCGTCAGAGGGCATAGCAGGATTTCTTATAAGCTTCCGGGTTAGAGTCCCACTCCTAGAAAGCAGCAGCTCTAGCCTTTAGCTCAGTGCGGATGTTGCCTGTAATCCATGGCTTCTGTTTGGGGTATGTACGTATGGTCACTGTGGGGACGACGTCATCAATGCACTTATTGATGAAGCCAATGACTGATGGTGTACTCCTCAATGCCATCGGAGGAATCACGGAACATATTCCAATCTGTGCTAGCAAAACAGTCCAGTAGCTTAGCATCTGCTCCATCTGCCAACTTTTTTTATCGAGTCACTGGTGCTTCCTGCTTTAATTTGTGCTTTGTACTTTGAAACTATGCAGACATAGAAGGCTCACTTTTACACAAACTGTACTTAGAGTTAGGAACCCATGAGGAGGCTTTTTCAATGTGCACTTCCGGTTAGAGTTTCAAGTACAGGTTTGTGACTGTGTGAGTGTGAAGTCGTGGCCAAAGGTTGAGAATGACACAAATATGAATTTCCACAAAGTTTGCTGCGTCAGTGTCTTCAGATATTCTTGTCAGATATTACTATGGAATACTGAAGTATAATTACAAGCATTTTATAAGTGTCAAAGGCTTTTATTGACAATTACATGAAGTTGATACAAAGAGTCAATATTTGCAGTATTGACCCTTCTTTTTCAAGACCTCTGCAATCCACCCTGACATGCTGTCAATTAACTTCTGGGCCACACTGATGGCAACCCATTCTTGCATAATCTATGCTTGGAGTTTGTTAGAATTTGTGGGATTTTGTTTGTCCACCCGCCTCTTGAGGATTGACCACAAGTTCTCAATGGGATTAAGGTCTGGGGAGTGTCCTGGCCATGGACCCAACATATCGATGTTTTGTTCCCCAAGCCACTTAGTTATCACTTTTGCCTTATGGCAAGGTGCTCCATCATGCTGGAAAAGGCATTGTTCGTCACCAAACTGTTCCTGGATGGTTGGGAAAAGTTGCTCTCGGGGGATGTGTTGGTACCATTCTTTATTCATGGCTGTGTCCTTAGGCAAAATTGTGAGTGAGCCCACTCCCTTGGCTGAGAAGCAACCCCACACATGAATGGTCTCAGCATGCTTTACTTTTGGCATGACACAGGACTGATGGTAGCGCTCACCTTGTCTTCTCCGGACAAGCTTTTTTCCAGATGCCCCAAACAATCGGAAAGGGGATTCAGAGAAAATGACTTTACCCCAGTCCTCAGCAGTCCAATCCCTGTACAGTTTGGAGAATATCAGTCCGTCCCTGATGTTTTTCCTGGAGAGAAGTGGCTTCTTTGCTGCCCTTCTTGACACCAGGCCATCCTCCAAAAGTCATCACCTCATTGTGCGTGCAGATGCACTCACACCTGCCTGCTGCCATTCCTGAGCAAGCTCTGTACTGGTGGTGCCCCTATCCCGCTGCTGAATCAACTTTAGGAGACGGTCCTGGCGCTTGGACATTCTTGGGCGCCCTGAAGCCTTCTTCACAACAATTGAACCGTTCTCCTTGAAGTTCTTGATGATCCGATAAATGGTTGATTTAGGTGCAATCTTACTGGAAGCAATATCCTTGCCTGTGAAGCCCTTTTTGTGCAAAGCAATGATGACGGCACGTGTTTCCTTGCAGGTAACCATGATTGACAGAGGAAGAACAATGGTTGGAGTCATTAAAACAAATTTTTCAACCACTTCACAAATTTCTTGTAAACAAACTATAGTTTTGGCAAGTCCTTTAGGACATCTACTTTGCACATGACAAGTAATTTTTCCAACAATTGTTTACAGACAGATTATTTCACTTATAACGCACTGTATTACAATTCCAGTGGGTCAGAGGTTTACATACACTAAGTTGACTGTGTCTTTAAACAGCTTGGAAAATTCCCCAAAAATTATGTCATGGCTTTAGAAGCTTCTGATAGGCCAATTGACATCATTTGAGTCAACTGGCGGTGTACCCGTGGATGTATTTCAGGACCTACCTTGAAACTCAGTGCCTCTTTGCTTGACATCATGAGAAAATCAAAAGAAATCAGCCAAGACCTCAGAAAAGAATTGTAGACCTCCAAAAGTTTGATTCTTCCTTGAGAGCAATTTCCAAACGCCTGAAGGTATCACGTTCATCTGTACAAACAATAGTACGCAAGTATAAACACCATGGGACCATGCAGCCGTCATACCGCTCAGGAAGGAGACGCGTTCTGTCTCCCAGAGATGAACGTACTTTGATGCGAAAGTGCAAATCAATCCCAGAACAACAGCAAAGGACCTTGTGAAGATGCTGGAGGAAACAGGTACAAAAGTATCTATATCCAAAGTATAACGAGTCCTATATTGACAAAACCTGAAAGGCCACTCAGCAAGGAAGAAGCCACTGCTCCAAAACCGCCATAAAAAAAGCCAGACTATGGTTTGCAACTGCACATAGGGACAAGAATAGTATTTTTTGGAGAAATGTCCTCTTTTCTGATGAAACAAAAATAGAACCGTTTGGCCATAATGACCATTGTTATGTTTGGAGGAAAAAGGGGGAGACTTGCAAGCCAAAGAGAACCATTCCAACTGTGAAGCACGGGGGTGGCATCATCATGTTGTGCGTTGCTTTGTTGCAGGAGGAACTGGTGCACTTCACAAAATAGATGCATCATGAGGAAAATTACATGGATATATTGAAGCAACATCTCAAGACATCAGTCAGGAAGTTAAAGCTTGGTCGCAAATGGGTCTTCCAAATGGACAATGACCCCAAGCATACTTCCAAAGTTGTGCCAAAATGGCTTAAGGACAACAAAGTCAAGGTATTGGAGTGACCATCACAAAGCCCTGACCTCAATCCTATAGAAAATTTGTGGGCAGAACTGAGAAAGCGTGTGCGAGCAAGTAGGCCAACAAACATGACTCAATTACATCAGCTCTTTCAGGAGGAATGGGCCACAATTTACCCAACTTACTGTGGAAGGTTACCCAAATGTTTGACCCAAGTTGAACAATTTAAAGGCAATGCTATCAAATACTAATTGATTGTATGTAAACTTTTGACCCACTGGGAATGTGATGAAAGAAATAAAAGCTGAAATAAATCACTCTACTATTATTCTGACATTTCACATTCTTATAATAAAGTGGTGATCCAAACTGACCTTGGACAGGAAATTGTTACTAGGATTAAATGTCAGGAAATGTATTTGTCTAAGGTGTATGTAAACTTCCGACTTCAACTGTATATACAGTGGGGCAAAAAAGTATTTAGTTAGCCACCAATTGTGCAAGTTCTCCCACTTAAAGAGATGAGGCCTGTAATTTTCATCATAGGTACACTAACTATGACAGAAAAAAAATCCAGAAAATCACATTGTAGGATTTTTAATGAATTTATTTGCAAATTATGGTGGAAAATAAGTATTTGGTCAATAACAAAAGTTTCTCAATACTTTGTAATATACCCTTTGTTGGCAATGACAGAGGTCAAACGTTTTCTGTAAGTCTTCACAAGGTTTTCACACACTGTTGCTGGTATTTTGGCCCATTCCTCCATGCAGATCTCCTCTAGAGCAGTGTTGTTTTGTGGCTGTTGCTGGGCAACATGGACTTTCAACTCCCTCCAAAGATTTTCTATGGGGTTGAGATCTGGAGACTGGCTAGGCCACTCCAGGACCTTGAAATGTTTCTTACGAAGCCACTCCTTCGTTGCCCGGGCAGTGTGTTTGGGATCATTGTCATGCTGAAAGACCCAGCCACGTTTCATCTTCAATGCCCTTGCTGATGGAAGGAGGTTTTCACTCAAAATCTCACGATACATGTCCCAATTCATTCTTTCCTTGACACGGATCAGTCGTCCTGGTCCCTTTGCAGAAAAACAGCCCCAAACATGATGTTTCCATCCCCATGCTTCACAGTAGGTATGGTGTTCTTTGGATGCAAAGCATTCTTTGTCCTCCAAACACGGCGAGTTGAGTTTTTACCCAAAAGTTATATTTTGGTTTCATCTGACCATTTGACATTCTACCAATATTCTTCTGGATCATCCAAATGCTCTCTAGCACACTTCAGACGTGCCTGGACATGTACTGGCTTAAGCAGGGGGACATGTCTGGCACTGCAGGATTTGAGTCCCTGGCGGTGTAGTGTGTTACTGATGGTAGGCTTTGTTACTTTGGTCCCAGCTCTCTGCAGGTCATTCACTAGGTCCCCCCGTGTGGTTCTGGGATTTTTGCTCACCGTTCTTGTGATCATTTTGACCCCACGGGGTGAGATCTTGCATGATGCCCCAGATCGAGCACGATTATCAGTGGTCTTTGTATGTCTTCCATTTCCTAATAATCGCTCCCACAGTTGATTTCTTCAAACCAAGCTGCTTACCTATTGCAGATTCAGTCTTCCCAGCCTGGTGCAGGTCTACAATTTTGTTTCTGGTGTCCTTTGACAGCTCTTTTGTCTTGGCCATAGTGGAGTTTGGAGTGTGACTGTTTGAGGTTGTGGACAGGTGTCTTTTATACTGATAACAAGTTCAAACAGGTGCCATTAATACAGGTAACGAGTGGAGGACAGAGGAGCCTCTTAAAGAAGAAGTTACAGGTCTGTGAGAGCCAGAAATCTTGCTTGTTTGTAGGTGACCAAATACTTATTTTCCACCATAATTTGCAAATAAATTCATTTAAAAAATCCTACAATGTGATTTTCTGGATTTCTTTTTTTTTCTCATTTTGTCTGTCATAGTTGAAGTGTACCTATGATGAAAATTACAGGCCTCTCAGCTTTTTAAGTGGGAGAACTTGCACAATTGGTGGCTGACTAAATACTTTTTTGCCACACTGTATATAGTGACGTATTTAGCTTGATATTTTCCAGTACCTTATAGAGTAAAACATGACTTTAAACCCATTCCAATCCTGACATTTCCTGAGTAATGTATTTGTATTTATTATGGATCCCCAGCAGCTACTCTTCCTGGGGTCCGGCAGAATTAAGGCAGTTATTAAATTTGAAAAACATTACAATATATCCATTACAGAATTCACATTTACATTACATTTAAGTCATTTGGCAGACGCTCTTATCCAGAGCGACTTACAAATTGGTGAATTCACCTTATGACATCCAGTGGAACAGCCACTTTACAATAGTGCATCTAAATCATTTAAGGGGGGGTGAGAAGGATTACTTTATCCTATCCTAGGTATTCCTTAAAGAGGTGGGGTTTCAGGTGTCTCCGGAAGGTGGTAAATGACTCCGCTGTCCTGGCGTCGTGAGGGAGTTTGTTCCACCATTGGGGGGCCAGAGCAGCGAACAGTTTTGACTGGGCTGAGCGGGAACTGTACTTCCTCAGTGGTAGGGAGGCGAGCAGGCCAGAGGTGGATGAACATACATACTAAATGTGTGCCCTCAGGCCCATACTCCACTACCACATATCTACAACACAAAATCCATGTGTATGTATAGTTTGTATGTTATCATGTGTGTATGCATGTGTATGTGCCTTTGTTTGTGTTACTTCACAGTCCCCCTGTTCCATAAGGTGTATTTTTACCTGCTTTTTAAATATGATTCTACTGCTTGCATCAGTTACCTGATGTGGAATAGAGTTCCATGTAGTCATGGCTCTATGTAGTACTGTGCGCCTCCCATGGTCTGTTCTGGACTTGGGATTGTGAAGAGACCTCTAGTGGCATGTCTTGTGGGGTATACATGGGTGTCCGAGCTGTGTCCTAGTATTTTAAACACTTTGAGCCATGAGAGATTGACATGAATGTCATTGATGTTAGCTCTCCGTGTACGTTTAAGGGCCAGCCGGGCTGCCATGTTCTGAGCCAACTGCAATTTTCCCAAGTCCCTCTGTGGCACCTGACCACACGACTAAACAGTAGTCCAGGTGCCTGTAGGACCTGCCTTGTTGATAGTGTTGTTAAGAATGCGGAGCAGCGTGTTATTATGGACAGACTTCTCCCCATCTTAGCTACTGTTGTATCAATATGTTTTGACCATCCAGGATAACTCCAAGCAGTTTAGTCACCTCAACTTGCTCAATTTCCACATTATCCATTATGAGATGTAGTTGAGGTTTAGGGTTTAGTGAATGATTTGTCCCAAATACAATGATTTTAGTTTTGGAAATATTTCGGACTGCAGCTCTTTGTTAAGTTTTGCAGTCATTTCAGTTGCTGTAGTAGCTGACGTGTAAAGTGTTGAGTCATCCGCATACATAGACACACGGGCCTTACTCAAAGCCAGTGGCATGTCATTAGTAAAGATTGAAAAAAGCAAGGGGCCTTAACAGCTACCCTGGGGAATTCCTGCTTCTACCTGGATTATGTTTGAGAGGCTTCCATTAAAAGAACACCCTCTGTGTTTTGTTAGACAAGTAACTCTTTATCCACATTATAGCAGGGGGTGTAAAGCCATAACACATCAGTTTTTCCAGTAGCAGACTATGATCGATAATGTCAAAAGGTGCACTGAAGTCTAACAAGAACAGGATCCATCTGCCCAACTGTTTTCTCCCCTTACTAGCTCTGACCTTGTTGATAGCTACTTTCTTGAGGAAAAATGGACTTACTGTGATATGTGGTTTTCCTACCAAGTTACTGTACCTTAAGATGAATGCCCTAACTGTCAGACCTAAATGACTAAAATGTAAAAAAATATATATATACATACAAATAATTACTTAAAAAGGTTAAACATTAGTAGAAAGTAGTCTAAGTAAAGGTATGGGTCACAACACATATTACAAACCAAACACACCTGTGAGGTAAAGCATATTGGACTTTCAAAAGTCAACAAGAAAACTTGCAGAACAAATAAGCAGTTTTACTGGCAGATGTCAATGATGAGACTTGAGAGGCGAGACACACCTTTGTCTTTGTTAGATGGACATGGTATCGTGGCCAATACACCATCGGCAGGAAAGCCATTAAAGCCTTGTATTTACAATGGAATACTTAAGTGCCTGGGAAGTATACTTAAGCAATAAGGCTCGAGGGGGTGTGGTATATGACCAACATACCACGGCTGTTGCGTCGTGCCTAAAAACATTCATTAGCCGCGGTATATTGGCCATAAACTATAAACCCTGAGGTGCCTTATTGCTATTCTGAACTGGTTACCAACGTAATTATATTAAAAATTAAATGTTTAAAAATAAATGTTTTGTCATACCTGTGGTATGCGGTCTGATATACCATGGCTGTCAGCCAATCAGCATTCAGGGCTCAAACCACCCAGTTTATAATTAGTGTCTTATGTCAGACATCAGTACACACACACGTACATGAAGCAGAAATTAATACAAAGTAAGACAATACTGATATCCAGAGCCATTTATTTTAGCATGACTCTACTTCTAACTGTTGTTTAATTTACCAATGCAAAATGACCCCAGGTTCATATACGGTAAGCGGTGGTGAGTGGAGTAGTGTAACTGAATGGCCCTTTCCAGTTAACTCCAGATTTACTTGAATCAGACAATTTGCAGACGATTGTTTCTTGAACCATTGTCCTTTATGAGAAAATGACACTTAAATTAGTAAACACAGATTCATGCAGGCGTGGACTTTACTGTAACACACAGACAGTCAATATTCTCATTAACACACGAGGGGGGGGGGTGGCTGGGGGAAGCTGAGGTTTAGACAAGACAGCAATAACTCATCTTACTCAGGCAAAGAGGGAGTCACAGGAAGAGATAAGGATAGAGAGAGGGAGACATGGAGAGGGGAGAGAAGAGACAGAGATAGATACGAGATTCTGAGCAAGTGACCCTATTAGGCAGTGGGTAGCTAATGACAAAGGCTCTCGGGGGGGGGGCAGCGGCATGGCGATGTGCTGGGAGTCCCAGGCCCATCCATGATCCCCCTTGGTCTATACCCAGGCCAAACGGGCGGAAACAACCTATTCCAATCCCTGCTCTCTCACTGTCATTGTGCTCCCAGAGCTATCCTGATGCCCTCCATTGTGTGCCGAACGCTTTCCGCAGCTCTCAGGAGTTCCGATGGATCGCCGCCATAAACCCCTCTATTGTGGCGGAACCCCCAGCACCACGTTTGCTGCGCTGGCTTTTACCATTCACCGGCCACATTTTGGACTCCTCAGCTAATGTCACACAAAGACACACTAGGAAATCAGAGGAGAAGCACACAACAGAAGTACTTGTTTTTATGATATGAAACTGATTTAGTTTAAATGATTAGCCTATAGATTTAAAACAGGTATAGAGGGATTGGGTGACTGGAAGGTCAACCTCTCTGAGGTGTGTGTGGGGCCTCGACTCATCTCACTTCAGTCTCTCGGTGGACCCACACTCTCCCCAAGTAGAACCCCACCAGCCACTATATTTTAATTTACGTTTGAGTAATTTAGCTGACGCTCTTATCCACAGCGACTTACAGGAGCAATAAGGGTTAAGTGTCTTGCTCAAGGGCACATTGACAGATTTTTCACCTAGTCATGTCAGGGATTCGAACCAGCAACCTTTTAGTTTCTGCTCCAACACTCTCAACCGCTAGGCTACCTGACCACAATACTCAGCGTGTGTCCGTAAATTCAATCTGGAGTGCCAGTGCGCTCTGGGCTTTCATAAATTCCCGAGCATTGTCAGATTGTCCAGAGTGTTTCGTTCTTGGAGCGTTCAGAATGCACACTAGACGCGCTGGCCGAGGAGGGCTGATCCGAGCGTTCTGACCTCACATCAGCAGTCAAGCTAACTGGCTAACGTTGGCTAGCCACTCCCAGACACGAATGTGAGAAACTCACTGACCATTTTATTCACCCTAGCAGAGCTGGTTCGGCTGCTTTCATGTTTTCCAGAGCGTTGGTGACGAACTGTGCTGCTGGCAACAATTTAAGTGCGCTTTGTTTTGCTGATGTTTACCGGCACTGGCCGTATTCAACGGGTGTTGAGCGTTCGTAAATTCATCAGTTATTCTGCACTCTGACAGTCAGACGAAAGTGCTCTGAAATCAGAGTAGATAGCCAGAGTAAATTTAAAAACGCACATTTAACTGACAGTCTTCCTCCAATGTATGTACAATAACATAATCCACAGATTTTCGGTACATTAGGAGAGGAGTTGGAGTTTAAAAGTGCGTCAAAGTACAAATAATTGCTAGATTTTTTGTTGTTGTGTGTTCTGTTAAATGTTTGCTCAGCCCACATGCTCTATATATGCAATGCATACTATAACTATCTCCTGATATACCTGACCATATTGAAAACTCAATGCCACTCTTGGTAAATATAGTTTCAGAATACTCAAATATCAGGATATAAAATGAACTTGGAAACCCCTAAAATAATGGCAATAGGAAAAACAAAACATTCATGATCTACAGCAATCCTTTAGTGGACCACAAAAAATATATAAAATACTTAGGATGCTAAATAAGTGACAAACAAATATAAAGAAGTGTGTCTCATTACTCAACAATATGAAAGCAGGTCTAATTAAATGGAAAAAAAATCTTCCCATAAATCTTACAAGTAGAATATTTCCTCTTCAGAATGGCATGGCTCTCAAAGTTGTTAATTGATTTCTCGGTTACCACACCGAAGACATTCTTGTAAAAAAAGTATACTTGATCATACGACTTTATATGGGCAAATAAAAATAGAATAAAAAGGAAAGTTCTACACCTTAAGTCTGAGGGTGGTGTTACGTTCCCCCAGCAAGAACCAAACATGTCACTCAAACAGAAAAGGGAACTAACAAAGTCACTGACAACAACAAAAACAGGTGGGGTTTTAGGAGGGGTTATAAAAAGACTCTCATAGGTGTGTTCATTGAAAATTGCATAGCAAGAACAACTATGACCTAAAAGACACCCACCCAACTAGGGAGCACCAACTAAAAGGTGTTGACCCCCCCTGTCAAGACAACTGAAGCACTAGGCCAGCCACTCTTAAATGTCATGTCAGCACAGGTGAAACACCTTTCGACTAACGATATGGACAGGCCAGCACAGGTGTGCTGACTAACGAGGTGACACCAATCGGCATGCCTTACGTGCTAACCTGCAGCCTCGAAATATAATTGGAAAAACCAATACTTGTAACAGTGGTTTTAACCTTTCAGACATGGAATTGAATCAACACGCCGCCACCCAGGGCTTTTACTTGCAATACATAGGCTAGTTAAATGCACTAAAGAGGAACACTGTGTACATATTGAAGATGTGCACGCTCATCCCCAGAAACTTTTCACATGTGAAGTTTCAAAGGATAAAGCTAAGAACATATCACTCCCTAAAAACACAACCCTATGGAACAATCATTGGATCATAGCATTTAAGAATCTACTGATAAATTGGTCCACATTGAAAAGTAAAGGCATATAAACTGTAAAAGAGATCACAGAAGAGCCAAGATTAATAATTGTTGCCCTGCATAAAGCTGGAAAGGGTTGCAAAAGTACCTCAAAGTCAGTCCAAGGTAAGACAAACGGTCTATAAATGGAGAAATTTCAGCACTGTTGCTACTCTCCCAAGGAGTGGCCGTCCTGCAAAGATGACTGCAAGAGCACAGCGCAGAATGCTCAATGAGGTTAAGAAGAATCCTAGTGTCAAGCTAAAAACTTACATATCTCTGGAAGATGCTAACTTCTCTGTTGACGAGTCTACAACACGTTAAACACTAAACAAGAATGGTGTTCAGGGGAGGACACCATGGAAGGAGCCACTGTAAAAAACAACAACATTGATGCACATCTGAAGTTCGCAAAAGAGCACCTGGATGTTCAACAACACTACTGGCAAAATATTATGTGGACAGATTAAACTAAAGTTGTGTTTGGAAGGAACACACAACACTATGTGTGGAGAAGGAAAGGCACAGCACACCAACATCAAAACTTCATCCCAACGGTAAAGTATGGTGGAGGGAGCATCATGGTTTGGGGCTGCTTTGCTGCCTCAGGGCCTGGACAGTTTGCTATCAGACGGAAAAATGAATTCCCAAGTTTATCAAGACATTTTTCAGGAGAATGTAAGGCTGTTCGCCAATTAAAAGCTCAACATAAGTTAGGTGACGCAACAGGGCAACAACCCAAAAGACAAAAGTAAATCAACAACAGAACAGACGCAATACGCCTTCTGGAGTGGCCCAGTCAGTCCTGAACTCAACCTGATTGAGATGCTGTGGCAGGACCTCAAGAGAGTGGTTCAACACCAGACATTATATTGTGTAACTATTTTTTTTTTTTTTAAAGAGGAATGGTCCAAAATTCCTCCTGACTGTTGTGCAGGTCTGATCCGCAACTACAGAAAACGTTTAGTTGAGGTTATTGCTGCCAAAGGAGGGTCAACCTGTTATTAAATACAAGGGTTCACATACTTTTTCCCAACCTGCACTGTGAATGTTTACACTGTGTGTTCAATGAAGACATGAACAATTATAATTGTTTGTGTGTTATTAGTTTAAGCAGACTGTGTTTGTCTATTATTGTGACTTAGATGAAGAGCAGATACAACTGTACGATCAATTTATGCAGAAATCCAGGTAATTTTAAAGGGTTCACATACTTTTTTCCCCCACAGTGTATATATATATATATATATATATATATCTCATCATACTATTTTCTTGAGGTACTATTTCATTATTGGTTTTGTTAATGACGTCACTACTGCATGTTAACCTCCCCAGTAATGAATCATCCTTGAAAGCCCTGTCAGGAAATCTATTTATGACCATTACACTATTAGACACAGTCAGAATAGACACAGCTCAATATATATATTACCTTAACTTACATACCGTGGCTTGGACAATAAAACATGTATCTGTGTGCCTGCATGACTAAATGGCCCCACAATTCATCATTATGACACTTTATTAGCCCACTAGCTTTTTAAAAAATCATGGAGATTATAGAAGCAAAAACTATGCTAAATAAGAGTAAATACAACAACTTTACATTAAAAAAATAATTGTTAAGTCTTTACATTAAGTTGCTTTTGTACCTGTGTAATTGCTCTATTAATGATGTTGTATTCAAGCTGCAATATCTAACTTTTTTAGGGAGACCGACCAAATGCACATAGAAATATGAGTTATAGAGCTTTCATTCTCATCATTCGCTATTTCTATGCATCCTATTCTTTAGTTTAGTTTTTGCATCTTCTACTTTGGGTTTTGTACAACAGCTTCAAACAGCTGAAAGTATAATATTTTTGTTATGGAAAAGATATTTCACAGTGGTTTAGATGGTGCAATGAGTCTTCACAATGACTGCTTGTTTTGTCACATCAACTGAAATTAGGCAAACTATTAGAATTTTATCAACTAGGAAATGGCAGAGCGATTTCTGCATATTGCATCTTTAAATAACAACATTGTATTAAGAACTTAATACATTCTAGTTAGAGTAATTACAGAGTAACTACACAAGTAGAAGAGCAGTCTAACGTAAACAGTTACCAGATGTTTAAGAACTCTATCACACCCAAAGGCAAAATTGTAAAATTCCGTTTCAGACTAGTTGATTGATCTGTTTGTCTGCTTTTCTCTAAGGAGGATTTTATTACACTTAACTCTCACCACATTGGGCCATTAGAGTAAAATGTGTACTCTCTGTTCCATTTCAGAGCAATGCTCGGCACCCTGGGGACGCTGGATGAGTCTTGAGTAACTATGAGGACGGCTGTGTGTGAGTCAGTAACAACAGGAGTGTGAGTGACTTGCCGGACGGAGGCGATGGTTTCCGGGAGGCTCCTCATGTGATTCTCCCTGACACACCCATGCCTCCTGCTCCATGTGGGAAACCTAGGATGGAACACACACACTGCTATGCACAGTCACTGGGACAGCTGCCTGTGCAACCACTCTTTCACACACTCTTGACACACATCACCGCCGCCACCACCACTCAGACTTGACAGAGGAAGAACCCTGGAATTTTCCAGAACCAATTTTCCGGTATGTTTGTGAATCTTCGGCGGATCCGCAAGTGCCAGTGCTTGCAGCTAATGACCACGTGCCTGGTGCTGTCGGTGGTGATGGTGTGCTGGGATGGCAGCGTGATGAGCCACGTCAAGGCCTACTCCTACCGCTACCTGGTCAACCGTTACACCTTCATCAACAAGAGCTTCACCATCCCGCGGCAGGAGGCCCACATGTTCAGCAACCACCGCTACCTGCTCAACCACCCGTATAAGTGCTCAGGAGAGAAGAATGTTTTACTGCTGTTGCTAGTCAAGTCCTCCCCAGAGAACATCGAGAGACGGCGAGCCATACGGTCGACGTGGGGCAACGAGACCTACATCCGCCAGACCCTGGGGGTGACGGTGAAGGTGGTTTTTGTGCTGGGCCTCCCCAAGCAGCAGGAAGCTGCCCATACTCGGAGGAGCCGAGGGGGCACCCAGGACAACCTTGTCCGTGAAGACCGCTTGAATGGTGACTTGGTCCAGCAGGACTTTGTGGACTCCTTCCACAACCTAACCCTCAAGCTTCTGCTACAGTTTCGGTGGGCGCACGCCTACTGCCCGCATGCCCGCTTCCTCATGACGTCTGATGATGACATTTTCGTGCACATACCCAACCTGGTGCGCTACCTTCAGGACATAGACAGGAAGGGCGTTACAAACTTCTGGATCGGTCGCGTGCACAGAGGCGCGCCACCCATCCGCCGGAAGGAAAGCAAGTACTATGTCCCATACGAGATGTACCCGTGTTTGGCATACCCGGACTACACGGCAGGGGCGGGTTACGTTGTCTCTAGAGACGTGGCAAACAAAATCTACCAGGCTTCGTTGACCCTCAACGCCTCGCTGTACATCGACGATGTCTTCATGGGCATCTGCGCCAACGCCATGGGTGTGTTGCCGCAGGAGCATGTGTACTTCTCAGGTGAGGGCAAGGCGCCCTACCACCTGTGCATCTACGACAAGATGATGACGTCGCACGGCCACGTGGCCGACATATACGAACTCTGGAAAGCTGCCACGAATCCGGAGGTCAAGCGGGTCACGTCAGGACTCTTTGGGAGGTTGTATTGCACAGCTGTGAAACTCACCCTTCTCTGTAGACCTTATTTCTTAAACAGCTACCCCTGCAAGGCAGCCTTGTTGTAGTACAGTAAACCTATGTACTGTGTTTGGTCCAAAATAGAGCGAGGGATCATTTTGTGCCAAATTTTTCTTTCATCGGTCTCCCGTCATTTGAAAAGGATGAAAGAGGGAAGGCCTGTTTTTTATGTTGATGGAGGAAGATACTCATGAGTCATATCTATTGCTGTAAATTTGGGTTTTACAGTGACCTATCTATATGGCTTTATAGTGACCGTCTATCTATATGGCCAGCAGTGGTCCAATTCTTGATATCTTTACGATGTATTGAAGAGCAGAGACTGAATGTGATGAATAAGGAGATGCTATCCAGAGATAAGGATGACAAATAGGATTCTAAGTGAATTTCCGTGAACATCTGGTTCCATTAAACTAATTGAGAGAATGGCCTAAAATTCTGTTATTCTGTTGGTTATGCTGCTGTGGTTTAAAACTAACTGTGGATGGACTCAATTGGCTCATTGTCTGTCGTTTCACAGTAAGGTTTGCGAAAGTTAAAAGGAAGATATCATTTATTTTTTTAAACTTCAAAACGTACCCAATGTCAAGGATGCATTGGAAACTGACAGCAAGCATTTCAAATGGATGTTGGGGGTTAAAGAAGTCTTCAAAACTCTACAGCCATAAGGTGCCAACTGTCTTAGGTGAAGCAGTACATTAATGTGTAGCATATGTTTGAGTTATTAGTGGTGACTAGTGACATACTGTGCCCGTGGTTGACATACCCAGACTACATGACAGGGATGGGTTACCATGTGCGAGTGCCAAAAGTGTCTGTTACGAGGTGGAAAATTCCACAGAGATTCAAAGTGTTATACATATCAGCTGATCTCTTATCATTAATGAACATTTAAATGAACATTAATGAATTGTTCTGTAAATTAAAGGAGGATGCAGGTGGGAAATATACAGCTTGTTTCAAGCAATTTCTTTGTATTACATTTGGAAACCCTAATCAAAGCATATAGGAAGCCTTTTCAACCTGTCGCAAAGCAAATAAGAAACAAACAATGAGGTGATATAGACTAACTGTGAAACAAATTCATCTCAGAGAAAGGTTGTTGAACCACAGATCATATCCAACCCCTTTCATGGGTTCTCTCTCTTCACCATAGCAACTGTATGTTGAGCAGCGGGTGGGGGAGTGGGTTAGATGAGTGACACACAAGCCTCACCACAAAGCTCTGGGTTGTGTTCCTGTGGACATTCTGCATGATGGCTGTTGACATGAGTTCACTCTTGATATAAAAGCCGGTGGAGGTTCTTCCAGGATGTACTGTAGAAATATTTAATATAATGAAACATAAGCCTGTAAATTAAATAATTGTAATCATTATAGCTGTGAACTATTGAGGGCAAGATGAGAATATTAAGCAAACAAATGCCTCATTGCCAGTGTCTATATACAAAAGTATGTGGACACCCCTTCAAATTAGTGGATTCGGCTATTTCCACACACCCATTGCTGAAAGGTGTATAAAATCGAGCACACAGCCATGCAATCTCCATAGACAAACATAGACAGTAGATTGGCATTACCGAGAACTCAGTGACTTTCAACGTGGCACCGTCAGTTCGTCAAATTTCTATCCTGCTAGAGCGTGCAACTGTATGTGCCGTTGTTGTCAAGTGGGAACGTCTAGAAGCAACAACGGCTCAGCCGCATAATGGTAAGCCATAAAAGCTCACAGAATGGGACCGCAGAGTGCTGAAACGCATAAAAATTATCTGTCCTTGGTTGCAACACTCACTGCCGAGTTCTAAATTACCTCTAGAAGCAACATGAACACAAGAACAGAGCTTCATGAAATGGGTTTCCGTGGCTGAGCAGCACACAAGCCTAAGATCACCATGAACAATGCCAAGCATCGTCTGGAATGGTGTAAAGCTCACCGCCATTGGACTCTGGGCAGAGAACGCTACCTGCCCCAATGCATAGTGCCAACTGTAAAGGTTGGTGGAGCAGGAATAATGATCTGGGGCTGTTTTTCATGGTTTAGGCTAGGCCCCTTAGTTCCAATGAAGGGAAATCTTAACACTACAGCATACAATGACATTCTAGATCAGTGGTCACCAACCTTTTCTGAGTCAAGATCACTTTTGCAGTCAAAAAGCAAGCGGAGATCTACTGCTCAGATTCTCATTCCTACAAACAGTTGTGTAGGAATGAGGTTTTGGCAGTAGGCCGAATACATTATCACAGCATATTGGCTATATGATGGCCTGCCAATATTGTTAATCAGACCATATTCTATTTCAAAACTTGAGCTTTGATAACAGAATAGATCCGTTGGTTTACCATTGTGGAGCATCAATTGAAATAATTTGCTTTTTATTTTACTGGACTGATGGTACCTGCATCTGATGTTCAAGGAGGTCAAATTACGACGCTAGTGATCTTAAGGTCAAAAAGTCGGAGCTCTAAGAAAGATCCCTAAGTTTCCGACTTGGAATGGCCGTTCAAAACTATTTTTCCCAACCTCCTCTCACGGTCCCTGCTCTCTCCTTCCTTTCATCCGATGAGACTGACCAGAGAGAGGGGACACCGTCTTCCATCTGATGGTGAAATTCGAGTCGCACCGTATCTGCCTCATGAACAAATGAATGTTGTTCCTATGACCAGAGAATGTTAAATATTCCTTAATATTAAAATCAATATGACAAGCTGCTCATAATAATAAAACGCAGGGCTATCGATACTTGGCTACTCATTCATTGCAGCTGCAGCATGAGAAGCGCGTTTTGTAATAGTGTAGAATAAAAACTGTGACAGTCCTGAATATAAACATGAACTCACTCAGAAAAACAGCAGCTCTTTGCTGTGTTCGTTGACAGTCTCTCTGTGGCCATTGTTTTAAAAGTTATTAAATCTGACATAGGCTAGTAGCCTACTAAACTTGGCTGTAGCCAGGGTCATGGAAGCTCTGTAGCCACGGTGATTTGAGCTATCTGATTGGGCAGCACAATAGGTGCACTCGATTTATTCACAGATTTGCCGGTCCGCCGGAGTTTGTCTCATGGGAACACTTTGCTTACCCGGTGCGCAGGACTTTTAAATCCAGTGCACCTACCGACAACAGCTCAACGAGATTTTTAAAAACGAACGCAAGACTTTATCGTTTGTTGGTTTTTCTACAGAAATATTTGGTTATCGACTAGGAATGCCTTGAAGTGATCGACAGGCTGGCGACCACTGTTCTAGACGATTCTGTGCTTCCAACTTTTTGGGAACAGTTTGGGGAAGGCCCTTTTCTGTTTTAGCATGACAATGCCCCCATGCACAAAGCAAGTCCATACAGAAATGTTTTGTTGAGATCGGTGTGGAAAAACCTGCACAGAGCCCTGACCTCAACCCCATCGAACACCTTTGGGATGAATTGGAATGCTGACTGCGAGCCAGGCCTAATTGTCCACATCAGTGCCAAACCTGACTAATGCTCTTAGGCTGAATTGAAGCAAGTCCCAGCAGCAATGTTCCAACATCTAGTGGAACCAACTCCATATTAATGCCCATGATTTTGAAATTAGATGTTCGACGAGGTGTCCACATACTTTTGGTGATGTAGTGTATCAGCTTCAAATGTTTTTGTCTTTCCAGATCAGGCTGACTCAAAGACTTGTGGGGGAGAGTTGAAGAGGCATCTAGACCATTGCTACAGCATGATGACATGCATGCCTCAGAGACAGTCACCTCAAAACTATAGCTCTATTGTTGTTGATGTAAAACTTAAAACATTGGGACTGTTCTGTCTCCATAATGTCAGTTACAAATAGTTTTGAGGAAGTGCATTTCTGATCTGTTGCATAAGTAAGATAAGAATTGGTTGAATCGTTCAAAACCAAATAAGTTGGTCAGTGCTGTGAAGTATACTTGGGACGCCCCTATCCTAAACCCTATCCTTAACTTTAAAATGTCAAGTTCAATAGGGGAGAGATATCCCAAAATCACGGACCCCAAAAACATCCGCCTTTCTTTCTGTTTTGGGCATATTTTCTCGTGGGCCTTTTTCCTATTTGTGCGTTTTCTTTGTATAATGGCCCACGACTTGTTCTGAAAGAGGTATGTAGGAATATATTTGGGATTAACAATTCTCCAAACATCTGGCCTGTTTCCAAGGCAACTTCACAACGAGAATAATTCACACAAATGATTAAGAGAGGGCCCAAAACACAGTCCAACAACCTACCTCTCACAATTCATAGCTACTACTGCAGAGCACATGTAGCTTTCATTTTACCATTGAAAGGTCCTGTTCAGAGTGACACAACTACCCAAATATGTTCAATTTTCTTGTTTTTATCACTTTTATGATATTATCGGAGCGTTACAAAGGTCAACCAGTTTTTCTCCAGTCCTTTGGAAGACTTGCTTCTCAATCCGAAAAACATTTAACAATGCAGCAGAACTGGTCCATGTGGAATCAGCCAATCTCTATCCAAATGTCCAATTAGTTTATTTTTTCTTCTCTCTACCCTCCCAATGCGGTCCTGCCAGCATAATTGCATTGACTTCTGTGAACGTGGGAGTCAAAGAACAAAGTTCATGTGCTAAAAATACATGCATTTACCATATCATAGCCAATTACACATTCACTGAGGTGCTCAGTGCCCCTGAGGTAGACTATATTTACACAGAGGTACTGAGATATGGAGAATTTATACAAACATGCCTGAGTGCGTATCCACCGAGCTAAATTCAACAGATTAAACTAAAGGCCATACAAACTTGCCTGCTTTATTGCTACAAACAGTAACAGTATTATTGTGATCTATACAGTGCTTTCAGAAGAGTACTTACACCCAAGACTTTTTCCACATTTTGTGTTATAAAGTGGGATTAAAATGGAATTGTCATCTGTGAACAATCTACACAAAATACTCTAATGTCAAAGTGGAAGAAAAATTCTAGCATTTGTACAAAAGTAATGAAAAATAAAACATGAATATATCTTTATTAGATAAGTATTCAACGCCCTGAGTTAATACATGTTAGAATCACCTTTGACAGAAATTACACCTGTGAGTCTGTGTAAGTCTTCAAAAGCTTTCCACACCTGTATTGTGTAACATTTGCCGATTATTCTTTTCAAAATTCTTCAAGCTCTGTCAAATTGGTTGTTGATCATTGCTAGACAACCATTTTCAGGTCCTACCATGAATAACTCCAGTGTAGGTTTGGCCTTGTGTTTTGTTATTGACCTGCTGAAAGGTGAATTCATCCCCCAGTGTCTGGTGGAAAGTAGACTGAACCAGGTTTTCCTCTAGGATTTTGTCTGTGTTTAGCTCAATTCCATTTCTTATTTATCCAGAAAAACTCCCCATTCTTTCAACGATTACAAGATGCAGCCACCACTATACTTGAAAATACGGAGTGTGGTACTCAGTAATGTGTTATATTGGATTTGCCCCAAACATAACACTTTGTATTACACTGTGAATTAGATCAGTGCTATGGAGTAACTACAATGTGGTTGATCCATCCTTAGTTCGTCACAGTCAAACTCTGTAGCTGTTTTAGTCGGACTCATGGTGAAATCTCTGAGCAGTTTCCTTCCTCTTCGGGAACTGTTAGGAAGGACGCTTGTGTCTTTGTAGTGACTGGATGTATTGATACACCATCCAAAGTGTATATTTTACCCATCTACTGTCTACAATGTCTTGAGTGACATTTCAGCATACAGGCATAGTCACTAATTTTCAACTGTGCCTTGTCCCAGTCTAATCCCCACATTTTATTACTCCAATCCTTCACTTCCCAAACTGAGCAATCAGGGGAGAAGGGCCTTGGTCAGGATGGAACTCTTTGGCCTGAATACCAAGCATCACATCTGGAAGACACCAGGCACCATTCTTAAGGTGAAGCATGGTGGTGGCAGCATCATACTGTGGATATGTTTTTCAGCAGCAGGGACTGGAATACTAGTCAGGATCAAAGGAGATGAATGGAGCAAAGTACAGCGAGATCCTTGATGAAAACCTTCTCCAGAGTGCACATGACAGACTGGGGCGAAGGTTCACCTAACACGACTCTTAATTAAGCACACAGCCAAGATAATGCAGGAGTGCCTTTGGGACAATTCTCTAAACGTCCTTGAGGGGCCCAGCCAGAGCCAGGACTTAAACATCTCTGGAGACCTGAAAATAGCTGTGCCGCAACGCTCCCCATCCAACCTGACAGAGCTTGAGGGCTCTGTACCGGTACCCTGTATGCAGCGCCGCTATTATTTACTGCTGATGTGTTTGTCTTTAGATACCGTTTTTTAAATTACACCATCGGTTAAGGGCTTATAAACAAGCATTTCATTGTAAGGTCTGCTGTATTCGGCACATGTGACAAATAAAATTTGATCTGCATAGAAAAATGACAGAAACTCCAAATACAAGTTCCAAGCCTGTAGCATCATACCCAAGCAGAAAGCCAGTCTCCAACTCTGACATAATTGACAAAGCATGGGTTTGGTGAGACTGCCAGATCAGAGGCAGTAGGGATGACCATGGATTCTCTTGATAAGTGTGTGAATTAGACAATTTGCCTGGCCTGCTAAGCATTCAAAATGAAACACATTGAGTGTCAGGGGAAAATGTGAGTAAAAATAAAAAATATTTAGGAATGTAGGGAAGTTAAGTTGGCAAAATACAAAAAGTACAGACATTTTAAAAAACTGTAGTACTCAAGTATTTAACTTAAGTACTTTACACCACTAAGAGGAAACAATCACAATAAGTAAAATTGTGGATAAAGTCAGCAGGTCTGAACATTTTGATGGCACTGTATACTGTAGCTAAGTGTACGTTGTGTAGTAAGCTATCTTTTGGTGCACAGCCTATATGCCCCCCAATATTGTAAGAGCTTTTGTTGTCTGCTTATATGCCCCCTTACCCTACTGTTCTAACTTGGGGTACAGGTGGAATACCGACGTTCAGAATTCCAGCACTGTACATTTCACAAGTGCTGAACAAATGTAAAATTGACTACATCCGGCCTGGCTCGCTCATGCCTTAATCAAAATTAACCGTTGAGTCTCTTTTCCACTCGTCCCCTTATGCCATAGTATGAACAATTGTCAGTAAAAAAAACACATTTTCAGCCATGTTTCATTTTGTTTTATTAAAAGGTAGTATATGAGGCTGATATAACTGTTGCTGTCAGACAAGGCTCCGCTGATATCCAGGTGTAGTAGTCGTAAGGATTCACTCCTTTGTGAAAAGCTCTGCAGTTGTGTCCTAAGTGTATGGGCACCGTGTGAATTAATGTATTGTTTGTGGCTTTGCTGGCACAAAAAAGATTGTGGCTTGTGATGGTTTTAGCATGTACAATGAGTCAGCCTGCAGCTACACTTGTTATTTTAATCAGCTGTGTAGCACAGAGCATTGAGGTAAGTTTGCCCATCTTGAATC
Organism: Oncorhynchus masou masou; assembly: GCF_036934945.1. Lineage (NCBI taxonomy): Eukaryota > Metazoa > Chordata > Actinopteri > Salmoniformes > Salmonidae > Oncorhynchus > Oncorhynchus masou. The sequence continues at coordinate 11,229,674 of NC_088228.1, forward strand.
AGACTTGGTCTCATGAACAGTTGTTGATTCTAACCTGTCCATGAGACCACCATATCTTACAAATATCAGAAGTCTGATTCAAGATAGGAAAACTTACCTCAATGCTGAAATGAACACAATGAGTGCAAGACCGCTAGCAATGATTCAACATCCTCAACACCCAGGTTCAAATCAGGTCAGCCACATTCAAAGGCATCTCATCCACTGTTGTATTATGAAACATGTTGATGTCCCGAAGAATACACTTGTCCTCCTCGCTCAGTTTACAGCCACACCTTTCCTGCCAAAACAGGCACGACGACCAATTCTAAAGAAATGGGGGAGGAACAATCCTTAGGTCCAGGTCTGCTTTCCAAATGAAATACAGTCTGAACACGTCTACCATTTATATTTATGCAGGGACTGTACATACCTGCGCATATTATTCTCCCTCTTTGTAGGTGACCAAGGAACCTGCTGCACATCAATTCCAAGCCTGGCTATCAAAGCAAAAAGATATTAAACTCAAGTGTAAGTGTAATCAGATTTACACAACATTTAACTGTAAATGTAGTCTGACATTAAGTAACAGATTCCTACAGAGAGAGAAACCCGTGGTGGAGAACAGACATTTCATCTCCCAAAAGGTATTACTGCTAAGCCATGAAAGGGCAGTTGCAGAGAAAACCCATTTGGGATAACAAATACATGTAGCCATGTCAAGTCACATGACAGTTAGATGATAAGAGTGAGATTCTACCCTCACCAATAAGTCCGTAGCGATGAGTACTCTGCTTGAGCCAGACCTGAACTCCCTCGTGATGACATCCTTCCCCTTCTGGTCCATGTCGCCATGCTGGAAAACAAAGTGTTATATTTCAACCGGCATTTTCAATTACAACCCCATGCCAAACACAACAGTAATTTTAAATACATTATAATTCAGGGAGCAGTGTGTCTGATGGTCTTACCAGAGCAGAGATCGTGAAGCCCCTTGAGTGCATCTTCTCGGTCAGCCAGCAGGAGTGACTGTTGGCATCCCATACAGGTCACACATGTGTCCAACTTCCACTTCTGGAATTAATGTGAGGGTAACAACTTATTTCACTGACCAGACTCACCTTACAACCTACACCACTTCTAAAATGGAAAATAACCAGAAATTTTGTAGCACAGAATCTTGAGACAAAGGACACTGGACATTAAGAAAGAGGTCCACCCAAGCCTCATTTCAACCCTGGCTTTACTGTCCTTCCTTGGTGTACCCATGCTTACATGATCGCAGGAGCCAAGCCCACAGGCTTCGCCCCCACAATTTTAGCAGGGTGCTTTAAAAAGAAGGGAAACGCCATACACAATGACTACAGACACTCAATATTTACAAATGGCAGCAGCTAGTCTTCCTGCGGTCCTGCAACATTAAGGCAGGTATATACACACGCACAAGAGTTATGTATTTTCTGAACACTACCCACCTCTCTACATTGATGTAGAACTGCTCAATACCCTGTAGGGAAATTCCTTTTAGTTCACCAGAATGCCAATGGGCTCCAGCACATCAGTAGGCATGGTGGCTGACAGGAGGACCACCTGCGCAGCATTTAAAGAAACACCAGTAAAAATCACAACTGGAGGAAATGCACTAATCTTAAGTCACTGATTAATTGTTGCACTGGGCCTCGAGACAGGAGGTCAACGAACATTAAGAAAGAGGTTCGACCACAACTCTTTTCCGGCACAGTGCAAAATGCTCTCCTTCCACACAATACTCTGCTAGCATTATTGCCTAAACCAAGGGTTACCTGGATTCTGCAATTTTAGCACAGTTCTTTTATATGGAAGTGGGGTGGCTGGGGCAGAGACAAGCCCATGTTGATTGTCCTGTGGCAACTAGGTTTAACTTCTAATTTCTACAGCAAGGCTATAGAATTGTATCCAGAAATCAATATATATATATTTACAAGTAAAATGGGCACAATTTAAAATCTGCTCCGTGGTCAAGCCAAACTAAGACATCTGAAGCATATAAATGGACAAGATATACATCTATTTTTGTCTAATAGCTTATAATCAAGCATTTCACAGTAATATTGATCTGTACCTGTTGTATTTGGTGCATGTGACAAATACAATTTCATTTGAATACAAGCCAGTCAGATAGCAGATACTTACACTGATGAGTACTTACAGGCATCCAGCCTGGAGTTCCTACCACTAAGTGGGGGGACTCAGTCTGCAGCTTCTGTATCTTTGTGGACATTAGTGCCCAACTTGGGCATGGCAGGCCGCACCCATGTCGTCCCCCAGAGCCAGAAGCCCCTTCTGGATCTAAGAAAACAGACAATCGCCATGAAGTTTCTGCTCTTGGCGCCAATGTATTATACAGGACAAACGGTCTTGAGTGATCAGTATAACAGGTTGTCACCATTATCAGGTCTGTCCCGAAAGATGAAATGCCATCATTTCACTCACTTGTTACAAAAGAGAAATCCCTTGCTAAGTTGTCAGGCCACCTTTCAGATTAATGCAGTCATTGACTACAATAATCTCAAAAGAGTCACCTCCTTTAACCAAATTAGCTGATTTTGCAGGAAGAATTATGTAAAAGGATACCTTTTAAGTTTAAAATTGTCCGAATATGCCGCCTCGGTCTGATAAACATGTAAGTTTATCCAGACCCCAGGCACAGCATACCTGCTGAGCCAGCCCTGTGGCGGGGGCCAGCACCAGAGCCTGGGTCCAATTCTGCAGGATAGAGATGGCAAACATGGCAGTCTTGCCCGTGCGATGACGTTACAGCCTGTGAAGGGAAAAGGGATTCAGGATCAGAACTTAAATCCTGCTTTGCCCGGTGACAAGTGACTTAATGATCAGTAATACGAAAAGTAGTTCTCCATTGCTGTGTCAGTCCCGAAAGATGGTATGGCATCGTCACTCAGACAAGAATTTTCAACTTGCAATTATACTAAACCAAAATAACACGTTAAATGTTGGTCCCATGTTTCATGAGCTGAAATAAGACAACAGAAAATGTCCATATGGACAAGCTTTACTCAAATTTTGGGCATATATTTGTTTATATCCTTGTTTGTGAGCATATCAAGAAACAAAACAGCATGGTAATTACAGGTGCACCTTGTGCCAGGGACAATGAAAGGCCACAAATATGCAGTTGTCATAGTGGCAGACATGAGTGCACAATTTTTTTTCAATTAAATGCTCTACTTTGAACTGTAACTGAGTAAAATATTTTAAATTGTGGCATATATGTGTTCAGTGTATATTGTGTTGCCTTCAACAAGCCAATGACTTGCATACCTTTGATACAAGGAATGATTGCCCTCTTGAATGGCTGATGGCTTCTGAAAACCACTCAGATACCCAAGGAGTGTCTCCTTCAAGGCCATGTCATCAAAATTCAGCTTAATCTCGTTCCAGATGCTCTGCACAATGAGAGTATTCTGTTCACACATTTCGATGAGCAGTGTAAGAGCCTGCAGTTTACGCTTGAGGTTTGAGTGATCAGTATTAAAAGTTGTCACCATTATCAGGTCTGTCCCGAAAGATGAAATGCCATCATTTCACTCAACACCCCCCACAGAACTGAAATCCACTATAACAAGTGGTACGCAAAAAAGTTGCGTCAGATGGAACTGAGACACCAAAAACACTTGATTAACTTAGTTATGGTCGAGGGTTGAATCAATTACAGGAAAACCCAAGTCGCCACGTGGGAAGTTGGAAAATGTGTGACACTAAAAATACAAAAAGTTGTCGACAAAATTAGTTTCCGTTTCCGAAAGATGGGATACCATTATTTAACACATCGTCCAAAAACATTCTAAATGACTTGTTGCTTATCGAGTTAGGCCTGTGCTGTCCAATTTCACCAACCTTGGTTGGGCACGTGTCTCGTCCCGTAATCTCAGGTGAGGCTGACATGCCCCCGAAATTCGACAAGATGAACTCACATTCGTTGATATTGTATTTCCTTCTAAATGTGTATTTTAATCCTGCGGCAAGCCAACTCAGTGCGTCGCAAGTTAAGGTTAGTTTAGCCGAACAAGCTGGAACTAGGCCAAGGATGACACATTAACTTAGTTGTCATAGGTCTGATTCCATCAGTTAAATGTACAAATTATGTATTGGTAACTACTATAGTTGACAGCATATTATTTGCATACTAACGTTACACGCAACTACAAGAGTCGGATATGAATTGCCATCTTCGCAGATAATTAAAGTAGCTAACATTACCTAGATAACGTTAGCTAATGCCAATGTGTCCGGCGTAACCCACCTAGTTCCCTCTGAATATCTGCAAGATGCATGGAAAACGCATATATATAAATACATGTCATTTTAATTTATTACAATAATTGTAAATGAAACAAGTTTCTTCTTTGTTTTACCTGTTGTAATCAGGAGAGTGGCAAGATATGATCCTTCTCCAACTTCAACATGCGACTGGAAAGATCTACGTGGAGGAGGACAAGCGCATTTATATAGCCGGACTATTTTCACTGAAATGTAAAAATTCAATTTATTCGACACGACTTTCTCAACACAACAACACAATATTTTTTAATATACAAATACTTTTGTTGTATGTGTTAATACTGTGAAGTTTCATTCTATAAAGATTTTATTTTAAAGATTTAGACTATATTTTAGAACGGAATGATATTACAGCACAAATTGCATGTGATTCGGTTGCTACGGCGTCCTCATCATGTCAAAATTCTGGGAATGGAAAAATGTAATGGTAGGTGCTATCTGGATTCCTGGGGACGTCCCTACCCTAAATCCTAACCCTAATCCTAACCTTAACTCCTACCCTAACCTTAACTCCTACCCTAACCTTAACCCTTACCTAACCCTAACCATTTTAAATGTCACCTTCAATGGGATAGGGACGTCCCAAGGATCTGGGATAGCAAGGATGCAGGAGTACCTTTGCCAAGACAACATACTGTATCAGCTTTATGAAATAATTTCTAACCTCAATCAGACTCCTATTTTGCTCATGTCAAAATGCCCTGTTTTACCACTCATACATTTGGAATGTTTTGGATTATTATCAAATTAGTTATAGCTGTCCCGGCCCTAGCCCCATGTCAAAAATACAAAACTGAGGCTGAAATGCAAAATTAAGATGTTTATTAAAACATCATTAGTGTCCAAAAAAATCATAGTGCAAGAAAATGCATAAATAAAAAACCTACAGCAAACTCAGCAAACTCTGTTTGCGGTTCATTGTGATCATTACAAAACATATGTAATTGGTTGGCATTGATTCCAGTGTTTGTGTAATGAGTGGTATAGATCGATCATTATTATACAATATATATTTTGGTGATTGCACACTGCAATATCATGGGAACAGAATACTAATTACAATAGTATCTATATTAATAATACCTTTGAGAGATTTTGTAATATATGTAATTTACATATTCTGTATTTTATTCTTATGGTTGGGGTTGGTAAAGAGGTATTGTGTGTCTGTCTATGTGTTCAGTTTGAAATATAAGAATCTGGTATCCAGGCAGGATTAATGTTTTTGGGTGGTATCTGATCTAGTAAATTATATGTCTGGTATACTAGCATAGCATTTCTGCCCCACCCACAAATAGTGTCCACCACCAACCAACCATTATGTCAATGGTTAAGATACACTAACCGACCATTCAGTCAAATAAGATACACTATGCTACAGTCTGTCAACCGTAGTCAGTAGACATGCATACGGACCATGTATGACTATACATATAGCGACCTGGAAAAGTGATATGTAGCTACACCAACATGACAGGCATCTGTTGTGTCCAAACTGCGCATGAGCGGAAAAAGGTGGAAGAGAGCGAGGCAGCTGGATGGGAAAAGGGAGTCGGGCAATTACAAACATGGTGAAGAATACGTTTATGTATCTATTTTTTTAATGTTTATTTTTAGTTATGCCATACACCATTGATCAAATGAACACCCTAAACACTGCATTTAAACATACTTGTTTAAAAGGTTATCTGTTAGCGTTGCAAAGGTAACGCTAGCTAGTTGTTAGCTATTTAGCTTTTCAGCAACTCGACTGTATTTCGTTTCATTGTCATTGAACAACCTAGGTGGCTTGTCAATACTGCAGCATAGGTGGGTTGTCAGACAGTTCTAGTCAACAACAGATACTAGACAGTCATTATCGTTATCTAAAGATTAAAACGTTGCTAAAGAAGCCGGCCAATCTCGGCTAGCTGGTCGTTCAAATGAATATTATGCGCCGTCGCGGATCATAGCTTTGACTAGGCCTGTTTGTTTTGCCTATGAACGCTGTGGATATTGAATAGAATGTGTGAATGTCACAATAACTTAATTGTTGTGCTCAGCCTCCGTATGTCATGCCAATACTTTTCTGCATCCAAACCGTTCATGTATAGTCGATTAAGCAGTTTTGCGTTGTTGCCTTGATGCCTAGAGGAAAGTCATTAGGCTAAGTAGCTTCCCAAAACGACTTCCGTGGCTACAAGCCAGCTATTATAACATGCATCCAAAGATTATGCTTATTGCTTGGCAAGATGACACCAGAAGAAGTGTGCAATGCATGTATTGTTAGGTTTGCAGACTCAAGAGTGTTGCCAGGGATGGAATTTCTACCCAAGGCTATACCGTTTTGAAAGCTCACATTTCTGAGCAGGAGGAGAGCTACATTTCTGTCATTGTGTTTGTTCTGTAAACGTCTGTGTTGTTCCCCAGAACAAGCTGAAGTCCTCACAGAAGGATAAAGTTCGACAGTTCATGATCTTCACACAATCAAATGAGAAGACGGCATTGACCTGTCTGTCACAGAATGACTGGAAACTAGATGTCTCCACAGACAACTTTTTCCAAAATCCAGACCTCTACCATCCAAATCTAAAGGGAGTGTTGGACAAGAAAAGGTTAGAACAACTCTACAACAGATACAGAGGTAAGTGTCATCTTTCTTTTCACATCTCTGTCTATGCAGGATGTACTATAATACTATATGCCATTTAGCAGACCCTTTAATCCATCGCGACTTGGTCATGCGTGCATATATATTTAAGTATGGGTGGTCCCATCGAACCCACTATCCTGGCATTGCAAGCACCAGGCTCTACCAACTGAGCGACAGAGGGCTTGTCACAAGGGCACAAGATAGTACTATGGTACTGTAAGTAAAAACAATAGCAGTATAACTGACTAAAAATAAAAACTGCCATAGGCCATGCATAATGTCGAAACACATAACTTACCTTTGACCACCAAAATCAAATAAAAATGGATATCATCAAATAAATTCATATATTTGTCAGTCAAGTTGCTCAAAAGTGGCAAAGTATTAATTAAACACCTTATTTTTGCCTTATCCTTCATTCAGACCCACAAGATGACAACAAGATTGGAATAGATGGCATCCAGCAGTTCTGTGACGACCTGGGCTTGGACCCGGCCAGTATTAGTGTGCTCTTCATCGCCTGGAAGTTCCGGGCTGCAACACAGTGCGAGTTCTCCAGACAGGAGTTCATGGATGGGATGGCAGAACAAGGGTGAGGAGGGCCTTTAAAAAGAGAGAGGTTTCACTTCATTTTTGGGGCCAATTTAATTGACAACAAGTGTGTGTGTGTTGTGTTAATTCATTTCATCATGTAATTATATAGGAAATTGTTTGTTGTTGTCCATCAGCCACTGAGTTGTGTAACAGAATGTAGGCTAAGCTCTTCTTTCTCCACATCAGATAGGCTAACCCATAAACTTGTACTTGGTGCTAAAGCTTATTTTGTTCTCCTCAGGTGTGACAGTATAGAGAAACTAAAAGCCCAACTACCAAAAATGGAGCAAGAGTTAAAAGACCATGGGAAATTTAAGGACTTTTACCAGTTTACATTTAACTTTGCAAAGAATCCTGGCCAGAAAGGTTTGGGTAAGCAATACATTTTGACATTCCTGATCTATTTTCGTAGTCTACTCTGCTCATTGGACTTGGATTTCTCTCAGACATGTCCTCATTGTTGTGCATTTTCTAGACTTAGAAATGGCAATTGCGTATTGGAATTTAGTACTGGCTGGAAGATTCAAATTCCTGGACCTGTGGAACAAATTTTTAGTGGTAAGTTATTTTCTCTTTATTGAATTGAGTATACTTTATTGATCCACACAGAGGGGAAATTGGATGGGTTTGCTTCAGTTGAAGGCGTCAATAAACAGGCTAGTTGTTTCTTTTAATGCACATTTTTATTTTTTCTTCTATTTTCCCCGCAGGAGCACCATAAACGATCAATCCCTAAGGACACCTGGAACCTCTTGTTAGACTTCAGCACAATGATAACTGATGACATGTCCAATTACGACGAGGAAGGTTTGTGTTTTTGTGTACTAAGGCTGAACTATAGCAACCCATTGCCTCAGGTCAGGTGCATGACAATGGAATCAGTTGTGAATGGAATAATATGGAGCCAGCCCACTTGTTGCCTCTCCCAACAACCACCAGAGTTGAAAAGTAATTTTTTCTTGCTTAACCCTGTATCTGTTGTGCTTCCTTTTAGATAAAGCAAGTTGAATTTTATGCATGAAACATCTGTCATTTTTGTCTCCTTCCTCCAAGGAGCATGGCCAGTCCTCATTGACGACTTTGTGGAGTTTGCACGACTGCACATTGGGACCAAAAGCACCGCTGTCTAGGGACCGCCCAAACTCGGAGGAACGTCCATACGTTTGTTTATACAAAAAACACAAAACCGAGGCGGAGAAATGGAGCACAGGGGACTGCACTGAGCTGAGATCTATGTTGCCTTTTCCAACCCTCAGGACTGAGATGTTTTACACAACAGACAATATAAAAGGCATATCTCCTCGTCGGTCGTCTTGTTGTGGTTTGGGATTTTATCTTTAGTATGGGGCTTTTTTCGTGTCAACTCTAGCCAACTGGAGAGGAGTCGCCATCCTGGACCTTACAGTTCCTGTCCCAGTGTTTAGTTGACACAGTCAGTCGAGGTTCTCGTGAAGCAAACCGACACCCGAAAAGACAAATACAATTGTATCGTATTCTAAACACGATGGTCCGTGAGGGAATGTCATTCTTTAAATATTAAATAAAATTTTAATACTATGTGTGCATTCCTGCTATGAATATGAATTTTGTTTTATGAGACTTGTGTGACAGAACAGTACAAAAACATTTGATTGTAATTTTTGTTAGTTTTAATCATAATGCTATTCCAGTACAAATGTATAAGGTAATAAATGTTTCAATTTTAATTTCTTTGATGTGTGTTGATAATGGTGATGCACTCTTGTCTGTCATATTTCTCTCTGCCAAAGCTGATACCTGAAACCTGCATATGAACTTGTATGTCTTATGTTAAAAGGATGTACTATTCTTCCAATTGTCTAATTTTACTCCAGATGTTTCTCAAATAGTGATGGCCTTTGTATGCTACTGGCCTGAGAGTGAATTAACTATTCTTTAATGTGATTATTTTATTTAACTAGGCAAGTCAGTTAAGAACAAATTCTTATTTACAATGATGGCCTACAATGTTAAGTATGTAAGTTGGATAGAAAATAGGCAGGATGGTTTATTGTAAAATAGTAATTCAATTCTAACCTTTTGGTGTGATTCACAAAGTTTTTAGTGGATAAACTGAGTACAGTGACTCCGGTAGCATGCATTGCCAAGTGGTGGAAGTTGTGGCCCTCTTGTGACGCGTGCGATTTTATTTTACAACCGGATGATGTGGTAACTAACCACCTGACACGGTTGCTAGGGGCCAGCATTGACAACACGGCGGTTTTGTATCATGTTATGACCCTTTACAAGTTGTCAAAAATAGAACAAAGTAGCAATTTATTACTTATTGTAAATAATTAGTTGGCATATTGGGCTGGCTTGATATTCAGTTCTAAAACTTGGAATTTAGTCATACAGAAAAAATGTCGAACATACTTTTATCCGAGGTAGGCTGGGACGAGGGCTTTGCTATTCCAGTTGCCAATGCAGAAAATAAAGGTTTGGAAGATGAGGTAAGTGTCTGTTAGCTAACAGTTTATTAGATTATCTGTACCAGAATATCTGACATTTCATTTGTTTCAACTGTATTTTATATAAATCGAAATATTTTTGCCCCAGTTACATAGCGGACAGTCGGTCAGTATCTAAGTTAGTTAGCGAACGTTAGCTAGCTAAAACTAAACAGGTAACGTGACCTGGGGTGAAGATCAGTCCAATGTGAAATATGACTGTCATTTGCACTTCCTGCCTCTCCACAGCTTCAAATGAAACAAAATCAGAAGTTACAACTGGAGAATAAACTTGGTGGATACAAGGATAGAATACAAGCCATGGCTGAACACCTGACAAATGTTAGGCAGGAGTTATCTCAAACTCAGGTAAAGCTACTTGCCCATTTTGGAATTCCATGAAAATAGACTTCTGAGGTTCTGACCCAAAACTATTTAGCTCATGCATAGATCTACACACATTACTGTATGACTGATAGTTATATTGCTAAGTAATTATGTTTATGCAAGGATGAATTAATAATGCCATGTGAACACAGGTATGACAGTAATCGTTTTGCAACAACTTTGAAATGCTGTCCTATAACTGGTTTATTTTTATCTGTACTGTATCAGGCTCTGTGCAAAGCCAGGGAGAAAGAGACTGAGTCGGAGATGCATTTCAAGGCCCTGGCAGAGAGAGAGGTGGGCCGCCTGCGTCAGGAGATTGCACAGCTGGACAATGAGCTTGGAGCTCTGAGGGAGAAGAAGAATGCACAAGAGGTTATTCTACGTACCATCAACATCCTGGTCTTTCTGTTCTAAAATAGAGGTCTTTCCTCAAAACAGCATTGGGTCTCTGTCTCTCTCTCTCCATGACTGAGAATTCTCTGGCCTGTAGTTCTATTTCCAACTGCTCGTATTCACCGGAACATACAATATATTCAGTGTATGTTCCACTGTATTAGATAAATGTCTAGCCATCTGTTTCCTCAGAACAACATCTTCAAAGCCACCCAGAAGCTGGAAGAGCTGAAAAGCCAGCTGAATTGGGACCAGCAGACCCTGGATGCCTGGCTTGAGGAGTCGGCACACAAGGACGAGGACACCATGGCCATCATCAAGTACGCCCAGCAGGACGAGAGCAGGATACGGGTACGTCATGGGTGTTGTGAGTGACCGACTGATGGGGGTACGAAAACCAAGGTACCCTGTGTGGTCTTGGATCTCAGTTGCAGTGGCAAGCAACTACATTCCTTTCAGGATCCTCTAGAATGAACAGTTCACTGACAATGGGATATTCTTAATGAACAGTACAACAAACTATTTTCTAAACTACTGTTTGCATTCTTTGTTTACAGGAGCTCACCTTGTTGATAGAGAAGATGACGCTTGAGGCCAACCAAAAGCACAAGGCACTAGACAACGAACTGACTGAGACCATATCAGCACAGGTCTAAAACACCAGCTATCTTACAGTTCAGTACATTAACTAGTACAGAACAACACAGGAATATCAGTCAATGTTCAATCACCCGCAACTAAGAATATTTTGTTGACATTTAATAAGCTACTGTGTGTCCATTGTTGACACACTAGAGATTTATACTTCCCACATCAAACAGAAAGCATTTATTCTTCCTTGTTGATATCCATCAGAGTGTGTCTCATTTATTGTAGTTGTGCTCTGCCAACAGATTGGTCTGGATAAGACAGCAGAAAACTTCCGCCAGGCTCACCTAGAGAGACAGGAGCTGATCCACCAGTGGGAGAACACCATCGAGCAGATGAAGAAAAGAGATAGCGAGATGCAGCAGTGTTCAATGGTAACCACTAGATGGCAGCCTGCAGTCATTACAGTCAGTCAGTCATACAATATTTGAGATGAAGATGGGATATCATAGCCTGGATAAACCAGATTGAATGCTCCACTCACTTTGCTTCACTATCATTTTGTCAAGTTCAACTAGGCTAGGAATATTATAGCAGTTTGAAACTATTGTAAAGACACTAGTTTACCTTTTCACATAATCACTTGGTCCAGAAACGATTACATGTGTTTTATAGGTATTTTATAGTTGAAACAACACTGTTTCAACACCCCTTTTCATATTACGACACCTTCTTAAGATTAGTCCATCAAAATCATAAAAAAGGCTACATGAAAGTGACTGATGTACAACCGTGAAGTTTCTAAAAAATAATGGTCAGACAATGTAAGCAATGGATTTTGCTATATATTTCCAGCTCCTCACCCAAGTCAACCAGGACATCAGAGAGAGGAATGGAGTGATCAAGGAGAAGAAGGCCTTCCTGGAGAGCGAGACGGAGAACAACAAGGAGTACGAGAAGAAGATAGCCATGGCCGACCGGCAGGCGGCCAAGCTGAGACGGGAGTTCCAGGAGCAGGAGAGTAACCGCACCAGACTACAGGACGAGGTGAGTCTGTCTGTTGTGTGTCTGTTGTCCCGATGCAATTCATCAGCATTTATATGCATGTAATTACATTTATAGTGTCTTGTTCAAGAAAGTTATTAAAAAAGTGTAACCAAATCATTTAGTCAATGCTTTCTGCTGACAGGTATTTTTATTCTGTATGACTTCTTTCTGTGGGAATGATGGCTTGTCTTATATGTTATTATCACGTATCTCTTTCTAGTTGGAGAGTCTGAAAGGGACAGTGGACAGAGCAGCTACTGATGTCGAGTCCATGAGGTCCCAGCTAGCCAACATGAAAAAGGACATCCAGGACAAAAACAACAAGTGAGACATAGAGATTGGCAGTCCTCAGTACCAGTCAAATAGGAATAATTGGAGGCATCGTTTTGGGGGGAACTAACTGCTTACATTTAAATTAATTCCCTCACAGGGATTCTATATGTAATTCTGTGGAACACCCACCCTCTCACTAGTTTTGGTGTGTGTGTGTGGGTGTGTGTGTGTGTGTGTGTGTGTGTGTGTAAACCTGGTCCAGGATAAAGGGGGCCAAGCTTCACAACACAGCCCTGGAGGAGAAGCTGAAGACAGTGACTGAGGCGACCCTCAGCGTGGAGGAGAGGGCCGCTCAGATGGAGCAAGTACTGAAGGAAGAGGAGCAAACTATCAAAGTGAGTGCACTCCGCATGATAAAACAATGTTTTTGTTATAATATCAGTATGTTTATTGGAAAGAGTGTCTGCATGGTACTGGGATGGCAGGCTGCGGTTGCGTTGAGCTAACCTGTGCATTTTACCTTGCAATGGTCACATGGTCACAATATGAACTCGATATCGCTAGATATTTAGAAGTATATGAACATTGTATCAATCAAACTGATACATTAAATCCTATTCTGACTGACTGTATTCTCACATTTAGTTATTTTCATTTAGATGCTTTGATGTCATTCTATTCATTCCCATGAGGAATGTAGTGTTACATTATGTATTGGTTCTCTTTCATAATTTTGCCAACCAGGGAAACATCTCAGATGTCTTTCTTTGGAGCTGGTGAACCATGTGTTGACTTCAGTGTCACATTGTGTTGGTTAATGTACTCATGACCATGTTGTGGTGAACTGTCTCATTCTGCGTCTGTCGTGGGCTGCAGGACATGGACGCCCAGCTGCACCGCCACCGCGAGGTGCTGTTCCGTGAGAGCCAGGAGGTACAGGCCCTGAGGTTGAAGGAGAAAGACTCCAAGGCCGTGCTCTCTGGGAGCCGGGTGGCTCTCTCAAACCTGGACAGCCGCCTCAGTAAACTGGACCAGAACTCCCTCAAGCAGCAGGAGATCATCTACAACCAGGCTAGACAGCAGAAACACTAGTCTTTCTCTAGTTGTTATTTTCCTATCACTATCAATATGCAATACCCACCCTGTTTATTATCTATGCATAGTCACTTTACCCCTACCTACGTATACATATTACCTCAATTACCTCGACTAACGTGTACCCCCTGTTTATAGCCTCGTTATTGTTATTTTATTGTTGTTTTTTTATTTTTTACTTTAGTTTAGTTAGTAAATGTTTTTTTCTTAACTCATATTTTTTTTTTTACCTCCTTTTTCTCCCCAATTTCGTGGTATCCAATTGTTGTAGTAACTACTATCTTGTCTCATCGCTACAACTCCCGTACGGGCTCGGGAGAGACGAAGGTTGAAAGTCATGCGTCCTCCGATACACAACTCAACCTAGCCGCACTGCTTCTCAACACAGCGCGCATCCAACCCGGAAGCCAGCCGCACTAATGTGTCGGAGGAAACACCGTGCACCTGGCAACCTTGGCTAGCGCGCACTGCGCCCGGCCCGCCACAGGAGTCGCTGGTGCGCGATGAGACAAGGGCATCCCTACCGGCCAAGCCCTCCCTAACCCGGACGACGCTAGGCCAATTGTGCGTCGCCCCATGGACCTCCCGGTCATGGCCGGTTACGACAGAGCCTGGGCGCGAACCCAGAGTCTCTGATGGCACAGCCCTTAACCACTGCGCCACCCGGGAGCCCAACTCATATTTTTCTTAACTGCTTTGTTGGTTAAGGGCTTGTAATTAAGCATTTCACTGTAAGGTCTGTTGTAATCGGCGCGTGTGACAAATAACATTCGACTTGAATAGTAATAACAGCATGGTCATTCAACAGACGCTTTCAGATAGCCCTTAGACCACTGTCATATGATCATTATCTATTTCTACCACCATGACCGTTATAGCTAGTGTTCGCCCTAATGTCATCACATCTCCCCCTACCATTAGGGTAAACAAATCAAATCTTTTCAGTGTCCTGAGGGGGGGAAAGGTGTTGTCGTGCCCTCTTCACAACCTATACAGCTGGTCTTGAGGTGTATGCTTGGTGTAGTGGGTACATCACTAACTCCCTCTCCACCTCAAACTTTGCTACTCCAGGACTTCCAGATCCAGCTGCTGGAGAGGAAGATGTTGCGTCTGCGTGGCGAGGTGAACACGGAGGAGAAGCAGGTCCTGGAGAAGAAGGCCCAAAAGCTGGCCCACAGGCTGGAAGAGAAGAAGAGGACTGCCACCATGCTCACCACCCAACTCAAGAAGCTCCAGGTGGACAGACCTCTCTCGTACTGTAGAATGTTCTTGATGCTATTTTTCCTGATTATTTGGGTATTTCTGTTTTTTTTGTCACCTTCTATTTCTTGCAACCCTATCTTATCATAGAAATCATCAAAAATTGTTGGTGTTTTTTTTCTCAGATTTTCTATGTTTTCAAATTAGTCTCTATTCACAGTTACCATATAATTACATTTTAACTAATCATAAAAAAATATTTATAGACATTCTGTGATTTTACTGTTTCTGTCGTCTGACAGGATGATATTCGCTGTGTGAGGAAAGAGGCGGAGAAGACAGGAGCTGAGAAGAGTGACCTAACCACCAAGATCGAGGAGCTGCACCTGTTCAACCACATCTCCGACAAGGAACTGAAGAAGCTCCGGCTCAAGAAGCAGGTGAGAACGCAGGCGCACACACACAGTCACTGTCACTGCAGTTTTACTCAGCCAACCTTGACTTTATCAATCTTATTAAATAAAAACGATTATATGAAACTCATACTCTTACACAGCCACTCGTTGCCTCTGACCTTTGACCTTCAGGACACCATGGTGGAGGACAACATCCTGAAGCTGGAGATCAAGCGTCTGCGTGACCTGCTGTACAACAAGGCGGACGGCGTGCTCTCGCTGGAGAAGCGGCGGCTGCAGCTGCAGACGGCCATGAGGGAACGGGAGGAGGAGATTAAAGCGCACCGGGAGATGCTCAACAAGCAGGTCAAGATCACTGACCAGGAGCGCCAAGGACTCAGGTATGTCTAAGACGGGCTCCCAAAATATACCCTATTACCCATACAGTATAGTGACGTGTTCTTAAAGGGATACTTTGGGATTTTGGCTGTGGGGGCTATTTATCTGATGCCTTTAAACCCTGAACCTGGTCATGGGGATCCACAGGGTGTGCAGGCCTTTTCTCCTTCCCAGTACTAACATACCTGGGCCCATATTCAGATAGTCTTTTAGATCATAATGAATAAGATTGGGTGGGGGGGGGCTGATTCCAGATCAGCACTCCTACTCTGTAATGTTCTCTGAATACAGGGCTTGATGATCCAGTGCCATACGAGGTGGGTTGTGTTTGTTTTGCCCAGGGCTCATATAAAGTGGTAATGCGGCACTTAAAAAGAAAGATGTCCAATTAATTGAACATAGGATAGCTGGACACTTGGTGTTTTGAGCCATTGTGTATATTCTATGTCTAATCAAATCAAGCTTTATTTATACAGCACATTTCAGACATGCAATGCGCGTCGCAGGAAAAAATAAATCAAAACAATGAAAATGGAAACTAAAATATTTACTACATAAGAATAACAATAAAAATTTCTCTGAAATATGCCTCAAGCTCAGCACATTTTAAATGTGGAAGAAATTACACATAGGTTTACGGGGGTAGGATTTATCAGGCCGTCAATGGTCGGGAAGAGCACTCTCAAATTATTCTATGCATACATTGATTGGTTAATTTCAGTGCTGAGGTGCATGAGAGACTGTCCAAGGTCGACAAGATGAGGAAACGCTATGAGATTATGACTGTCTCAATGGCTGCTCCCGAGGGAGAAGAGGAAAAATCACAGGCTTATTATGTGATCAAGGTGAGAATTCCTTCAGACACCAAAAAACATTCACCAGCCAACTATTGCTTCAGTTAATAATTGATTTGGCTTATTGTGAAAAAATATATACAGTGTCAAGAAAAAGTACAGTGGGTAGAACAAGTATTTGATACATTGCCGATTTTGCAGGTTTTCCTACTTACAAAGCATGTAGAGGTCTGCAATTTTTATCGTAGGTACACTTCAACTGTGAGAGACGGAATCTAAAACAAAAATCCAGAAAATCACATTGTATGATTTTTATGTAATTCATTTGCATTTTATTGCATGACATAAGTATTTGATCACCTACCAACCAGTAAGAATTCCGGCTCTCACAGACCTGTTAGTTTCTCTTTAAGATGCCCTCCTGTTCTCCACCCATTACCTGTATTAACTGCACCGGCTCAACTCATTACCTGTATAAAAGAAACCTGTCCACACACTCAATCAAACAGACTCCAACCTCTCCACAATGGCCAAGACCAGAGAGCTGTGTAAGGACATCAGGGATAAAATTGTAGACCTGCACAAGGCTGTCATGGGCTACAGGACAATAGGCAAGCAGCTTGGTGAGAAGGCAACAACTGTTGGCGCAAATATTAGAAAATTGAAGAAGTTCAAGATGACAGTCAATCACCCTCAGTCTGGGGCTCCATGCAAGATCTCACCTCGTGGGGCATCAATGATCATGAGGAAGGTGAGGGATCAGCCCAGAACTACACGACAGGACCTGGTCAATGACCTGAAGAGAGCTGGTACCACAGTCTAAAAGAAAACCATTAGTAACACACTACGCCGTCATAGATTAAAATCCTGCAGGGCACGCAAGGTCCCCCTGCTCAAGCCAGCGCATGTCCAGGCCCGTCTGAAGTTTGCCAATGACCATCTGGATGATCCAGAGGAGGAATGGGATAAGGTCATGTGGAATGATGAGACAAAAATAGAGCTTTTTGGTCTAAACTCCACTCGCTGTGTTTGGAGGAAGAAGAAGGATGAGTACAACCCCAAAAACACCATCCCAACCGTGAAGCATGGAGATGGAAACATCATTCTTTGGGGATGCTTTTCTGCAAAGGGGACAGGACGACTGCACCGTATTTAGGGGAGGATGGATGGGGCCATGTATCGCGAGATCTTGGCCAACAACCTCCCTGCCTCAGTAAGAGCATTGAAGATGGGTCGTGGCCTGGTCTTTCAGCATGACAACAACCCAAAACACACAGCCAGGGCAACTAAGGAGTGGCTACGTAAGACGCATCTCAATGTCCTGGAGTGGCCTAGCCAGTCTCCAGACCTGAACACAATAGAACATTTTTGGTGGGAGCTGAAAGTCCGTATTGCCCAGCGACAGCCCGGAACCTGAAGGATCTGGAGAAGGTCTGTATGGAGGAGTGGGCCAAAATCCCTGCCTCAGTGTGTGCAAACCTGGTCAAGAACTACAGGAAACGTATGATCTCTGTAATTGCAAACAAAGGTTTCTGTACCAAATATTAAGTTCTGCTGTATCAAATACTTATGTCATGCAATAAAATGCAAATGAATTACATAATCATACAATGTGATTTTCTGGATTTTTGTTTTAGATTCCGTCTCTCACAGTTGAAGTGTACCTATGATACAAATTGCAGACCTCTACATGCTTTGTAAGTAGGAAAACCTGCAAAATCGGCAGTGTATCAAATACTTGTTCTGCCCACTGTATGTGAACTCTTTGGAATTACCTGGATTTCTGTATAAATCGGTCATATAATTTGACAACAATAGACAAACACAGTCTTCTTAATCTAATAACACACAAACAATTATACGTTTTTATGTCTTTATTGAACACACCGTGTAAACATTCACAGTGGAGGGTGGGAAAAGTACGGTATGTGAACCCTTGGATTTAATAACTGGTTGACCCTCCTTTGGCAGCAATAACCTCAACCAAACGATTTCTATCGTTGTGGATCAGACCTGCACAACGGTCAGTAGGAATTTTGGACCATTCCAATTTACAAAACTGTTTCAGTTCAGCAATATTCTTGGGATGTCTGGTGTGAACCGCTCTCGAGGTCATGCCATAGCATCTCCATCGGGTTGAGGTCAGGATTTTCTTCTGTTGAAGCCATTCTTTTGTTGATTCACTTCTGTGTTTTGGGTCGTTGTCCTGTTGCATCACACAACTTCTGTTGAGCTTCGATTGGGGGACAGAGCCTTACATTCTCCTGCAAAATGTCTTGATAAACATGGGAATTAATTTTTCCGTCAATGATAGCAAGTTGTCCAGGCCCTGGCACAGCAAAGGAGCCCAAACCATGATGCTCCCTTCACCATACTTTACAGTTGGGATGAGGTTTTGATGTTGGTGTGCTGTGCCTTTTTTTTCTCCATACAGTGATGTGTTTCTTCCAAACAACTCAACTGTAGTTTTATCTGTCCACAATATTTAGCCAGTAGAGCTGTGGAACATCCAGGTGCTCTTTTGCAAACTTCAGACGTGCAGCAATGTTTTTTTTTGGACAGCATTGGCTTCTTCCATGGTGTCTTCCCATGAACACCATTCTTTAGTGTTTTACGTGTTGTAGACTCATCAACAGAGATGTTAGCATGTTCCAGAGATTTCTGTAAGTCTTTAGCTGACACTAGGATTCTTCTTAACCTCATTGAGCATTCTGCGCTGTGCTCTTGCAGTCATCTTTGCAGGACAACCACTCCTAGGGAGAGTAGCAACAGTGTTGAACTTTCTCCATTTATAGACAGTCTTTTATAGACTTTTTTATAGTCTTTTATAGACAGACATTTATAGATAGTCTTACGGTGGACTGATGAACATCAAGGCTTTTAGAGATACTTTTGTAACCCTTTTCAGCTTTATGCAAGTCAACAATTCTTAATCTTAGGTCTTTTGAGATCTCTTTTGTTCGAGGCATGTTTCACATCAGGCAATGCTTCATGTCAATAGCAAAATCAGATTTTGTGAGCGGTTTTTATATTCCAGGGCAGCTCTAACCAAAATCTCAAATCTCGTCTCATTGATTGGCCTCCAGGTTAGCTGACTCCTGACTCCAATTAGCTTTTGGAGAAGTCATTAGCCTAGGGGTTCACATACTTTTTTCAACCTATACTGAATGTTTAAATTATGTATTCAATATAGACAAGAAAAATACAATAATTTGTTTGTTATTAGTTTAAGCACACTGTGTTTGTCTATTGTTGTGACTTAGAGGACGATCAGATACATTTCTTGACCAATTTCAATCAAATCAAATCAAATTTTATTTGTCACATACACATGGTTAGCAGATGTTAATGCGAGTGTAGCGAAATGCTTGTGCTTCTAGTTCCGACAATGCAGTAATAACCAACAAGTAATCTAACTAACAATTCCTAAACTACTGTCTTATACACAGTGTAAGGGGATAAAGAATATGTACATAAGGATATATGAATGAGTGATGTACAGAGCAGCATAGGCAAGATACAGTAGATGGTATCGAGTACAGTATATACATATGAGATGAGTATGTAAACAAAGTGGCATAGTTAAAGTGGCTAGTGATACATGTATTACATAAGAATGCAGTCGATGATATAGAGTACAGTATATACGTATGCATATGAGATGAATAATGTAGGGTAAGTAACATTATATAAGGTAGCATTGTTTAAAGTGGCTAGTGATATATTTACATCATTTCCCATCAATTCCCATTATTAAAGTGGCTGGAGTTGAGTCAGTGTCAGTGTGTTGGCAGCAGCCACTCAATGTTAGTGGTGGCTGTTTAACAGTCTGATGGCCTTGAGATAGAAGCTGTTTTTCAGTCTCTCGGTCCCAGCTTTGATGCACCTGTACTGACCTCGCCTTCTGGATGATAGCGGGGTGAACAGGCAGTGGCTCGGGTGGTTGATGTCCTTGATGATCTTTATGGCCTTCCTGTAACATCGGGTGGTGTAGGTGTCCTGGAGGGCAGGTAGTTTGCCCCGGTGATGCGTTGTGCAGACCTCACTACCCTCTGGAGAGCCTTACGGTTGAGGGCGGAGCAGTTGCCGTACCAGGCGGTGATACAGCCCGCCAGGATGCTCTCGATTGTGCATCTGTAGAAGTTTGTGAGTGCTTTTGGTGACAAGCCGAATTTCTTCAGCCTCCTGAGGTTGAAGAGGCGCTGCTGCGCCTTCTTCACGATGCTGTCTGTGTGAGTGGACCAATTGAGTTTGTCTGTGATGTGTATGCCGAGGAACTTAAAACTTGCTACTCTCTCCACTACTGTTCCATCGATGTGGATAGGGGTGTTCCCTCTGCTGTTTCCTGAAGTCCACAATCATCTCCTTAGTTTTGTTGACGTTGAGTGTGAGGTTATTTTCCTGACACCACACTCCGAGGGCCCTCACCTCCTCCCTGTAGGCCGTCTCGTCGTTGTTGGTAATCAAGCCTACCACTGTTGTGTCGTCCGCAAACTTGATGATTGAGTTGGAGGCATGCGTGGCCACGCAGTCGTGGGTGAACAGGGAGTACAGGAGAGGGCTCAGAACGCACCCTTGTGGGGCCCCAGTGTTGAGGATCAGCGGGGAGGAGATGTTGTTACCTACCCTCACCACCTGGGGGCGGCCCATCAGGAAGTCCAGTACCCAATTGCACAGGGCGGGGTCGAGACCCAGGGTCTCGAGCTTGATGACGAGCTTGGAGGGTACTATGGTGTTGAATGCCGAGCTGTAGTCGATGAACAGCATTCTCACATAGGTATTCCTCTTGTCCAGATGGGTTAGGGCAGTGTGCAGTGTGGTTGAGATTGCATCGTCTGTGGACCTATTTAGGCGGTAAGCAAATTGGAGTGGGTCTAGGGTGTCAGGTAGGGTGGAGGTGATATGGTCCTTGACTAGTCTCTCAAAGCACTTCATGATGACGGAAGTGAGTGCTACGGGGCGGTAGTCGTTTAGCTCAGTTACCTTAGCTTTCTTGGGAACAGGAACAATGGTGGCCCTCTTGAAGCATGTGGGAACAGCAGACTGGTATAGGGACTTGATTGAATATGTCCGTAAACACACCAGCCAGCTGGTCTGCGCATGCTCTGAGGGCGCGGCTGGGGATGCCGTTTGGGCCTGCAGCCTTGCGAGGGTTAACACGTTTAAATGTTTTACTCACCTCGGCTGTAGTGAAGGAGAGATCGCATGTTTCCGTTGCAGGCCGTGTCAGTGGCACTGTATTGTCCTCAAAGCGGGCAAAAAAGTTATTTAGTCTGCCTGGGAGCAAGACATCCTGGTCCGTGACTGGGCTGGATTTCTTCCTGTAGTCCGTGATTGACTGTAGACCCTACCACATGCCTCTTGTGTCTGAGCCGTTGAATTGAGATTCTACTTTGTCTCTGTACTGACGCTTAGCTTGTTTGATAGCCTTACGGAGGGAATAGCTGCACTGTTTGTATTCAGTCATGTTACCAGACACCTTGCCCTGATTGAAAGCAGTGGTTCGCGCTTTCAGTTTCACGCGAATGCTGCCATCAATCCACGGTTTCTGGTTAGGGAATGTTTTAATTGTTGCTATGGGAACGACATCTTCAACGCACATTCTAATGAACTCGCACACCGAATCAGCGTATTCGTCAATGTTGTTATCTGACGCAATACGAAACATGTCCCAGTCCACGTGATGGAAGCAGTCTTGGAGTGTGGAGTCAGCTTGGTCGAACCAGCGTTGGACAGACCTCAGCGTGGGAGCTTCTTTTTTTAGTTTTTGTCTGTAGGCAGGTATCAGCAAAATGGAGTCGTGGTCAGCTTTTCCGAAAGGGGGGCGGGGCAGGGCCTTATATGTGTCGCGGAAGTTAGAGTAACAGTGATCCAAGGTTTTTCCACCCCTGGTTGCGCAATCGATATGCTGATAAAATTTAGGGAGTCTTGTTTTCAGATTAGCCTTGTTAAAATTTATGCAGAAATCCAGGTAATTCCAAAGGGTTCATATACTTTTTCTTGCAACTGTAGTTTTGACAGTTGTTAATTGTTTTGAGA
The DNA here is from genome assembly GCF_036934945.1 of Oncorhynchus masou masou. NCBI lineage: Eukaryota > Metazoa > Chordata > Actinopteri > Salmoniformes > Salmonidae > Oncorhynchus > Oncorhynchus masou. The sequence goes on from NC_088228.1 coordinate 11,252,298, forward strand.
ACATGGAACTTTGTTTACAAATCAATTGAGAAAAACGTTGTACCATTTTACTTTCTACCGTGGGTGATGTGCTTTTCATAAGGCTGCCCAAGAGAAAGAGGAGCTCCAACGTGAGGGAGACGATTTGGACGCCAAGATCCGCAAGATGGAGAAGGAGATCCGAGCGCTGGAGAACACTCTCCACGTCGTCAACAGCCGCAACACAACCTATCGCAAATCCTTCAACAAAGTGACTGAGTCCAGTGCGTACTGTATGAGGAAAGGTTCCCTGTCAGATAAACTGATTCCAACAAATCAAATTTTATTGGTCACATACACATGATTAGCAGATGTTAATGCGAGTGTAGCGAAATGCTTGTGCTTCTAGTTCCGACCATGCAGTAATATCTAACAAGTAATCTAACAATTTCACAACAACTTCCTTATACACACAAGTGTAAAGGAATGATTAAGAATGTGTACATATAAATATATGGATGAGCGATGGCCGAACTGCATAGGCAAGATGCAGTAGATGGTATAGAGTACAGTATATACATATGACATGCGTAATGTAGGGTATGTAAACATTATATAAAGTGTCATTGTTTAAGTAACTAATGATATATTTATTACATCCAATTATTAGTGGCTATAGATTGAGCCTCGGACTCTATGCCTCCCCCTCCCCCCCAAAAAAGATGACAAATATGCCAGCAATAAATATTGACTCTATGCCATCACCATAGTAACGCAAGCATCAATGTTATCAGTGTTCTATATCTATGAAGGGAAAACCCAACATAATCAGATGAGAGGATATACTATTTATAAACTATTTTATAACTTTAATGTGGTGGTTGTTTTGTACTGTTGTTCTGTTCAGATCCTTTTATACTCTTTGTTTTAGTTTTTTACTCCTTTTTCTCCCCGATTGGCAGTTAGTCTTGTCCCATCGCTGCAACTCCTGTACGGACGAGGCGAAGGTCGAGAGCCATGCGTCCTCCGAAACACGACCCCGCCAAGCCGCACTGTTTCTTGACACAGTGCCCGCTTAACCTGGAAGCCAGCCGCACCAATGTGTCGGAGGAAACACCTCACAACTGGCGAAGGCTCACTGTGCATGTGCCTGGCACGCCACAGGATTCGCTATAGCGCGATGGGACAAGGACATCCTGGTGGGACAAATGCTTCCCGGGACGACGGTGGGCCAATTGTGCGTCACCTCATGGGTCTCCCATTTGCGGCCGGCTGCGACACAGCCCGATATTGAACCTGGATCTGTAGTGACACCTCAAGCACTGCAGTGCCTTAGACTGCTGCGCCAGTCTAAGACTGCTTGCTTTAGACTGCTTGCTTCATGCTGTAAAGTGTGTTGGTACAACCCTTTAATGTTTTTATAGGAGTTAACAATGAACCCAAAACTCTGTTTTGAAGGTGAGGAGTATCAGGAGAAACTGAAGCTGGATGAGCAGAAGAGAGCTGCTGAGGAGAAGTACAAGTACAAGAGGAGGCAGATCAGAGAACTGCAGGAGGACATTCAGGTACTTCTCCACCAAACCAACCATGACTGGAGGACATTCAGGTACTTCTCCACCAAACCAACCATGACTGGGGGACATTCAGGTACTTCTCCACCAAACTAACCATGACTGGAGGACATTCAGGTACTTCTTCACCAAACTAACCATGACTGGGGGACATTCAGGTACTTCTCCACCAAACTAACCATGACTGGGGGACATTCAGGTACTTCTCCACCAAACCAACCATGACTGGAGGACATTCAGGTACTTCTCCACCAAACTAACCATGACTGGGGTCAGGAGTTTTACTGGACTACTTAACCTGATCAGGAAAACTCCTGGTCCTAGACTTAACGTGAGCATGGGTTTTCCACCAGGCCATCATCTTCTCACATGAAACTGGAGTAGAATCATCTTTTGTGTACTTCATTTCCATGTTGTTACTTTACCTCTCTGTCTCTCTCTGCCTTTCCCATGTACAGTGTGTTAGATATGTCCTAAGCCCTATCATGATCTCTTTCATCTTCATCACACACCTTACATTGGCTGCTCGTGTCCAAGAACAACAGGTCCAATATAGACTTGTCTGACAACTCACTCTTAACTACCAGACAGTGCAATCGTGTGTGTGTGTGTGTGTGTGTGTGTGTGTGTGTGTGTGTGTGTGTGTGTGTGTGTGTGTGTGTGTGTGTGTGTGTGTGTGTGTGTGTGTGTGTGTGTGCGCGTTCGTGCGTGCGTGCGTGCGTGTAATTTAAATCTGAAGGGCATGAACAATACACTGGACAACCTGCTTCAAGAGGAGGCCATTCAGAATGTGAGGACTGAAGAGACCCAGTCACATATCATGTCTCTGAACAGAGAACTGGTTTCCCAACAGGAGAAACTCCACAGGGTCACTAAGCAGGTTTGATACCACCACCCAACAATTCACACCATCGCAACAAGTGAGTTCACACCATTCTTCAATGACGAAAGAAAAACATGAAATATGACATGTACTTTACTGTAGCCCCCTTATGATGCATTCATAAAGCCTTTATAACAGCTACACAAGACATATAACGTCTGTCATAGGCAATCATAAACATTAGTTGGTCAGGAAAAAATCCAGGCCCTACTTATCATTGCTCTGTGTTCATCCCTTGCTATCCTCCATGACAGTGCTCCAAACTGACCAAAGAGATCCGGTCGGCCAAGAAGGCCAAGGAGGAGACATTTGAGGAGAGGGACATTGAGCTGAGGGAGCTGAAGGACTTCAATAAGAATATCAACAAGATGCTGCTGGTTGCCATGGAGGAACAACCTGACCTCCGATCAGCTCTACAAATGTACTTTGCCCAGGTAGCCTTCTTTTCTTTTTACTATAAAAAGTAGGGCCTCCCGGGTGGCGCAGTGGTTAAGGGCGCTGTACTCCAGCGCCAGCTGTGCCATCAGAGACTCTGGGTCGTAACCGGCTCTGTCATAACCGGCCGCGACCGGGAGGTCCGACGCACAATGGGCCTAGCGTCCTCCGGGTTAGGGAGGGCTTGGCCGGTAGGGATATCCTGTCTCTTATCTATCTATCGGAGGACGCATGACTTTCAACCTTCGTCTCTCCCGAGCCCGTACGGGAGTTGTAGCGGCGAGACAAGATAGTAGTAACAATTGGATACCACGAAATTGGGGAGAAGAAAAAAAAAAAGTATGATGTTTTTCTTCATACACCTGTCTTTGAAAAAAGATGCCACCTAGAACCAAGATGGGTTCTTCAATTAGTAGAATCAAAGTAGAATCATTTCACTAATACGAGGTTCATGTGAAACCTTTTACCAGTAAATTAACATTTTTTCACAACCAAAGTGTTCTCCTATGGGGAGAAACAAAGAAAACAAATTCTGAAAGTGTAGGTGTGTGAATTATACCTTTTTAGCCTTGTAGAGTTGGGCAAGGCATTGACATTGGGCAAGGCAATGACATTGTGAAATTCTGACAGCGAATTGCCCTGATGTTAGTTGATTCCAGGAAATGCAAAATGTAAGGTTTTAGGGATAGCTAGGTTTCAAACCAATCTAATAAATCTAAACTAATCATTTTCTGGCAACTCACTCTAAAAGCAAACAAAAAGTTGACCCATCCCATTAAGTCTCATTTTGGATGGCCTTTTACTCAGGACTTAAAAAGGTCTAATTTAATTTGTGTGTACTGTATGTGTCCCAGGCCAACTTGCCCCTGCCGTCTCCTGCCTCCACCCCTGCCAGCCGACAGAGCTCAAAGACTAACTCTGCTCGCAGCTCCGTCTCTCTCAGGTACGTCACAACTACACAGTCTATCTAGCTCAGGGGTCTACAATATACACTCCGTAGCCAAATACCCTCGAGAGATACTTTTTGGGGGCCGACGGGTAAAAATTGAGAGACACACAGGGACATATCTGAAAGCTACATTCCTTTTCTTCCTGAGACATTTTAAAACCACAAAGGTATTTCCTGTTTAGCTGTTTTTTGGATGCCTTGTTTTTAGATTGCTACAACGGAATTGTCCATACTGTTATTTCTGAATCTCAAAGTTTCCAATAATATCTCCTGATAATTTACACAGAGTGTACAAAACATTAGGTACACCTTCCTAATATTGAGTTGAACCCCCTTTTGCCCTCAGAACAGCCGCAATTTGTCAGTGCATGGACTCTACAAGGTGTCAAAAGCGTTCCACAGGGATGCTGGCCCATGTTGACTCCAATGTTTCCCACAGTTGTGTGAAGTTGGCTGGATTTCCTTTGGGTGGTGGGCCATTCTTGATATACACGGGAAACTGTTGAGTGAAAAACCCAGCAGCGTAGCAGTTCTTGACACAAACCGGTGTCAACCTACTACCATACACCGTTCAAACGCACTTAATCTTTTGTCTTGCCCATTCACCCTTTGCAAAACTGATAGAGACATACCCCAAGCGACTTACAGCTGTAATCGCAGCAAAAGGTGGCGCTACAAAGTATTAACTTAAGGGGGCTGAATAATTTTGCACGCCCAATTTTTCAGTTTTTGATTTGTTAAAAAAGTTTGAAATATCCAATAAATGTTGTTCCACTTCATGATTGTGTCCCACTTGTTGTTGATTCTTCACAAAAAAATACAGTTTTATATCTTTATGTTTGAAGCCTGAAATGTGGCAAAAGGTCGCAAGGTTCAAGGGGGCCGAATACTTTCGCAAGGCACTGTATAGGGGTCCAGATTTTGCAGCTCTTTCAGAACATCAGCTGACATGATTTGGGAGAAGGAGAAATGGGGAAGGCTTGGGTAAGTTGCTATGGGGGGGTGCAGTGCTGTTGACCGGGGCAGGGGTAGCCAGGTGGAAAGCATGGCCAACCGTAGAAAAATACTTCTTGAAATTCTCAATTATAGTGGATTTATCGGTGGTGACAGAGTTTCCTATCCTCAGTGCAGTGGGCAGCTGGGAGGAGGTGCTCTTATTCTCCATGGACTTTACAGTGTCCCGGAACTTTTTTGAGTTTGTGTTGCAGGAAGCAAATAGCCTTGACTTTTCTAACTGTCTGTGTATATTGGTTTCTCACTTCCCTGAAAAGTTGCACATCACGGGGGCTGTTCAATGTTGATGCAGAACGCCACAGGATGTTTTTGTGTTGGTTAAGGGAAGTTAGGTCTGGAGAGAACCAAGGGCTATATCTGTTCCTGATTGTAAATTTCTTGAATGGGGCATGCTTAATTAATTAAGATGGTGAGGAAGGAATTTAAAAAAAATAACCAGGCATCCTCTACTGACGGGAAGAGGTCAATATCCTTCCAGGATAGCCGGGCCAGGTTGATTAGAAAGGCCTGCTCTCTGAAGTGTTTTAGGGAGCGTTTGACAGTGATGAGGGGTGGTCGTTTGATCGCAGACCCAAAAACAGAATACACCCCTGAAAACGGCAGAGGTATATTTAGAGGACACGTTGGTTAGGATGATATCTATGAGGGTGCCCGTGTTTACAGCTTTGGGGTTGTACCTGGTAGGTTCATTGATAATTTGTGTGAGATTGAGGGCATCAAGCTTAGGTTGTAGGATGTCCCAGTAAGCATGTCCCAGTTTAGGTCACCTAGCAGCACGAGCTCTGAAGATAGATGGGGGGCAACCAGTTCACATAAAGTGTCAAAGTGAAAGTCAGGTTTTTAGAAATGTTTGCAAAATAAATAAAAAAACAGATACCTTATTTGCAAAAGTATTCAGACCCTTTGCTATGAGACTCAAAATTGAGCTTGGTTGCATCCTGTTTCCATTGATTATCCTTGAGATGTTTCTACAACTTGATTAGAGTCCATCTGTGGTAAATTCAATTTATTGGACATGATTTCGAAAGGCACACACCTTTCTATATAAGGTCACATAGTTGACAGTGCATGCCAGAGCAAAAACCAAGCCATGAGGTTGAAGGAATAGTCCATAGAGCTCCGAGACAGGATTGTGTTGAGGCACAGATCTAGGGAAGGGTACAAAAACAATTCTGTAGCGTTGAAGGTCCCCAAGAACACAGTGGCCTCCATCATTATTAAATGGAAGAAGTTTGGAACCACCAAGACACTTCCTAGAGCTGGCCGACTGGCCAAACTGAGCAATCGGGGGAGAAGGGCCTTGGGGCGTGTTCATAAATTCAATCTGGAGTGCCAGAGTGTGCTCTAGGCATTCATAAATTCAGAGCGTTGTACAATTGTCTGTTCGTAAACCCGGAGTGTTTCGCTCTCGGAGCGTTCAGAATGCACACTGCTAAAGTTGGCTAGCTTGCTAGCTACTTCCAGACACAAATGAGAGAACACCTCACTCTATCCATTTTACTCGCCCTTGAAGAGTTATCCAGAGCCTTGGTGACTGACTGTGCTGCTGGCAACAATTGAATTACGCTTTTTTGCCAATGTTTACCTACCCCTGCCATATTCTGCTGGTGTTGAGCGTTCATAAATTCATCAGTTATTCTGCTCTCTGGCACACTCAGACAATAAAGCTCTGAAATCAGATGGAATTTACGAATGCACCACTGGTCAGGGAGTTGACCAATGCTCACTCTGACAGAGCTCCAGAGTTCCTCTGGAGATGGGAGAACATTCCAGAACAACAACCATCTCTGCAGCACTCCACTGATCAGGCCTTTATGGTAGAGTGGCCAGACGGAAGCCACTCCTCAGTAAAAGGCACATAACAGCCCACTTGAAGTTTGCCAAAATGCACCCAAAGGGCTCTCAGACCATGAGAAACAAGATTCTCTGGTCTGATGAAACCAAGATTGAACTCTTTGGCCTAAATACCAAGCATCACATCTAGAGGAAACCTGGCACCATCCCTACGGTGAAGAACGGTGGTGGCAGCATCATGCTGTGGGGATGTTTTTCAGAGGCAGGGACTGGGAGACTAGTCAGGATCGAGGGAAAGATGAATGGAGCAAAGTACACAGAGATCCTTGATGAAAACCTAATCCAGAGTGCTCAGGACCTCAGACTGGGGTGAAGGTTCACCTTCCTACAGGACAACGACCCTAAGCAGACAGCCAAGACAACGCAGGAGTAGCTTCGGGACAAGTCTCTGAATGTCCTTGAGTGGCCCAGCCAGAGCCTGGACTTGAACCCGATCAAACATCTCTGGAGAAACCTGAAAATAGCTGTGCAGTGACACTCTGTTTATTTTAATGATTTATTTGCAAACATTTAAAAAATGTTTTTTTTGCATTGTCATTATGGGTTATTGTGTGTAGATTGATGAGGGGGAAAAAAACAATTTAATCCATTTTAGAATAAGGCTATAATGTAACAAAATTTGGGAAAAGTCAAGGGGTCTGAATACTTTACGAATGCACTGTACACAATCCATGTCTCAATTGTCTTAAGGCTTAGAAATCCTTCCTTAACCTGTCTTCTACTGATCAAAGTTGATTTAACAGGTGACATCAATAAGGGATAATAGTTTTCATCTGGATTCACCTGGTCAGTCTGTCATGGAAAGAGTGTTTTGTACACTCATTGTATATCAATATGTTCTTGTAAAATATAGCTTCTTAAATGTATTTTGTATTTTTCCATTGCAGGTCAGCTGGGTCTTCAGCCAGCAGCAGCCCAAGGGCGGCATCAGTGCAGTCTCCCCCTGTTAAGACTCTGGAGCTGGGTCTGGGGTTGTCCGTTACGTCCCCTCCTCTCACCTCTCCACGGGACTCCCATCCACCCAGCTCCACCAGCAGCAGCAGCGGTAGCAAGCGCCAGAGCCCATAGAGAAACCCCACAATAGGACAGCCTCACTTACAGCACCAGAAGGCTAATGTGACTGTAGTGCCATTAGGAAAGAGAATGTGTGTCACTGTTCAATGTGTACCGAAAAACTGTTTGGTGATTTGATTTGCATGTTTTTTTGTTTTTTTTTGTTTTTTATGAACTGGGACAACTGGCAGTGATATGAGAAATACAATTAATTAATATATGATTTACCTTTTCTTTGAAATGCACATATTTTCCATTTGTCAGCTAACCTTTATAAAATTGTATTGTAAATGTGCATGAAAAATATGTACTTTTTCTAAATTAATTTGTACTCTTGACAATGTGTTTCTGGATATATCCCAATAAAATAGATGGTTGCTTGTCAGAATGATCAATTAGTTGATAATACACTTGTTTTGTTTAAATGCCCAATGTAGTCAAAACCGTTTTTTTTTTCTGTGTTTTATATATATTTCCACACTATGAGGTTGGAATAATACTGTTAAAAGTATGATAATGCCCTTTTAGAGTAAGAGCTGTTTGAAAAGACCACCTGTAATGTAAGGCTGTTTTGGTGGGATGGTGTTTTGGCCTGCCTGGTGACAAAATTCTTGCTTGAGAAATTGCTTTTTGTTAAGGAGCTATTTTTGTTTCTTTTTAAAATTTTAATTGAAAGCAATCACAGTAAGGTACTTAATTGTTACCCAGAAATTATGTGATATTGAGATTTAAAAAACGGTTTCATTGGACCTTTAAAAAAATACTGGTTGAGGTTCTGACATAATCTTGTAAGACAGAAATATGGAACAACTTCCTCATAGCTGTTAAAATAGTTCAAGAGGAGGCGGTTTGACCATTTTTCTGAAATCACTTGTGCCTCAAATGAATTTTTGAAAACCTGGGCATTATTTAAAAGGCAAATCCCTCCCACGACGAATAGAAGAGTCAACTTCCTCATGTTGAACATAGATTGTCAGACGGACTGGACTCTGAACAGAATCTTCCCACATCACAACTCAGTCGGGGCTCTGTCATCTGAAACAACATCATGCTTTTCCTATTACTTTGTGTTGGATGTGTTGCTTTGTCTGCAGGGCAATCCTTTGGTAAGTTATCAATTTAACATGTTTTTAATGTTCATGATTTGAAAAGAAAATGTCAGAGGTTCAGTCCAGAAAACAAATACGGTTGAAGCATAACCAAACCCAGATATCAGTGAAGATATATATATATATATATAGTCATTAGTAGTGAGCATGAGTAAGTCAACAACAACAAAAATGATATGTGGAAAAGAATAGAACAATTCAATTGAAAAAATCAGATGATTAAATGTGGATCAAATGCTGATATTTAAAATATAGTAGGAAGTAGAGAAGTGTGATGAGTCCTGCGAAAATGGTTTTTATTTTGTATTGCTTGTTGTGATCATGATGTAGATACATTAGAATGGGTACTAGTCTGGGCTATCATTCCACTCCTTATAATGTAATGCTTTGTATATGACACGGAGTACAGGGAGTGGAATGTTTAGCCTAAAACAGGTTTGGATTTCAGGCTAATGACAGATACAGCTTCATGTCAATATTTACCCCATCAGCTTCAACACCTACAATGGGACCAAGGACTACCACGACACAGGTGACAACACCTCCAACTCTTACTACCCCTTATGTGGACCCACCTTTTGGTACTAAACCCCTGGAAAGTGGTGGGTATTTAAGCATAAATAAATACATTGAATTACGGTACTCGGCTAGTTGTCTTTTATTTACTGAAATAATTTGAATATTCTTGCCCAAATATAGGATTTGCAATTCTTCAGGTTGCTGTCCAATCTTATCAGGAGCTAAATGAGACAACAGCTGATCCAGTCTTGAGTCAGGTAATATTTACACCACAGTTGATCCAGTCTGGAGTCAGCTGACATTTAGACCACAGTTTATCCAGTCTTGAGTCAGGTAACATTTCCTCATTCATTCATGGTGTTTAAACATTTTTTTTTAATGTTTATATCCCGGGTAGAATATTTTATATAAAGTTCCAATGCATATGATTGATCTATTATACAATTATATTTGAAAATAAGATCTAGATTAGATGAGCTTGAGTTGAACTAAATGGTGATCTATTTTCTGTACTAGATCTACGACATCGTTCGGGCGAAGCGACCTGATCTGAAATTTCGACTGACCGTGAAAACTGTCCAGAAAGTTTGATGGATTATGATCCAAGGCATAGCAGATTGAAGTTCTAGTGGTACATCATGTTCTGCAGATGTGAACTATTGTACTGTATTTTCAATGATTTTATGCTGTTTAATATCAGTCATTATATTCATGTTAATAATATATTTGAATGTATAATCTCATTGATTTACTGACTTGCTGCGCATTCCAATACCATCTGGGGGAGGAGCTGTAATTCAAGAGTTATGTCACAACCTTTCCCACTTTCATAGAATCTTGTCATCTGCTTCCAGTGTTTTCTGATGGATTTGATGTTGGACTGAATAGACCTAACTACTGTAATATTTTCTTTGGCTATAAACATGTTACAAATACTGCAACTGTTCTCACATTCATGTTAATTCAACGGATCTGACTTCAGTGTTTTTTTAAATAACAAACATAAGGTGACTTCCCTGAAGAGAACAGTCCAACCCAACCCCCAAAAAATGTATATATAATTTTTTTCATTCATAAAAAAATCATGACAATGTGTACAAATTAAGCTAAACCTTTAACTACTAGCCACATTTTTTATGCAAGCAAGGGGTTTTCCTTCAAAGCTAAATCAATTGGTGTATTAATTTACAACAGAAACATGAATATTGTTAAGCGTTTTTAATTGAGTATTCACAAATATCAACGTAAAACTTGTACCATGTACATTTTAGAAGGACGTTTGAAACTAAGTCACGTAGGACAATGTTATTATGAACATACAGAACCAGAGGGCTCCAGAGAGTGTAGACTACATTTATTTTATTTTACCTGAGTAGCCAGCAGCATACCATCCTGCATCCCACTGACCAGGACCAACCCTGCTTAGCTTCAGAAGCAAGCCAGCAGTGGTATGCAGGGTGGTATGCTGCTGGCAAATGAATATGTATGAAACAACAGTTTAACATTCTCCTTCTGCTACCATTTCTTTCAAGCCGTCTACGCAGACAGTTTGACGCATACGTTCGATAAATCCAAGGTATACACCAAGCCGAACGCACTGCAACTGCCTCTGAAACGCAATGCTGCAAGGCAAACGCAGCGTTTCGTTGGAAATGAATGTAATTCTGGTGTACCAAAATGCAAAAACACTGTCGGTGTGATCGAAGCATTAGTCACATGTCCGGGACACGCATGGTATACATCCTTCAACGAAATGTTTACTCGCAGGTTCCTTCTTGACAATGCAACAACAATGAGAAATAGTAAAAAAAAAAAGTAGAATATGAACATAAAGTAAATGGCAGCAGAATATTGGACATTACCAGGGACGTTACTGGATAAATAGTAGGGATATACTCTTACCTACAATCAGGTCTTTGAGGCTGCAGTAGTTGGCTTATCCAAGACTCTGAGATGGCATCACCCTGGTAAAGAACAGAAGTATCACTTGAGAACATGCAAGAGGCCACAGTGTGTGGAAGGGAAGAATAATTGATGGATTGCTTTGCGATGGAGACAAAATGACCTAAATCCTCACAATATGTCACTTTGACCAAATGTGCTCCTGGTGACCTTTTTCTAGCTTACCGACATGCAGCATGTGGAAGTCTTCTCGGGTTTGATAGAGGGTGAAGGTGAGGCCATTCACATTTTTGTTGCAAGGTGACATTTTCTTGGCTCATATGGGGTCACAGAAACTAACTAAGGAATCAAAGTGCAGATTTCATTAAATACACAAAACCAGCAAATGGATCTCAACCCCTCATACAGATAGTGTTAAAGGACATGGAATTTAATTAAATAAATACTGTAATCAAACTCGTATACTGCAGGCATATGTATGTGTTTGGTGTTCAGGGAATGTGTATGTGTTTGGTGTTCACGACATGTGTTTGGTGTTCAGGGCATGTTTTTGTTGTTCATGGGCATGTGTTTGGTGTTCAGGGCATGACCTATTCTGCGCAAGAAATAAACATTCCAAACATTGTCTGGGACAGTTGTGGGAAGCGATAGATCCCAAATTAATACAACGACTATCATCCACCCAAAAATGTTTAAGCTTTGTGGCTGACGCAACATATCAGAACATTTATCTTCAAATGTTGATAAACTATTCGGCTATTTCTTCACATTATAAGCGCAGCAATGCACACATGGTAGTATGCGGGAAAACACCATTATCAAAAGTGACCGCAAATGCAATTATGCATGTAATGCTTTTATTATAAAGGTGCATTTTTATGGTGAAAATTAACTTCCCCAAACTTGAAACTCACGTGCTGCTTATATATGCTTATAAAACGTTGTATTTATTCAATCCAAGAAAGTAACAAATATCCCGTTATCAAACAAGGACAAAACAGGATAGAACTCAAACACACGAAAGACAATCATGCACAAACAGAAAGGGAAACTAGAGGGTTAAATAAGGAACATAATTATGAGATGGGAACCAGGTGTGTAAGACAAAACAAAAGGAAAAATGAAACATGGATCGGTGGCAGCTAGAAAGCCGGTGACGTCGACCGCCTAACGCTGCCTGAACAAGGTGAGGGAACAACTTCGGTGGTAGTCGTGACAGTACCCCCCCCTTGACGTGCGGCTCCAGCAGCTTGCCGATACCAGCCTCTGGGACGAGACGCAGGGCGATCCGGATGGAGTCTGTGAAATTCATGGAGTAACGATGGGTCCAGGATGTCCCCCACCGGTACCCAGCATTTCTCCTCCGGGCCGTACCCCTCCCACTCCATGAGGTACTGAAGGCCTCTCACCCAACGTCTTGAGTCCATGATGGCTCGCACTGTATACGCCGGGGCCCCCTCCAGAGGGGGCGGAGGAGCCTCCCGCACCTCAGACTGCTGGAGCGGACCAGCCTCCACTGGCCTGACGAGAGACACATGGAACTAGGGGTTAATACGGTAATCAGGGGGGAGCTGTACCCTATAGCAAACCTTGTTCAGTCTCCTCAGGACTTTGAATGGCCCCATAAACCGCGGACCCAGCTTCCGGCAGGGCAGGTGAAGGGGCAGGTTTCGGGTTGAGAGCCAGACCCGATCCCCCGGTGCGAACACCAGGGCCTCACTGAGGTGGCGGTCGGCACTCATCTTCTGCCGCCTGATCGCCCTTTGCAGACGCACATGGGCAGCGTCCCATGTCTCCTCCGAGTGTCGAAACCATTCATCCACCGCAGGAGCCTCGATCTGGCTCTGATGCCATGGTGCCAGGACCGGCTGGTAACTTCGCACACACTAAAATGGTGACAGGTTAGTGGAGGAGTGGCAGAGGGAGTTTTGAGTCATCTCTGCTCAGGGGACAAACACCGCCCACTCCCCTGGCCGGTCCTGGCAATAGGACCGGAGAAACCTATCCACCTCCTGGTTGACTCTTTCCACCTACCCATTGATCTCGGGGTGAAAACTATATCCTCAGGCACCCCGTAGTGCCGGAATAGGTGGGTGAACAGGGCCTCCGCAGTCTGTAGGGCCATAGGGAGACCGGGCAAAGGAAGGAGACGGCAGGACTTAGAAAACCGATCCACAATGACTAGGATCGTGGTGTTACCCCGTGAGGGTGGAAGATCCGTCAGGAAATCCACCGAGAGGTGTGACCACGGCCGTTGTGGAACGGGAAGGGGTTGTAATTTCCCCCTGGGCAGGTGTCTAGGTGCCTTACACTGTGCGCATACCGAACAGGAGGACACATAAACCCTCACGTCTTTGGCTAACGTGGGCCACCAGTACTTCCCAGCAAGACAGCGCACGGTCCGGCCGATGCCAAGATGGCCAGAGGAGGGTAAAGTGTGGGCCCAACAGATCAAATGATCGCGGACATCGAAAGGAACATACTTACGCCCAACTGGACACTGGGTAGGAGTGGGCTCTGAACGTAATGCCCGTTTGATGTCCGCGTCCACCTCCCACACCACTGGTACCACCAGGCAAGAAGCGTGAATAATGTGAGCGGGATCTGCAGACCACTCCTCTGTGTCATACATCCGGGACAGTGCGTCTGCCTTAACGTTCTGGGAACCTGGTCTGTAGGAGAGGGTGAAAGAAAAGCGGGTGAAAAACATGGCCCACCTTGCCTGGCGAGGGTTCAGTCTCCTCGCTGCTCGAATGTACTCCAGATTGCGGTGGTCCAAATGAGAAAAGTGTGTCTGGCCCCCTCGAGCCAATGTCTCCACGCTTTCAGAGCCTTGACAACAGCCAACAACTCCCGGTCCCCCACATCATAGTTTCGCTCCGCCGGGCTGAGCTTCTTCGAAAAGAATGCACAGGGGCGGAGCTTTGGTGGTGTACCCGAGAGCTGAGACAGCACAGCCTCTATCCCTGCCTCGGACGCGTCCACCTCAACTATGAAAGCTAAGGAGGGATCAGGATGAGCCAGCATGGGAGCGGAGGTAAATAGAGCCTTCAGGTGACCAAAAGCCCGGTCCGCCCCAGCTGACCACTGCAGTCACACCAGTCCCCCTTCAGCAGTGAGGTAATGGGAGCCACTACCTGACCAAAACCCCGGATAAACCTCCGGTAGTAGTTGGCAAACCCTAAAAAATGCTGCAACTCCTTTACTGTGGTTGGAGTCGGCCAATTACCCACGGCTGAAATGAGGTCATTCTCCATCTCTACCCCTGACGCTGACCATCTCTACCCCTGACGTGGAAAAGCGGTACAAAGGATCGGAAGACTGATGGAGCATTCATTAACCCGTATGGCATGACGAGGTACTCATAATGCCAAGAAGTGGTGCTAAATGCTGTCTTCCACTCGTCTCCCACCCAGATACGCACCAGGTTGTAAGCGCTCCTGAGGTCCAATTTTGTGAAGAAGCGCGCCCGTGTAATGACTCGGTCATACTGGCTATGAGGGGTAGCGGGTAACTGTATTTTACCATGATCTTATTTAAACCTCAATAATCAATATACGGGCGCAAACCTCCATCCTTCTTCTTCAGAAAAAATAAACTTGAGGAGACAGGTGAGTTGGAAGGCTGAATGTATCCCTGTCCCAGAGATTCGGTGACATATGTCTCCATAGCCGCCGTCTCCTCCTGTGACAGAGGATACACGTGACTCCTGGGAAGTGCAGCTTCTACTAAGAGATCTATCGCATAATCCCCCTGTCGATGGAGTGGTAATTGAGTGCCAAATCGGCATATTCGGGGGGGAATGTGCATGGTGGAGACCTGGTTTGGACTTTCCACCGTAGTGGCACCTAAGGAAATACCTACACACCTCCCTGAGCACTGACAGGACCATCCCTTGAGAGCACTCTGTTGCCACGAAATAGTGGGATCATGCAAAGCCAACCAGGGAATCCCCAACACAACAGGGAATGCAGGAGAGTCGATTAGGAAGAGACTAATTTGCTCCCTATGACTCTCCTGCATTATCATAGTGAGCGGAGCTGTGACCTCAGTAATTAGCCCCAACCCCAAAGGACGACTGCCTAAGGCATGTATAGGGAAGGGAACATCAACAGACACAATAGGGATCCCTAATCTCATAGCAAAGGAACGGTCGATAAAGTTCCCAGCTGCACCTGAATCTACTAGTGCCTTATGCTGGGAACGCGGGGAAAACTCGGAAAATTCAATCGACAACCATATGTGTGCAACAGGGAGCTCTTGGTGAGTGGTGTGCCTACTCACCTGGGATGACCCACCAGCACTCCGCCTGCTACCTCTACCTCCTGGGGAATCCCACCAGCACCGACCAGCAGTGTGCCCTCTGCGGCCACAGTTGGTGCAGGGAATGATCCCCACCTCCGGCGTTGGATCAGGAACGCTGGGGAATGGAACTGACGGACCCCGATCAGGACGTCCGCAGGAGGCCAACAGGTTGTCCAACTGGATTGATAAGTCCACCAGCTGGTCCAGTGTAAGGGTGGTGTCCCTGCAGGCTAGCTCCCGAAAGCTAGCTCAGGGCATTCTCTCGTAAGCTACACCTGTAGTGATTGATCAGGGCCCGCTCATTCCATTCCGTGTCGGCCACCAGAGTTCTAAAGTCCAGCGCAAAATCTTGAGCGCTCCTCATCCCCTGACGTAGATGATATAGGTGTTCCCCCGCCGCTCTCACCTCCGGGGGATGATCGAATACCGCCCAGAAACGGAGGGCAAACTCCTCATAGTCATCCAACGTCTGACCTTCCCTGCCCCAGATGGCGTTGGCCCATTCCAGGGCATTACTGGTCAGACAGGAGATAAGGGCACTGGCTCTCTCGCGTCCCGAAGGAGCTGGCCGGACAGATGCCAGGAAGAGCTCCAGCTGGATTAGGAACCCCTGACACCCGGCAGCTGTCCCATCATACGCCCTCGGGAGCGAGAGCTGAATCCCAATCGGATCCTGATGATGGAGGGGCGGACATCACGGTAGGTAGTGGTGGAACCTGAGGAGACGACACAGGGTTCACAGGAAAAACCCCTCTCTTCCATCGGTCCATGGTTTGCAGCTACTATTGACCAGCATCAGAGCTTGGAGAAACCTAATTACTGTGACTAAACGGTCATCTGGAATTTGACTGCCTTCATGACTCGTGACCGCAGGTGTGGAGGTAATGTGGTCACCCCAACAGACCTAAACGAGAGTTTCTATTGGAGAAATTCAGGTATGTTTATCCCCGTTTTGTTCCGTTTGCTTCCGATTTAAGAAACGTTTTTCAACAGAATCGGCGGAATGGATACAACCCTGATCATGCATAGGCAGAGCTGCCGCTTTCAAGGAGCGGGATTCTAACCTGGAAGCTTATAAGAAATCCCGCTATGCCCTCCGACGAACCATCAAACAGGCAAAGCATCAATACAGGACTAAGTTCGAATCGTTCTACACCGGCTCTGACGCACGCCGGATGTGGCAGCGCTTGCAAACCATTACAGACTACAAAGGGAAGCACAGCCGAGAGCTGCCCAGTGACACGAGCCTACCAGACGAGCACTACCTCTATGCTCACTTTGAGGCAAATAACACTGAAACATGCATGAGAGCACCAGCTGTTCTGGACAACTGTGTGATCACGCTCTCCGCAACCGATGTGAGTAAGACCTTTAAACAGGTCAACATTCACAAGGCCGCAGGGCCAGACGGATTACCAGGATGTGTACTGCGAGCATGCGATGACCAACTGGCAAGATTCTTCACTGACATTTTCAACCTCTCCCTGTCCGAGTCTGTAATACCAACATGTTTTAAGCAGACCACCATAGTGTTCTTGGGCACAGGGACTATGGTAACCTGCCTAAATGACTACCGACCCATAGCACTCACATCTGTAGCCATGAAGTTCTTTGAAAGGCTGGTCATGGCTCACATCAACACCATTATCCCAGAAACCCTCGACCCACTCCAATTTGCATACCGCCCTTTCCCACCTGGACAAAAGGAACACCTATGTGAGAATGCTATTCATTGACTACAGCTCAGAGTTCAACACAATAGTGCCCTCAAAGCTCATCACTAAGCTAAGGACCCTGGGACTAAACCGTTCCCTCTGCAACTGGATCCTGGACTTCCTGACAGGCCACCCCCAGGTGGTAAGGGTAGGTAAAAACACATCCGCCACGCTGATCCTCAACACAGGGCCCCTCAGGGGTGCGTGCTCAGTCCCCTCCTATACGAGACAGCCTATAGGAAGGAGGTCAGAGACCTGGTCGTGTGGCACCAGGACAACAACCTCTCGCTCAACGTGAGCAATACAAAGGAGATGATTGTGGACTACAGGAAAAGGAGGACCGAGCACGCCCCCATTCTCATCGACGGGGCTTTAGTGGTACAGGTTGAGAGCTTCATGTTCCTTGGTGTCCACATCACCAACAAACTAACATGGTCCAAGCATACCAAGACAGTCGTGAAGAGGGCACAACAAAACCTATTCCCCCCCAGGAGACTGAAAAGATTTGGCATGGGTGCACAAATCCTCAAAAGGTTCTACAGCTGCATCATCGAGAGCATGACTGGTTGCATCACTGCCTGGTATGGCAACTGCTCGGCCTCCGACAGCAAGGGACTACAGAGGGTAGTGCGAACGGCTCAGTACATCATTGGGGCCAAGCTTCCTGCCATCCAGGACCTCTATACCAGGCGGTGTCAGAGGAAGGCCCTAAAAATTGTCAAAGACTCCAGCCACCCTAGTCATAGACTGTTCTCTCTGCTACCGCATGGCAAGCGGTACCAGAGCGTCAAATCAATGTCCAAGAGGCTTCTAAATTGCTTCAGCCTGCAAGGCATGAATCTACTGAACATCTAATCAAATGGCTACCCAGACTATTTGCATTGCCCCCCGCCCTTTTACACTGCTGCTACTCTCTGTTATTATCTATGCATAGTCACTTTAATAACTCTACCTACATGTACATATTACCTCAAATACCTCGACTAACCGGTGCCCCTCACATTGACTCTGTACCAGTACCCTCTGTATATAGCCTCGCTATTGTTATTTTACTACTTTAATTGTTTGTTACTTTTATTTCAAAAGCTTACCTTGACTTGGAAGAGTTCCAGTGCTGTGTTGGAAAATCATAGCCAGCTAGCTAACATAGCATCCCTCTGTTTGAGCAGGCTGTTTCAGTGGACTAAACTAGCTAGCTGCATTTGCTAGCTAAGTAAGTGAAACTGAAAGTGAAAAAAATACACTATTTCTTTTTCTCTCTCTTTGAGTCAACTACCTACCACATTTGATGCCCTGCAGTGCTAGCTGTAGTTTAGGCTTTCAGTAAGTACTGGATTAATTATCTGATCGTTTGATTGGGTGGACTTCATGTCAGTTCATGCTGCAAGAGCTCTGATAGGTTGGAGGGCATCCTCCGGAAGTTGTCATAATTACTGTATAAGTCTATGGAAGGGAGTGAGAAAAATGAGCCTCCTAAAAAAAATTTAAAAGTCAATGTACCCAGAGGACGGAAGCTAGCTACCCTACAGGGTGCTGTTGATGCTACTGTAGACCTTATTTGGAAAATAGTGTGTTTTAATCAATTCTTTGGTGACGTGATTATATTTAGTATAGTTTTTTCTAAAAAGGATAACTTTTTAAATCTTTTACAATTTTTATTTTTATGAAATTCCGTTAGGATTTTTAAACAAGACCGCAAGAGACAAATGTCCATTTCACGATGGACAAAGAGGTACTATTCTGTATGTAGTCTCTCTAGACAGACGAGTTGCCTCCCACAATGTAACCAATATTCCAGCATACACTAGGTCTGGAATTTTCAAGACTATTCAGTATGGATAAGCAGTATGGATAAGCATGGAGTAGCATTAACATTCAGTATGGGGAATGCAGGATACCTAGTCAGTTGTACAACTGAAATGTGCCTTCCACATTTAACCCAACCCCTCTGAATCGGAATAGCCTTCATTTTTCAGATCAAGAATAGACTGACGAGTTTCAGAAGAAAGGTCTTTGTTTCTGGACATTTTGAACCTGTAATCAAACCCACCAATGCGGATGCTCCAGACACTCAACTAGGCTAAAGAAGGACAGTTTTATTGATTATTTAATCAGCACAACAGTTTTCAGCTGTGCTAACATAATTGGAAAATGGTTTTCTAATGATCAATTAGCCTTTTAAAATGATCAACTTGGATTAGCTGACACAACGTGCCATTGGAACACAGGAATGATGGTTGCTGATATTGGGCCTCTGTACGCCTATGTAGATATTCCATACAAAAATCAACCGTTTCCAGCTACAATAGTAATTTACAACATTAACACTGTATTTTTGATAAATTTGATGTTATTTTTCTGGACAAAAGTGTGCTTTTCTTGTGTGACCCCAAACTTTTGAACGGTAGTGTATACAAAAACATATACAAATCATTTCTTTGCTCAGGTCATAATAAATAAAATAAAACATCTATCAAAGTCTGTCTGTTTAAGATAGAGATATCTGCTTTTTGATCGGTCTGCGTCTCAATCATGACCGTATCTATATGAGGACATCAAGGACCTCTGTTATATTTCCTAATTTGAAAAAAAGTAGATTCATAAAAATATATATTTTGTATACAAAGAAAATCAATTATGGGTCAGCATCTAAATATTGCTCCCAGTGTTGATCAAAGCTCAGAACGCTTATATTTTGGGGTGTGTTCATATATTCGCTCTGGCTGTCTACTCCAATTCCAGAGCACTGTTGTCTGAGTGTGCCAGAACGCAGAATATCTGATGAATTTCCGAACAGACAATCTGACAATGCTCTGAATTTACGAACACCCAGAGTGTACTCTGAGCGCACTCTGGCACTCCAGAATGAATTTACGAACACACCCTGAGTTCGAATCAAACGACCGGAGTGATGAACAGTAGTTTGTTCATTATGTTCCCCTGCGTCTCCTGGATTTGTTTTTTTTAGCAGCAAATTCACCACTCTTTCAAACGGCTAACTCTGCCCTCGCGGCACAGGCCGAACAAACTACCTCAGCTCAGAGTAGGCTCACAAGAGGAGTAGTTAATGGATACTGCTCTGATACTTTAAAACTAGCAAGAGCAGTGAGACAGGGTTGTTCGCTCTCACTGTATCTATCTCTAATTGGAATTGAAATACAAGCTATAAAGTTGATAAATAATATAGAGATTAACTGATTAGACATGTATGGTTTTATGACCAAGATTTCTACCTTTGCAGAAGATGCCACCTTCCGTCTCCGTCCTCGATCGGCCTGCATATGTGCCCTCACCAAAGATTTAGATGGTTTTGCCAATTGGTCTGAAACCAAAACATGACAACTGCTCACTACTTTGACTGGGATCTTTAAGAAACTCCAACTTTATATTACCATGTAATGTACCAAAGACGGGCTAGTAAATGTTCTTGTAATACATAAAGTGCATTAGAAAAGTATTCAGACCCCTTCCCTCTTTCTGCATTTTGTTACATTACAGCCTTATTCTAAAATTTATTAAATTAAAACAAATTAATATTCATCTACACACAATACCCCATACTATTTTTTGTTTGTTGCAAATGTAAAAAATAATAATACAGAAATACCTTATTGACATAATTATTCAGACCCTTTTCTATGAGACTCCAAATTGAGCTCAGGTGCATCCTGTTTCCATTGATCATCCTTGAGATGTTTCTACAACTTGATTGGAGTCCACCTATGATAAGTTCAAATGATTGGACGTGATTTGGAAAGGCAGAAACCTGTCTATATAAGGTCCTACAGTTGACAGTGCATTAACAGAGCAAAACCAAGCTATGAGGACAAAGGAATTGTCTAAAGAGTTCAGAGACAGGATTGTGTTGAGGCAGAGATCTGGGGAATGGTACCAAAACATTTCTGCAGCAGCATTGAAGGTCCCCAAGAACACAGTGGCCTCCAGCATTCTTAAATGGAAGAATTTTGGAACCACCAAGACTCTTCCTAGAGCTGGTCACCTGGCTAAACTGAGAAAATGAGGAAGTAGGGCCTTGGTCAGGGAGGTGACCAATAACCCGATGGACACTGACAGAACTCCAGAGTTCCTCTGTGGAGATGGGAGATCCTTCCAGAAGGACAACCATCTCTCTAGCACTCCACTAATCAGGCCTTTATGATCGAGTGGCCAGACAGAAGCCAATCCTCAGTAAAAGGCATATAACAACCTGCTTGGAGTTTGTCAAAGGTACCCTAAAGTCTCTCACACCATGAGAGACAAAATTCTGTAGTTTGATGAAACCAAGATTGAACTCTTTGGCCTAAATACCAAGCATCACATCTAGAGGAAACCTGGCACCATCCCATACGGTGAAGCACGGTGGTGGCAGCATCATGCTGTGGGGATGTTTTTCAGAGGTAGGGACTGGGAGACTAGTCAGGATCGAGGGAAAGATGAACGGAGCAAAGTCCAGAAAGATCCTTGATGAAAACCTTCTCCAGAGTGCTTAGGACCTCAGACTGGGGCAAAGGTTCACCTTCCAACAGGACAACGACCCTAAGCAGACAGCCAAGACAGCGCAGGAGTAGCTTCGGGACAAGTCTCTGGACTTGTCCAGCCAGAGCCTGGACTTAATCCTGATCAAACATCTCTGGAGAGACCGGAAAATAGCTTGTGTGCATGTTTTTATTTTTATTTATTTTTATTTTTAATGCACATAGTTTCCATTTGTCAGCTAACCTTTATAAAATTGTATTGTAAATGTGCATGTACTTTTTCTTAATGAATTTGTACTCCTGGCAATGTGTTTCTGGATATATCCCAATAAAATAGATGGTTGCTTGTCAGAATGATCAATTAATTGATAAGACACTTGTTTTGTTTAAATGCCCAATGTAGTCAAAACCGTGAGGTTGGAATAATACTGTTAAAAGTATGATAATGCCCTTTTAGAGTAAGAGCTGTTTGAAAAGACCACCTGTAATGTAAGGCTGTTTTGGTGGGATGGTGTTTTGGCCTGCCTGGTGACAAAATTCTTGCTTGAGAAATTGCGTTTTGTTAAGGAGCTATTTTTGTTTCTTTTTAAAATTTGAATTGAAAACAATCACAGTAAGGTGCTTAATTGTTACCCAGAAATTATGTGTAATTGAGATTGTAAAAAAACAGCTTCATTGGCCATTTAAAAAAAACTGGTTGAGGTTCTGACATAAAATCTTGTAAGACAGAAATATGGAACAACTTCCTCATAGCTGTTAAAATAGTTCAAGAGGAGGCGGTTTGACCATTTTTCTGAAATCACTTGTGCCTCAAATGAATTTTTGAAAACCTGGGCATTATTTAAAAGGCAAATCCCTCCCACGACGAATAGAAGAGTCAACTTCCTCATGTTGAACATAGATTGTCAGACGGACTGGACTCTGAACAGAATCTTCCCACATCACAACTCAGTCGGGGCTCTGTCGTCTGAAACAACATCATGCTTTTCCTATTACTTTGTGTTGGATGTGTTGCTTTGTCTGCAGGGCAATCCTTTGGTAAGTTATCAATTTAACATGTTTTTAATGTTCATGATTTGAAAAGAAAATGTCAGAGGTTCAGTCCAGAAAACAGTGACTGTTGTAGCATAACCAAACCCAGATATCAGTGAAGATATGTATCTTCCACTCATTAGTAGTGAGCATGAGTAAGTCAACAACAACAAAAATGATATGTGGAAAAGAATAGAACAATTCAATTGAAAAAATCAGATGATTAAATGTGGATCAAATGCTGATATTTAAAATATAGTAGGAAGTAGAGAAGTGTGATGACTACTGTGAAAATGGTTTTTATTTTGTATTGCTTGTTGTGATCATGATGTAGATACATTAGAATGGGTACTAGTCTGGGCTATCATTCCACTCCTTATAATGTAATGCTTTGTATATGACACGGAGTACAGGGAGTGGAATGTTTAGCCTAAAACAGGTTTGGATTTCAGGCTAATGACAGATACAGCTTCATGTCAATATTTACCCCATCAGCTTCAACACCTACAATGGGACCAAGGACTACCATGACACAGGTGACAACACCTCCAACTCTTACTACCCCTTATGTGGACCCACCTTTTGGTACTAAACCCCTGGAAAGTGGTGGGTATTTAAGCATAAATAAATACATTGAATTACGGTACTCGGCTAATTGTCTTTTATTTACTGAAATAATTTGAATATTCTTGCCCAAATATAGGATTTGCAATTCTTCAGGTTGCTGTCCAATCTTATCAGGAGCTAAATGAGACCACAGTTGGTTCTTTCTTCAGTCAGGTAACATTTAGACCACAGTTGATCCAGTCTGGAGTCAGCTGACATTTAGACCACAGTTGATCCAGTCTAGAGTCAGCTGACATTTAGACCACAGTTGATGTCTGGAGTCAGCTGACATTTAGACCACAGTTTATCCAGTCTGGAGTCAGCTGACATTTAGACCACAGTTGATCCAGTCTAGAGTCAGCTGACATTTAGACCACAGTTGATCCAGTCTGGAGTCAGCTGACATTTAGACCACAGTTTATCCAGTCTAGAGTCAGCTGACATTTAGACCACAGTTGATCCAGTCTAGAGTCAGCTGACATTTAGACCACAGTTGATCCAGTCTAGAGTCAGCTGACATTTACACCACAGTTGATCCAGTCTAGAGTCAGCTGACATTTACACCACAGTTGATCCAGTCTAGAGTCAGGTAACATTTCCTCATTTAATCATGGTTTTTTTATATTATTTAAATGTTTATCTATATTCCAGGTAACATATTTTATATAAAGTTCCAATGCATATGATTGATCTATTATACAATTATTTATATTGGAAAATAAGATCTAGAGTAGATGAACTTGAGTTGAACTAAATAGTGATCTATTTTCTCTACTAGATCTACGACATCGTTCGGGCGAAGCGACCTGATCTGAAATTTCGACTGACTGTGAAAACTGTCCAGAAAGTTTGATGGCTTATGATCCAAGGCATAGCAGATTGAAGTTCTAGTGGTACATCATGTTCTGCAGATGTGAACTATTGTACTGTATTTTCAATGATTTTATGCTGTTTAATATCAGTCATTATATTCATGTTAATAATATATCTGAATGTATAATTTCATTGACTTACTGACTTGCTGCGCATTCCAATACCATCTGGGGGAGGAGCTGTAATTCAAGAGTTATGTCACAACCTTTCCCACTTTCATAGAATCTTGTCATCTGCTTCCAGTGTTTTCTGATGGATTTGATGTTGGACTGAATAGACCTAACTACTGTAATCTTTTCTTTGGCTATAAACATGTTACAAATACTGCAACTGTTCTCACATTCATGTTAATTCAACGGATCTGACTTCAGTCTTTTTTTAAATATCAAACACAAGGTGACTTCCCTGAAGAGAACAGTCCAACCCAACCCCCAAAAATGTATATGTAACTTTTCATTCATAAAAAAATAAAAAAAATAATCACAATGTTAAGCTAAAATTAAGCTAAACCTTGATAACTAACGAGCCACATTTTTTGTGCAAGCAAGGGGTTTCTCTCCAAAGCTCAAAATCAATTGATGTATTAATTGACAACACAAACATAAATATTGTTAAGAGTTTTTAATTGAGTATTCACAAATATCAATGTAAAAAATATTGAATGTACATTTTAGAACGACATTTGAAACTAAGTCACGTAGGCCTATGTTATTATGAACATACAGAACCAGAGGGCTCCAGAGAGTGTAGACTACATTTATTTTATTTTACCTGAGTAGCCAGCAGCATACCATCCTGCATCCCACTGCTGGTTTACTTCTGAAGCTAAGCAGGGTTGGCTTTGGATGGGGGACCAGGTGGTGTTGGAGGGCCAGTAGGAGGCACCTTTTCCTTTGGTCTAAAAAAAATATCCCAATGCCCCAGGGCAGTGATTGAAGACGTTAAACAGGTGTCCTGACTCTCTGTGGTCACTTAAGATCCCATGGCACTTATCGTAAGAGTTGGGGTGTTAACCCTGGTGTCCTGGCTAAATTCCCAATCTGGCCCACATTCCATCACAGTCACCTAATCATCCCCAGTTTACAATTGGCTTGTTCATCCCCTCTTCTCCCCTGTAACTATTCCCCAGGTCGTTGCTGTAAATGAGAATGTGTTCTCAGTCAACATGCCTAGTTATTTATGTAACCAGGTAAGTCAATTAAGAACAAATTCTTATTTACAATGACGGCCAAACCTGGACGACACTGGGCCAATTGTGCATCGCCCTATGGGACTCCCAATCGCGGTTGGTTGTGATACAGCCTGGAATCGAACCAGGGTCTGTAGTGACACCTCTAGCAATAAGATGCAGTGCCTTAGAACACTGCACAACTCGGGATCTGTATAACATGAGTATTCCTTCCCAAATCCTTCTGCTGAAAAGCTTAACTGTAGAAGTTGGCTGATTCATATGTGAGGCAAATCCAGTTGTTGGTGTAATCCTTGCATTTTACTGAGCACACTTCCTGCAAAGGTATTAGACAGGCAAGGCTAGAATCAGATTGTGGAGTATGTTTGACATTGGGTGTGTTCGTAAATTCAATCTGGAGTGCCAGAGTGCGCTCTGGGTGTTCGTAAATTGAGAGCGTTTCGCTCTCGGAACGCACACTGGACGCCCTGGCCGAGGACTAGGGTTGATACGAGCGTTCTGACCTCATAACGACAGTCAAGCACCCAAGCTAACTGGCTAATGTTGGCTAGCTACTTCTAGACGCAAATGAGAAAACAATCTCACTCTGAACATTTTACTTGCCCTAGCATAGCTGGTTAGGCTGTTTTCATGTTATCCAGAGCGTTGGTGACTGTGTTTGGTGTTTGTGATTTCTGATACTCATCAGTCTATTCTTCTTCTGAGAAATGAAGGTGAGAAATTGCCAAGAAACTGAAGATCTCATACAACGTTGTGTACTACTCCCTTCACAGAACAGAGCAAACTGTCTATAACCAGAATAGAAAGAGGAGTGGGAGGCCCCGGTGCACAACTGAATAAGAGGACATGTATATTTGTCACGTTGTTTGTAATAATGGTTGGACCAAGGCGCAGCGTATGTAGAGTTCCACATATTTATTGAAGAATAAAGTGAAACTTTAGCAAAGACAAACAAATAAAGAATCAACAAAACGTGACTAACAATGCAGTGCTAAAAGTCAACTAAACATAAACAATATCGCATATCCCACAGGTGGAGAAAATGCTACTTAAGTATGATCCCCAATTAGAGACAACGATAACCAGCTGCCTCTGATTGGGAATCATACAAATCACCAACATAGAAAATAAACCTAGAACCTCACATAAAAAATATAAACTAGAACAACCCCCCAGTCACGCCCTGACCTACTCTACAATAGAAAATAAAAGCTTTCTATGGTCAGGACGTGACAATATTAGAGTGTCTAGTTTGAGAAAGACGGCTCACAAGTCCTCAACTGCAGCTTCATTAAATAGTACCCGCAAAACACCAGTCTCAACTTCGACAATGAAGAGGCGACTCCGTGATGCTCCTCTGAGTTCCTCTGTCCAGTGTCTGTGTTCTTTTGCCCATCTTAATCTTTTCTTTTTATTGGCCAGTCTGAGATATGGCTTTTTCTAAACAACTTTGAAACAGATTTACGTTTATTTTTCTGTTGTTCTGTCTTGATTGTACACACCTGGTTCCCATTACGTTATAATTTATTCCCTATTTAACCCTCTCGTTCCCACATGGTTTTGTGCGTGTTTGTTATTTGTTTAGTGTTCAAGACTTCTGTGAGCTGGTGTGTTTTTCCCTGCGTGGAAATCATTGTTTCTTTTTGACTAAAGTACGTATTTTACTCAGTTATGTGTCCTGCACCTGACTCCGTCCTAACCGCTGCACACTGACACTTGACAGTAGTGTATCAATTACATGGCCAGACGGGCTAGTAAATGTTCTTGTAATACATAAAGTGCATTAGAAAAGTATTCAGACCCCTTCCCTCTTTCTGCATTTTGTTACATTACAGCCGTATTCCACAATTGATTAAATTAAAACAAATTATCATTAATCTACACACAATACCCCATAATTCTATTTTTTTTTTGCAAATGTAAAACATAATACAGAAATACCTTATTTACCTAATTATTCAGACCAGGCACATCCTGTTTCCATTGATCATCCTTGAGATGTTTCTAGAACTTGATTGGAGTCCACCTATGGTCAATTCAATTGATTGGATGTGATTTGGAAAGGCGCAAACCTGTCTATATAAGGTCCCACAGTTGACAGTGCATGAACAGAGCAAAAACCAAGCTATGACGTCGAAGAAATTGTCTAAAGAGCTCCGAGACAGGATTGTGTTGAGGCATAGATCTGGGGAAGGGTACCAAAAAATGCTGCCTCCATTATTCTTAAATGGAAGAAGTTTGGAACCACCAAGACTCCTCCTAGAGTTGGTCACCCGGCTAAACTGAGAAAATGAGGGAGAAGGGCCTTGGTCAGGAGGTGACCAAGAACCCGATGGACACTCTGACAGAGCTCCAGAGTTCCTCTGTGGAGATGGGAGAACCTTCCAGAAGGACAACCATCTCTGTAGCACTCCACTAATCAGGCCTTTATGGTCGAGTGGCCAGACAGAAGCCACTCCTCAGTAAAAGGCACACGACAGCCTGCTTGGAGTTTGTCAAAGGGAACCTAAAGGACTCTCAAACCATGAGAAACAAGATTCTGTAGTTTGTTGAAACCAAGATTGAACGCTTGGACTAAATACAAAGTGTCACGTCTAGAGGGAACCTGGCACCATCCCTATGGTGAAGCATGGTGGTGGCAGCATCATGCTGTGGGAATGTTTTTCAGCGGCAGGGACTCTGAGACTTGTCAGGATCGAGGGAAAGATGAATGGAGCAAAGTACAGAGAGATCCTTGATGAAACCAGAGCACTCAGGAGCTCAGACTGGGGTGAAGGTTCATCCTTTCAACAGGACAATGATCCTAAGCACACAATCAAGACAACGCAGGTGTGGCTTCGGGATAAGTCTCTGAATGTCCTTGAGTGGCCCAGCCAAAGCCCGGAGTTGAACCCAATATAACATCTCTGGAGAGACCTGAAAATAGCTGTGCAGCGACGCTCCCCGTCCAACCTGACAGAGCTTGAGAGAATCTGCAGAGAAAAATGGGAGAAACTCCCCAAATACAGGTGTGTCAAGCTTGTAGCGTCATACCCAAGAAGACTCGATGCTTTAATCGCTGCCAAAGGTGCTTCAACAAAGTACTGAGTAAAGATTCTAAATACTTACGTAAATGTGATACATTTGCTAAAATTTCTAAAAAACTGTTTTTGCTTTGGTATTGTGTGTAGATTTATGAGTTGCAGTTCAAACGAGGAAATCAGTCAATTGAAATATATTCATTAGGTCCTAATCTATGGATTTCACATAACTGGGAATGCAGATATGCATCTTTTGGTCACAGATACTTAAAAAAAAATGGACCTCACAATAGGCCTCAGGATCTTGTCAACCAGCCCCGTGTCTGTGTGTCTATAGCTCTAACCATTACCATTTCCTTTACCAATAAACTTGGGCCTCCTGTCTTCAGGCAGGTATTTTGCCACGTACTGGAAAGGCACACCAGACAAGGCTATGCCGACGCTTGTGAGGTAATCCAGAAAATTGTGGAAAACAGTGACACACTCAGGCAGAAAACAGGCCCATCTTTTCAAAGAAAACACAAATCGAATTATATCTCTATTTGAGAAAAATAAGTAGTTTTGTTGTGATCAAAAGAAAATCCTAATATTTCAAGTAAAGAGCTCAACAGTCAGGCAGAAAAATCAGAAATGTTCTATCAATGTTTCTCTGGCTGATATGGCTGCTACTTAGACATACTATAACAGTAGATGGCATTCACTGCTATAAACCCGTCTCCAATATAATCGCATAGTTTACACAGACCCACCGTGGACATCTACACTGAACAAAAATATAAACGCAACATGTAAAAAGTGTTGGCTCCATGTTTCATGAGCTTAAATAAAAAAGATGCCAGAAACGTTCCATACGCACAAAAAGCTTATTTCTCTCAAATTTTGTGCACAAATTTGTTTACATCCCTGTTAGTGAGCACTTCTCCTTTGCCAAGATAATCCATCCACCGGACAGGTGTGGCATATCAAGAAGCTGATTATAAACAGCATGATCATTACACAGGTGCACCTTGTGCTGGGGACAATAAAAGCCCACTCTAAAATGTGCAGTTTTGTCACAACACAATGCCACAGATGTCTCAAGTTTTTGAACTGCAACTCTGTAAAATCTTTGAAATTGTTGCATGTTGCATGTTATATTCAGCATAAATGTCAGTGTGAAAAGGTGTCCCATGGTCTGTTTTTGTCAATGAACTCAATGTACTCCAAACACTGGTGGTAACCAGATGATCCCAATAATTTCTGTAGCCTAGTAAACGATGCCCCCCTCTGGTATGTTCTATTGCAAACTGTCTGGAGCTTCTGGTTTCCTACTCAAATATATTATACTTATTAAACCTGCAATATGCAAGCAAACAAAATCAGAAAAAAAACAGGTGGAAGGATCACACACTTTAATGACACAGCAATAAAGCGTAACGGTATCAAAAACATCATGCAATACATATACAGTAAATATTGAATTATACTTCTGCCAAAAGATGCTTCAGTACTACATATTACACTGAGTATACAAAACATTAAGAATACCTACTATGACAGACTGACCAGGTGAAAGCTATGATCCCTTACCGATGTCACTTGTTAAATACCCTTCAAAAATCAGTGTGGATGAAGGGGAGTAGACAAGTTAAAGAAGGATTTTAAAACCTGGAGACGATTGAGAACTGGATTGTGAGTGTGTGCCATTCAGAGGGTATTTAAGTGCCTTTGAACAGGGTATGGTAGTAGGTGCCAGGTGCACCGGTTTGTGTCAAGAACTGCAACGCTGCTGGGTTTTTCACACTCAACCGTTTCCTGTATGTATTGATAAGGGTCCACCACCCAAAGGACATCCAGCCAACTTGAAACAACCGTGGGAAGCATTGGAATTAATATGGGCCAGAATCCCTGTGGAACGCTTGGCAAATTCTAGTCCATGCCCTGACGAATTGAGGTTGTTCTGAGGGCAAAAGGGCAACTCAATTTTAGGAAGGTGTTCCTAATGTTTGGTATACTCAGTGTACACATTATGTATACAGGATATTTAATATTGTTGCTAATGATATGGAAAAAAAAGTACATAAGTATATGGATAAAACAGAACACTGGCCCTGAATATGGCAATGCTGATGGCTGCTTGAAGGAATTCCATGTAAACAATGATTTCTTCAGACACTTTTCTAACTAACACCTCCTGGTTTAGAACTAGGCAAGAGTTCAGCTTAAGATAAATAGAATAGAGCAATAAGAAGACTGTTGTACATATACAACATTTTGTCCAAAAGTATATCAAGATGACTAGGAATGTAAGAAAAATGTAATTTGATAACATCTGGAGTTTTGTGCAAATATCACGTGAGAAAATAATTGTGGTAAATAAATCAAACATTTTGAATATATGGAGGCACAGTATTGAAAACAAGGCAGTAAAAGTCCAGAGGATTTTGGAAGAGTTTCTCTCCTGGCTGGCTTTGGCTTGCCAGTTGCCACTCTATACCACTGACACAGCACATGTTCTAATTCAACAAAAGCTGATAAACTTACAAAGAGCACCCTCATAATGGGGGTAAACAATGAACGTACTTTATTCTGCAGCACAAATAAAATAGGTAAGAACACCTAGATTAATAAATAAAAAACACTAAATCCCCTCAGCCAGTGCTCTTCAATTTTGAAGGGTCACAATTGTGGGGGCACAGACCCTAGGTAATGATACTCCAGAACTCATTTAAGGAAGTGCATTGACGGTAAGGCTTCTAGAAACTACACGTCTCTGATTTAGTGGCGCTCTTGGTTCCCTATGTGGAGACATTGCATGCACACATCACTGACAGAGAGAAACAGAAACGATGGTGAGGTAACCACGGGAAAAGTTGTTTTATCAGGAAATTGCTTAACTACAGTGTATTTTGGCACTTAGTCATTTCTGGATATGTATTAGAAGAGGAGAGATCCAAGGTGAGAAACAGTCATAACACAGGGTCCCTGCTGAGGCTTCTATAGGCGATAGTGTGCATTGTTGACAGCTAGCTATAGCGCCAAGATTGAGGGTACATTGTAGCTAGCTAGTTATAGAGCTCAGATTTAGTTGGCCCTTATGCTTGCTCCAACCTCAAGGCTGAAAATGATCACCTACCTAGAGCAGATAGTTACATTTGACTGTGACTTTAAAAACTGTAATTACTCTATGGTATATAGATTTAATTTGTATAAAAGCTATAGTATGATTCAATTTCCAGTCATGTGTCCCAGGAAGTGCCCTTTGCTACTCGGGACCTGTCATGTGCTGACAAAACTGAATGAAATATGAAGTCCATGCAATTCATGAAGTGATGAAGTGTTCCACATAAAACAGTTTGGTTTGGCCCACTTTAGACAAACATACACCAGTCTCTTCAGTGTGTGTCACTGGCAGCTTCTTCTGTGACCGGTTTCTACTGTAGGGATCCCCCTCCCCTGGCCGAAAGCCCCGGATGATGGAAACTTTAGGTGGGAAAAAACAGCTCTGACTGACTCTACTTTAGCATCACACACCCAGAGTGCCGCAATCTGAGGCTGAATGTTTGTGTCAAAGTGCAGGATAACCAACCACAGCTCTAAGCTGCTGAGGGACATGTTACTATATTTAGCACTTGGCTCAATGACTAAAACCTGCTCTATCCATTCACTGGTCTTGTACCAAAACATGTAGAGCAAGCAGAGATTTGTATAAGTATGGGCCATGACCTCTATCGCAAAAAACATGTCTACAAAAACCACCCATAACGGAGACCATTGAGTCCAAGGAGAGTACCAAAATAGCTACAGACAGATCCTGGTACACTCTGATCTACATTAGCTACATGACCTTATTTTCTGCTTTCTGGCTACAGTGTTATTGTGTCTGTCACAATATGTAAACTTGTCAAGATGAAGACTAAGGATTAACTCTACAGTAGCGACATCAACACACCAAACCAAAATTCACTGACTTGGCACATCCTATGTCAATGTCAACGCAAGCTCCTTTATAAGATAAATAAAAACCGTCTTGAAAAGGCAGTTGTAAAAAAAAAAAAAAAATACCATGTAAGATACAAAGCTACATAACTTCAAAATGGCAGAAGTCCAGTCGAGTATCTTATCAGACCTGGATATTATTTATATTTATATTAAAAAAAAATAAAAAAGGGAGATCTGGACCCGAACAGACCCAAGAACAACCAGACGTAGACCGGACCCATACCTTAAGGGGTCAGGGTCTACACCAGATCCGATTGTACCAGAGTGACAAATTTATGTTAATCAGCCAAGTTTATCTTCCGGCTAATAAATAGGTCTTTATATGTTGGCTCTCCATAAGTCAATAGATTCACCTTATTAGCGTAAAATAAAACATTTTTAGGTAATGCAGAGACGTGGTCAGATCCATTCATGTGCACTCTGGTCTATCAGCTGTACTTACATAGACCCGGATCAGAGGGTCAACTACAGAATTTCAGTCACAGTAATTGGGTCCCACCCAGACCCATAGAGACCCTTCAAACTCAACTTTGGACCTCAAAGCCAGTCCCACTATCTTTTTTCATTGTTCCCCCTTAAATCAGGGACTGATTTAGACCTGGAACACCAGGTGGGTGAAATTAATAATCAGGTATAACAGAAAACCAGCAGGCTCCGGACCTTGTAGTGTAAGAGCTCAATACCCCGGTTCTAGAATGTCCACTCAAGAGTGAAATCAGAGCCTTAGATAAGTATGATGTTACACAGTCTCTCTCTGGATATACAGTATGTCTCTGGATATAACCATTCAGTGCAAAGGGGGGGACAACAATAACAGAAAGATGCATAGAAGCAGAACTCAGGCCCATACCCCAATCACTCAGAATATAGGGAATGCTTCAAGAGAACGAGATGATTTACCTGTCAAATTACATAAAATCCATAATCTAATTCTTCAAAGCCTGGATTACATTCTAACAGGTTTTTGATTATGATTGCTAAACCCAACCAGTTCTCTGCTTTCAGAGAACAGGTGAAATTTAGTGAATACTGGTTGTTTTTCCAAAAGGCATCTTTACCTTCAAGTTCTTAAGCTCAACTTCTAGGCACCTTCAGTTCAATGAACAGTAGCAACAGAGAATGTCCTGTGTGAGTGGGCAGGAAAGTAGGTACCACGATGAGCAATATGAAACGACAGCTGGGCTTGACCTTACCACACTAAATTCAAAGTTCACAGTCAAAACCCAGGGTCGTATTCACTAGTGCACACCGTAGCAAAACAATGTGCAAAGGAAAACAAGTGTCTTATTGGACAAGTTTAGGTAGTCCCTCCCTGTTTCAGTTAGTTTTCTTCCATTTGGTGCCTAATGAATATAACCTAGGACGAACAGACCGTAGAGGCTTCTTCCACTACCTAGCTCAAAGAGCTAAAAGTCTTGGAACAGTTTAGTCTCTGGTCTAGTTCTGTTCTAGTATTTCCTAGGGTTGTTGTAGGACACAGAGAGTGGCGGTGCGCTGGGGCTTGGCACGGCCACAGGGGAGCTGAGCTCTGGGGGGTACGGCTGCAGGCCCATTTGCTTGTTGTCCTGGAGCTTGCGGACCACCACGCGGCAGAAGTCCTCGCTGTGGCGGTGGCAGGTGTCAAGGAGCTGGCGGACCTTGGCGGTACGCGTGGCCCGGTTCACCACCAGCTCGTAGTCCTCGAGCATCAGGAGAGAGCGAGCCAGCAGGGCATCCAGGCTCTGGTTCAGACAGGCCTCCGTCATCTGGGAAACGATATCCTCGCGCCGCGCTGCGATCCAGCGCGCCACAGGGCCCAGCATTGGGTCGGGGGGATCCGAAGATGGGTTGAAGTCTGGAGGGTTTGGGTAAAGCCAAAGTAGGTATTAGATTAGCAGTGATATAAATAATTGGAACAGTAGTGGCCTGAGAACAGCACTGAGGAACATGAAAACATACCTTAGATAGGACAAACTTTTCAGTGTTCCTCAAGGCTCTGTTCTTGGACCACTGCTGTTCTCTCACAGTGTACAAAACATTAGGAACACCTTCCTAATATGTTGTTGCCACCCCCTTTGCCCTCAGAACAGCCTCAATTCTCTACAAACTGTTGAAAGCATTTCACAGGGCCCATGTTGACTGCGATGCTTCCAACAGTTATGTCAAGTTGGCTTGATGTCAATTGGGTGGTGGACCATTCTTGACACACACGGGAAACTGTTGAGTGTGAAAAACCCAGTAGCATTGCAGTTCTTGACACAAACTGGTGGGCCTGGCACCTACAACCATACCCCATTCAAAAGGCACTTAAATATTTTGTCTTGTCCGTTCACCCTCCGAATGGCTAGCTGGCTGGCACACACAATCTCTATGTCAAGGCTTAATTATTTTTTATTTTTTTTACATGTCTCCTCCCCTTTATCTACACTGAGTGAAGTAGATTTAACAGGTGACAACAACAAGGATCATAGGTTTCTCCTGGATTCACCTGGCCAGTCTCTTATGGAAAGATCAGTGTTCCAAATATACAGTACCAGTCAAAAGTGGGGACACACCTAATCGTTCAAGGGTTTTTCTTTATTTGACTATTTTCTACATTGTAGAATAATAGTGAAGACATCAACACTATGAAATTACACATGGAATCATGTAGTAACCAAAAACAAAAAGTTAAATCAAAATATATTTTATATATTTGAGATTCTTCAAAGTAGCCACCCTTTGCCTTGACAGCTTTGAACACTATAGGCATTCTCTCAACCAGCTTCATGAGGTATGAACAGGTGTGTCTTGTTAAAAGTTCATTTGTGGAATCTCTTTCATTCTTAATGTGTTGGAGCCAATCAGTTGTTTTGTGACAAGGTAGGGGTGGTATACAGAAGATGGCCCTATTTGGTAAAAGACCAAGTCCATATTATGGCAAGAACAGCTGAAATAACCAAAGAGAAACAACAGTCCATCATTACTTAAAAGACAGGTCAGTCAATACTGAACATTTCAAGAAGTTTCTTCCAAGTGAAGTCGTAAAAACCAACAAGCGCTATGAAACTGGCTCACATGAGGACAGGAAAGGAAGACCCGGAGTTACCTCTGCCACAGAGGATAAGATCATTAGCGTTACCAGCCTCAGAAATTGCAGCCCAAATAAATGCTTCAGAGTTCAAGTAACAGACACATCTCAACATCAACTGTTCAGATGAGACTGTGTGAATCAGGCCTGCAAAGAAACCACTACTAAAGGACACCAAGAAGAAGAAGAGACTTGCTTGGGCCAAGAAATACGAGCAATGGACATTAGACCGGTGGAAATCTGTCCATGGTCTGATGAGTCCAAATTTGAGATGTTTGGTTCCAATCGCAGTGTCATTGTGAGACGCAGAGTAGGTGAACGGATGATCTCCGCATGTGTGGTTCCCACCGTGAAGCATGGAGGCAGAGGTATGGTGGTGCTTTGCTGGTGATACTGTCAGTGATTTATATAGAATTCAAGGCACACTTAACCAGCGAGGCTACCACAGCATTCTGCAGCAATACACCAGCCCATCTGGTTTGTGCTTTGTCCTGTTGAAAAACAAATGATAGTGGGACTATGACTCAACACACCTCTAGGATGTTTGACCAAGAAGGAGGGCTATTTGACCAAGAAGGAGAGTGATGGAGTGCTGCATCAGATGACCTGGCCTCCACAATCACCCAACCTCAACCCAATTGTGATGGTTTGGGATGAGTTGGACCGCAGAGTGAAGGAAAAGCAGCCAACAAGTACTCAGCATATGGGGGAAATCCTTCATAACTGTTGGAAAAGCATTCCAGGTGAAGCTAGTTGAGAGAATGCCAAGCGTGTGCAAAGCGGTCATCAAGGCAAAAGGTGGTTACTTTGAAGAATCTCAAATAAACAAATCAAAATATATTTTATAACACTTTTTTTGGTTCCTACATGATTCTATAGTTTTGATGTCTTCATTATTCTACAATGTAGAAAATAGTAAAAATAAAGAAACTCTTGAATGAGTAGCTGTGTCCAAACTTTTACTGGATGGATGGATGTCGACACCCTTCAAATTAGTGGATTGGGCTATTTCCACCACACCCGTTGCTGACAGGCGTATAAAATCGAGCACACAGCCATGCAATCTCCATAGACGAACATTACACGCATACACAGTGCCTTCGGAAACTATTCAGAATCCTTGACTTTTTCCACATTGTTACCAGCCTTACCCTAAAATTGTTTATATAATCTAACAAAAATCCTCAGCAATCTACACACAATACCCCATAATGACAAAGTGAAAACAGATTTAGACATTTTTGCACATTAACAAAAAATTAAACAGAAATATCATATTTACATACAGTTGAAGACAGAAGTTTACATACACCTTGGCCAAATACATTTAAACTCAGTTTTTCACAATTCCTGACATTTAATCCTAGTAAACATTCCCTGTCTTAGGTCAGTTAGGATCAGCACTTTATTTTAAGAATGTGAAATGTTAAAATAATAGTACAGAGAATGATTGATTTCAGCTTTTATTTCTTTCATCATATTCTCAGTGGGTCAGAAGTTTACATACGCCCAATTAGTATTTGGTAGCATTGCCTTTAAATTGTTTAACTTGTTTTGGGTCAGATTTTTTGGGTTGCCTTCCTCAAGCTTTCCACAATAAGTTGGGTGAATTTTCCCCCATTCCTCCTGACAGAGCTGGTGTAACTGAGTCAGGTTTGTAGGCCTCCTTGCTCGCAAACACTTCCTCAGTTCTGCCCACAAATGTTCTATAGGATTGAGGTCAGGGCTTTG
This sequence comes from Oncorhynchus masou masou, assembly GCF_036934945.1. Taxonomy (NCBI): domain Eukaryota; kingdom Metazoa; phylum Chordata; class Actinopteri; order Salmoniformes; family Salmonidae; genus Oncorhynchus; species Oncorhynchus masou. The sequence goes on from NC_088228.1 coordinate 11,289,521, forward strand.
TGATGGCCACTCCAATACCTTGACTGTGTTGTCCTTAGGCCATTTTTCTACAACATTGGAAGTATGCTTGGGGTCACTGTCCTTTTGGAAGACCCATTTGCGACCAAGCTTTAACTTCCTGACTGATGTCTTGACACGTTGCTTCAATATATCCATGTAATTTTCCTTCCTCATCTTGCCATTTATTTTGTGAAGTGCACCAGTCCCTCCTGCAGAAATGCACCCCCACAACTTGATGCTGCCACCCCCGTGCTTCACGGTTGGGATGGAGTTCTTCGGCTTGCAAGCCTCCCCCTTTTTCCTCCAAACATTAGGCTACCCTGGGGCGGCAGGGTGGCCTAGTGGTTAGAGTGGTGGACTAGCAACCGGAAGGTTGCAAGTTCAAACCCCCGAGCTGACAAGGTACAAATCTGTCGTTCTGCCCCTGAACAGGCAGCTAACCCACTGTTCCTAGGCCGTCATTAAAAATAAGAATTTGTTCTTAACCGACTTGCCTAGTTAAATAAAAGGTAAATAAAAATTATGGCCAAACAGCTCTATTTTTGTTTCATCAGACCAGAGGACATTTCTCCAAAAAGTACAATCTTTATCCCCATGTGCAGTTGCAAACCGTAGTCTGGCTTTTTTATGGCGGTTTTGGAGCAGTGGTTTCTTCCTTGCTGAGCGACCTTTCAGGTGATGTCAATATAGTACTCGTTTTACTGTGGACAAAGATACTTTTGTACCCGTTTCCTCCAGCATCTTCACAAGGTCCTTTGCTGCTGTTCTGGGATTGATTTTCACTTTTTCACCAAAGTAAGTTAATCTCTAGGACACAGAACGCGTCTCCTTCCTGAGCGGTATGACGGCTGCGTGGTCCCATGGTGTTTATACTTGCATACAGATGAACGTGGTACCTTCAGGCGTTTGGAAATTGCTTCCAAGAATGAACCAGACTTGGAGGCCTACAATATTTTTTCTGAGGTCTTGGCTGATTTCTTTTGATTTTCCCATGATGTCAAGCAAAGAGGCAATGAGTTTGAAGGTAGGTCTTGAAATACATCCACAGGTACACCAATTGACTCAAATTATGTCAATTACCCTATCAGAAGCTTCAAAAGCCACATCATTTTCTGGAATTTTCCAAATTGTTTAAAGGCACAGTCAACTTAGTGTATTTAAACTTCTGACCCACTGGAATTGTGATACAGTGAATTATAAGGGAAATAATCTGTCTGTAAACAATTGCTGGAAAAATTACTTGTGTCACGCACAAAGTAGATGTCCTAACCGACTTGCCACAACTATAACAAGACATTTTTGGAGTGGTTGAAAAACGGGTTTTAATGACTCCAACCTAAGTGTATGTAAACTTCCGACTTCAACTAAAAGTATTCAGACCCTTTGCTATGAGACTCGAAATTGAGCTCAGGTGCATCCGGTTTCCATTGATCATCCTTGAGATGTTTCTACAACTTGATTGGACTCCCCAAATACAAGTGTGCCAAGCTTGTAGCGTCATACCCAAGAACACACCTGCGGTAGGCTTGATCACCAACAACAACAAGACAGCATATAGAGAGGTCAGAGACCTGGCCGTGTGGTGCCATGACAACAACCTCTTTCTCAACGTGATCAAGGCTAAGGAGATGATTGTGGACTACAGGAAAAGGAGGACCGAGCACGCCCCCATTCTCATGGACGGGGCTGTAGTGGAGCAGGTTGAGAGCTTCCTGTACCGGTACCCCCTGTATATAGCCTCGCTATTGTTATCTTACTGCTGCTCTTTAATTAGTTGTTACTTCATTTCTTTTTTGTTGTTGTATTTTTCTTAAAACTGCATTGTTGGTTAATGGCTTGTGAGTAAGCATTTCACTGTAAGGTCTACACCAGTTGTATTCGGCGCAAATGACAAATACAATTTGATTTGAAGAAGAAGCTATAATAGCTGCCAAAGGTGCTTCAGCAAAGTATTGAGTAAAGGGTCTGAATACTTATGTAAATGTGATCATTTTAAAATGCTTATATAAATAAATAAAAACATTTTAAAACAATGATCAGATACATTTGCAAGCATTTCTAAAACCCTGTTTTTGCTTTGTCATTATGGGGTATTGTGTGTAGATTGATGAAGGTAAAACACTATGTAATCCATTTTAGAATAAGGCTGTAACATAACCAAATGTGGAAAAAGGCAAGGGGTCTGAATATTTTTTACAGTAGCTCGGTAGGTAGTGAGACTAGGAGTTTAATGTTAGTCGTGTCATGTGATTTCATTTGGAACTTTAACTCTGTTACCTGGCTGGGGTTGGTATGGCTGTGGCTTCAGGGTGAGGTTGTCCAGGTACGTCACACACTCCGTTTCAGGCAGATCTGGTTTGAGGGGAATGTTGAGCTCATCCAGGGGCCTGGCGCTCTGGGGGTAGTTGTTGAGGTTGTTGTCCCCATGGCTAAGCTCTCTGAGGGGCTGCGGAGGCTCCAGTGTGTGGGGCATGAACAACGAGGGGGACACTTCTAGGAGGGGTTGGGTGGAGGGGGGGCGACAAGGAGAGGTGGGTGTCAATCAGAGGAGGCTTCTCTCCAGGGAGGAAGTTCCTCCTCATTGATTAAAGAAATGATTTGAGGGAGAATGAGGGAGAAGAGAGAGAACTGGGTACCAATGCAACTCATATTCAACGCAGAAACAGACGAGTACTCAGGAAACTCGCTATTTCCCTTCAGGGCAAAAAGTTAACTGTTAATCACAGCTGTCAATCACAGTCTAGGAAAGTGGGCGGATTTACCTTTAGAAGGCGGAGCATTGGTGCTCGTGAGGGAGCTTGGTTGGGAGATGTCCGTGTCCTGGGAGGAGCAAGACCCAGAGCCAGAGGTGGAGCTTCCCTATGGCAGTGACAGAGCATGTTAAAAACATGCACACACACACTGGAGTGCTCTACATAAGAGTAAACTGGCCCTAAAAAAACAGATATACAGCTCTGGAAAAAATTAAGATACCATTGCAAAATGATCAGTTTCTCTGGTTGTACTATTTATAAGTATGTGTTTGGATAAAATTAACTACTAACATTTCTCCCAAATGCCAAATAAAAATATTGTAATTTAGAGCATTTATTTGGACCTGCCACAGTTCATGAGAGTATTCCTTAGGCCTATAGTATGTGAAGATAATTTGTCTTGGGTATAATTTTAAATGTTGAGTCAAGAAAACTTCATTGTGTAAATTGTTTGCCCTCTGATAGACGCTAACTATCAATTCCCCATTACATACAATATATCACCAGTTGTAAATTTACCATTAATCCCAATAATTTCTAATCTACAATGTTTGTTATGGTAATTTCTGATAATGCATTCAATATATTATTAGTATTAGAGTGGACACGTTGTTTGCAGAGTTCACAACAGGGTAGCCGGCAGGGTAGCCTAGTGGTTAGAGAGTTGGACTAGTAACCGGAAGGTTGCAAGTTCAAACCCCTGAGCTGACAAGGTACAAATCTGTCGTTCTGCCCCTGAACAGGCCGTCATTGAAAATAAGAATTTGTGACTTGCCTAGTTAAATAAAAAGGTCAAATAAAACCTATGCTACACTTATGAGAAACAAGTTCTGCCAATTAATTCATTGTCTTTTGTTTGGAGCGCTCCTGTCAATGTTGGAGTAAGGACCCGATTACGCATAAAAGTAGGCCTAGGCGCAAATGTAAAAACTTGCCCATTTAGGGATGTCTGACAGTATTAACTTACCATAACTAATGAGCAGTGGCGCTACGCAAAATAATTATTTAAATCAAGTAAACAAAGTCTGTTTTTACTTCCATTGAGAATGACAATAGCTCCTCAATCTATTTGTCAAATCTTTCCAGCTCTCTCCCTTTTGAGAACCACCAAGCCTCGGCACGAATGGAAAAATGTCATGCTCTGATCCAGTGGAAACCTGATTACTTCTCAACTTTGCGCAAATACAGATGTCTGTCCGGATCTCACTGGTGTGGGAAACAGAGCTCAGAATAGTTGATACAATGTTGCTAGGGCGAGCATCAGGCCTGACAGTTGATACGATTCACTTTCATGTTCGTTGCAGACAGGCGGAGTAGATAGATGAATGTGATTGAAGAACATGAACAAACTGCCACATTTGTGCATCTTAATTATTTCATCAAACAGTGCCCTTAAAGCATCAGACAAGCTCTGTGTCTATAGTTTATTTTATTAATAAACACATAGGGTGTATCTATATAATGAAAAATACACGTTTGAAAATGTTGACCTATCAATTGGTAAAAAAAAAAAAGAGGACTCTCGGTTGACCCAAAAAACATTTTGCCGGGGACAGCCGGTCATTATACTCACTGGCCAGGGACTGGGGTTGTTCTTCAGAATGTTCAGAGACTTCTCCTCTTCCCTCCCCCTCTCACACACCACGGGTGTGGCAGAGTAACAGCTTGCCCGCCTCATCAGCTAGAGAAAGAGAGAGAGAATGTATGCTGCTTTATAAACTGGGTGTTTCGGACCCTGAATGCTGATTGGCTGACAGCCGTGGTATATCAGACCGTATACCACAGGTATGACAAAACATTTATTTTTACTGCTCTAATTACGTTGGTAACCAGTTTATAACAGCAATAAGACACCTCGGAGATTTGTGGTATTATGACCAATATACCATGGCTATGGGCTATATCCAGGCACCCGTGATACGTCGTGCATTAGAACAGCCCTTAGCCATGGTATATTGGCCATATACCACACCTCCTCATACCTTATTGCTTAAAAATAAACTGATGCAAATCATTGTGTGCATTTATTTCCACGTTAAACGGTGAATAAGGAAGTGAAAGTAGGGGTTGGATTATTTCTACCAAAATGTGAAGTCATACATTTGTCTCTCTGTTCGTCATTTGTCAAGTCATCCATCTCAAGACATATCAATGAGTCACGATGCGCCAAACCCTGGTCAAGTCTGAAGTCATCAAATTTGGGGCTATCACAAAAAGAACTAAAACATTTAACAATACACAGAGAGGTCATATGAGCCTGGGGATGAGGTTACTTGAGTCATAGTGAATGACTTGGGACTGTATGTTTCCTGCCAAACCTTTTCCTTTTGACCTGTGTACTGGACAATCTCGCACTGACTGACCTTTGACTTCTTGACCTCCAGCACAGCCTCCAGGACGTTGATTTCATCGAACCTCCTCAGCATTGGCTCCAGCTCCATCACACACTCTGCACAAGACAAGTAGAGATGGTTATGGCTCTATAGTTTTTAGGGTCAAATGTATACTTGCAACATCTACATAGATAATACATTGACATCAATGTATTAATTGTACAAAACATTGAGTTAGGTATATTGATCTTAAGGGAGGTTTCTGTGCCAAGTAACAAGATAAGGTTAGAATGGCATCTGTCTGAGTCAGTAAAGGTTACTGTGAGTTAAGATGAAAGGTGAGGGGTGATCTCTTACTGAGAAGAAAGAGGTATTTGTTGGCTGTGAGTAGAAGTCCCCCTTAGGCACAGATCCAGAATCAGCTTATTTTTCCCAAATCCTAACCATAAACATTTGTGTCAGGAAAGCACCAAACTGTTCTGAGATCTGCGTCTAGGGGCAACTTCAGCCAATGTGAAGGTAACGAGTTGAGGTCAAAGGTTAGAGGTCATGTCTCTTACGGAGGAAGGATTGCCGTTCGTCGGGGTTAGCGGTCCAGCCGAAAGTCATGAGGTTGATGAGTGTCTCCCTGCTGGGGATGTCCCCTGGCAGACAGTCCAGGCCTGTTTCCGGACGTGCCCCCCGCAGCACGCTGAACATGATCTGCATGGGGTTGGTCGCCTCTGTACAGAAATACAAATGCTCACTCAGTTTTTTTTTTAAACTTCTGAATGAAGATTTAATATCACTTGCGTCTGGAAATCCCACCGCTATTTTCGAGCATGCAGAGGATCATAAATGTTAACTCATGAGTTTGGTATATGTCACTGGCAAGAAACAGTAAGGTCATGAGGCTAATCTAACGTGTATGTATAGCTGACAACATTTATTTTGAATGAGGTTATATGATTCCATAAAAGTGAGGTTATTAACATCCATAAAAAACACATTGCTTTTACAAACATTCTATACTGCATTCCAACAGTAAAAACATCTAAACCTTAAATTACCTTCAAATGGTATCCTCCTGGCCAGCACCTCCCACATAATGATTGCGTAACTAAAATGGGAACATAAAAAAAAAGAAGCTTTATTTGACCCACAGTTAGAATAGCAGCCTCTGGGGAGAAAAATAAATATTGATGTCAGATGAGCATTCCCCTAAAATGGATGTCTAATACTAAGAGTCAGTCATGAATCTCATTTCCTCAGTCGTAAACAAAAGGCCAATACACTTCTCAGTGGAGGCATGACTCAGTCATCATGACAGTCTACTGCCCAAAAGCCCCAGTGAATCAGTCAGAGGTTAGGGGAACTTGAAGGGCGAGTCTCACATCTCTTTCCAGCATTTCCTTTTGTGACATCTTCACTGAAACGAGGGGTTCCTTTAAGGGGGTGTTCATCTAGAAAGGGCAAGCACCTTAGAGACGCTCACTGAGATCAATGAAATTGAAACAAAAGTACTTCACCGTTTGCTCTGGGAGGAATGTGGATTGATTTACCTAAGGCTAAATACTACACTTGCCTTGAAATGCAATCTTCTATTAAATAGCAACTAAACATGATAAGCAACTTCTCCTTTTGAAAACGGCCTGTGGCATCGATAGGAGTCAGACATTTATTCTAGGTGTCAAAATTGACTACAAAGTCTAAAATATGATAATTTGTCATAGTCCGTCTCGTCCAAAACTGAGATTTGCGAGATAATTAAGAAATAATGGTAGGTCACGGAATTAAGGGTACCGTAACAGTTTATTTCAATCCTGCCCACAGCACCCAAGTAATCATCAATTCGAAAAGCTGCTGCACGCAACCCAATTATAATGCCCATGGTACATTTTATTTGACATCTATGGGGTTAGTTAGGGATCATAAGTAAATTACATAATGTACATGGGACAATATTTTTAAAATGTCAATAGCTCCAAATTCCAATGACTTAAAAACCTCAAACCAACTAAATTGTAGAAATCCATATACAAATATTGAACACATTTAATGAGAACTAAAAAGTTGTGCAACATGAAAATATTGTTCCATTTACATTGTGCAATTTATTGACAGTCCTTAACTAGCCCCACAGACAGGCAATCCAAAGTCAAACCAACTTTGCCACGGACGCACACCGGCCGGCTGAAGCTAATTGGCGAAAGAAGTTGGCTAGCTTGCTACAGTAGCTAGTTTAGGCTACTTCCAGACACAAGACCTGGTTAAACTGTTTCAAGTTATCTAAAAAGGTGATGTACTAACTGTGTACCATTTTGGCAGAGTGAAGTACAAATGCTTCTCACATTCGCTCGCACACACACACACAAAAAACAAACAAAACCCCATTCGCAGTTTCATTTCTTAATGAAGATAATTGAAACCGAGGCTAAAATCAGGAAGTTCAGCCCCCTTTAAAGTTGTGAAAAATTACACTTCTGCTACTCCCTTTGAAAAATGATACGCAAGGAATGTTGTAGAAACTAATTGTGTATTTGAGGTAGATCCCCACAGAAATATGTTTGTGTGTGTGTGTGTTGGGTGTCAGTTTAGTATGTGTGGGTCAAGTAAGTGTGCATAGAGCCAGTGCAAGAGAGTCTGTGCATTAAAAAAATAACCTGGTCAATACAAATAATCCGGGTAGCCATTTGATTAAGTGTTCAGCGATCTTATGGCTTGTGGGTACAAGCTGTTCAGGAACCTTTCGGTCCCAAACTTGACGCTCTGGTACCGCTTGCCGTGCTGTATCAGAGAGAACAGTCTATGACTCGGGTGGCTGGAGTGTTTGACAACTTTTGGGGCATTCCTCTGACACCGCCTGGTATAGAGGTCCTGGAAGATAGGGAGCTCGGCCCCAGTGATGTACTGGGCCGTGCACACTACCTTCTGTAGCGTCTTATTGTCGGATGCCAAGCAGTTGCCATACCAAGTGGTGATGCAGCCAATCAAGATGCTTTTAATGGTGTAACTGTAGAACTGAGGATCTGAGGGCCCATGCCAAATCTTTTCAGTCTCCTGAGGGGGGAAATAGGCTTTGTCGTGCCCTATTAATGTTGGTTGGTGTATTTGGACCATGATAGGTGGTGTGGACATCGAGGAACTTGAAGTTCTCGACCCACTCCACTACAGCCCGGTCGATGTGAATGGAGGCATGCTCGGCCATTCAGTTTCCTGAAGAGCACGATCAGCTCTTTTGTCTTGCTGACATTGAGGGAGATTTTTCTCCTGGCACCATACTACCAGGTCTCTGACCACCTCCGTATAGGCTGTCTCACTGTTGTCAGTGATTAGGCCTACCACCGGTGTCGTCAGCAAACTTGATGGTGTTGGAGTCGTGCGCAGATACAGTCATGGATGAACAGGGAGGAGGGGACAAGGCACGCACCAGAGACCCTCGTTTTGAGGGCCAGCATGGCAGATGTTTCCTACCCACACCACCTGGGGGCAGTCCATGAGCAAGTCCAGAATCCATTTGCAGAGGGAGGTGTTTAGTCCCAAGGTTCTTAGCTTAGTGAGGAGCTTGAAGGGCACTATGGTGTTGAACGCTGAGCTGTAGTCAATGAAAAGCATTCTCATGGAGATGTTCTTGTTGTCCAGGTGGGAAATGGAAGTGTGGAGTTTAATGGAGAGTACCTCCATCTGTGGTGGTAGGATAATTGGAATGGGTCCAGGGTGCCTGGGACGATTGATGTGAGCCACAACTAGCCTTTCAAAGCATTTCATGGCTACAGATGTTGAGTACTATAGGGCGACAGTCATTTAAACAGGTTACCTTGGCAATCTTGGGCACATGGACAATGGTGGTCTGCTTGAAACATGTAGGTAATACAGACTGGGTCAGGGAGAGATTGAAAATGTCAGTGAAAACACTTGTCAGCTGGTCAGTGCATGCTCTGAGTACGCATCCTGGTAATCGTTCTGGCCCTGTGGACTTGTGAATGTTAAGAACTTTTTAAGCAGGCTATGTCGGCTAGAGACCTTGATCACACAGTCGTCCAAAGCAGCTGGTGCTCTCATGCATGGTTCAGTATTGCTTGCCTCAAACCAAGCATAGAAGGCATTCAGCTCGTCTGATAGGTTGCGTCACTGGGAAGTTCCCTTTGTAAATCGTGATAGTTTGCAAGCCCTGCCACATTCGACGAGTGTCAGAGACGGTGTAATAGGATTCAGTCTTAGTCGTGTATTGACGCTTTGTCTGTTTGATGGTTCGTCTTATAAGCATCCAGATTGGTGTCCCGCTCCTTGAAAACGGCAGCTTTTAGCACAGTGTGGATGTTGCCTGTAATCCATGGCTTCTGGTTGGGATATGTATGTGCGGTCACTGTGGGTGATGTCGTCGTCAATGCACTTATTAATGAAGAAGGTGACTGATGGGGTAAACTCCTCAATGCCATTGGATGAATCCTGGAACATATTCCAGTCTGCGATAGCAAAACAGTCCTGTAGCTTAGCATCCACTTAAAAAAAATGTGTTGTTGTAAAAACTCTTGTTAAATAGTACGGCCTACAGCTTATCATGAGGTATTCTAACTCAGGTGAACAGAACCTTGAGACTTCCGTAATATTAGAGATTGTTAACAACAGCTGGTGCACAGAGACACACACCACCCCCCTTGAGTTTACCCGACGATGCCATTCGGTCTTGCTGATGTATAGAAAAACCTACTAGATTTATATTTTAAATGCTTTTGTTCAGCCACGACTGAAAAACATAGGATATTACAGTTCTTCAGATCACCTTGATAGGATAGACTCGAATGGAGCTCGTCCAATTTATTTTCCAGTGATTGCACGTTTGCCAATAGAACGAACGGAGGGTAGAGGCGGTTTATCCACATGCCGACGTAGTGTCGTTGGGTATCCCGCACGCCGGCCTCTATAACACTGCCTCTTCCTTTTTTGATCGTCGGGAATTTGGGCCTGGTCCGGGATGAGCAATATGTTCTTTTCTGATGTCCAGAAGCTCTTTTCGGTCATAGGAAATGATAATGGAAACATTATGGACAAAAAAAAGTTACGATCAGCACAACAACCCAACAAAATAAATAAATAGCACAATTGGCCAGGAGCCCGTAAAACGTCTGCTATTCCCTCCAGCGGCATTCTTCTATTCATTCCGGCTTTGATGCCAAGAAGGGAATGGTCTGTTGGTGGCGGCACATGTTACAGAAATAGTGAAATAATATTGGATGAATGTCATTGTTTATTTCAAGGTATGTCTTTATTTTTGCTGAACTGCCTGATCTTTATTGGATAGAACTTGCAGGATATCATGGTAGCCAATGTTTGTGTTAGCCATTATATATGGATTTACTGCTGCTAGTAGTAGCGGCTCTCAGGTTAGCATGTGTCTAGCTATAGATACCATTGGCCAACAACAGAGTGTTAGCCAGTTTGGTCATAGACGTCAAATGTATATTATGATAGAAAATGTTCATCTTGAGTTTGTGTAAGAGTAGGAGAAATGCTAAACTGCTAATAAGTGATGTGTTTCAAGGCTGCTAGTGGTTAGCTAGTAGGGGGAAACCATGGGTGGAAAAGGGGCTATGCTAAAAGCCTAAACGCTGTATTGCAATCAAACATTTTTAGCTGATACGGAATAAAGAAATCACAGGATATGGTCAGATGATAAGTTGGCTTTAGACTTTTTAGAGGCCCTTTAAGATAGTGGTCTGAACCTAGCTACAGTATGTTAATATTATTCATGACTTACAGGTTGCCTGGATGCCATATCACTTTGGGCTTTAGCATAGTGCTCGGTTGTTCATTGTCATGCCATGCATATAGCAGAGGGGCTGGCTAAAGCACAAACAGATCTGGCCAGGTCCTTTAACTCAAAACCTGGTTCTTGTTGGCTCACCTGTACATGTCGTGTTTGGCGTCTGCCCTGCGGCTCTTGGAGGGTTCGTAAGCTTCGGGTGGCATGTAGATGACGGTGCCCCCCATCTCAGGTGGCTTGGATCCTGAGCCTTTACTGATGGACAGCTGACGCCATTTAGACAGGCCAAAATCTGCTATCTGGACACAACAAGGACAACTGGGTTTTGAGAGCAGGATTTTGCAACGAAAAGTGAAAATTCTTATTGGACAGGTAGTACCTCCCTGTTTTCAAACATTTTCTCCCTACAAGAACACAACACTGAACTTCCAAGGAGACATTAATCATCAGAGACATTCAAATATGTAGGCCTAGGCTATTTCTCAGGGAAATTAGAAAATTCAGTTTATTTATACACAACCAAAATTAATCTGGGCCATTACGACTTTAGTCAGTGAAAAGCCTCATTAATACATGAAGCTTAATAGGGGCAGATGAAGATTAGATTGGTTCATGCAGGATGGTTGAGCTGGATGATGGAGAGCCAATTCATATTTTAATCCTCCCCTGCCCCCGATTTCAGTATGACCAAACAGTTTAATTGGAACCATGAATACGTCGGTCATATTAAATGGAAGACAAATTGCCTTTGCCTTAGCAAACAAAATCAAATGTTATTTGTCAACATGCTTTATAAAACAACAGGCGTAGACGAACAGTGATTCAGGGGACTATATAATATGAAAACTGCTAAGACAGACAGAGGTTGACACACACACACCTTGACATGAAACTCTCCGTCGAGCAGAATGTTCTGCGTTTTGAGGTCGTGGTGCAGGAGGGGTGGGGTCATGTTGTGTAGGAAGTTAACCCCTAGAGCTATCTCGTACAGGACACGCAGCCTCAACGACCAGGCCAGCAGGGGGTACACTGTCTTCTACAGAGTGTGGGAGGAGAGAAGGGAAAGTACTACCAGTAGCTCGCAGCCCACCTAACAGTAACTCGCCAAACAATTCTGAAAGTACATGACATTTTCAAATGTTCTACAGCAAACGGTCATAAACACATCTCACAAGTATCAGACACTGCAAGCTCCCAGCTACTATCTAAAAAAATGCAACATTGACATTATCCCAACCCTGGTTGGCCACTATTTGCTTAAATTGCCAAACCTAACACAATATCTGCCAATTAATTTCCAGCAATATTGCCCGTCTGTCTGTGTGATGCGCACCACTGTGTAGCCAGTTGATGTGATAACCGTCTTGTGGTATGACAGAAATACTTTCCCCAAAATGTTCTCAATTAAAATGTTAACTGCAAAGTAGGCTTATCTGGCACAAGTATATCATGAGTAAGTAGTGCATTTGGAAAGTATTCAGACCCCTTTTCCACATTTTGTTACATTACAGCCTTATTCTACACAAAATACCCCATGACAAAGCAAAAACAGGTTTACAGAATTTTTTTCAAATTTATTTTCAAGAATGTTAATGAAATAGCACATTTACATAAGTATTCAGACCCTTTACTCCAGTACTTTGTTGAAGCACCTTTGGCAACGATTACAGCCTTGAGTCTTCTTGGGTATGACGCTACAAGCTTGGCACACCTGTATTTGGGGAGTTTCTCCCATTTTTCTCTGCAGATCCTCTCAAGCTCTGTCAGGTTGGACGGGGAGCGTCGCTGCACAGCTATTTTCAGGTCTCTTCAGAGATGTTTGATCGGATTCAAGTCGGGGCTCGGGCTGGGCCACTCGAGGACATTCAGAGACTTGTCCCAAAGCCACTCCTGCCGGGTCTTGGCTGTGTGCTTACGGTCGTTGTCCTGTTGGAAAGTGAACCTTAGCCCCGGTCTGATGTCCTGAGCGCTCTGGAGCAGAATTTTATCAAAGAACTCTGTACTTTGCTCTGTTCTTCTTTACCTCGATCCTGACTAGTCTTCCAGTCTCTGCCACTAAAAAACATCCCCACAGCATGATGCTGCCACCACCATGCTTCTCCCTAGGGATGTTTCCAGGTTTCCTCTAGAAGTGACACTTGGCATTCAGACCAAAGAGTTCAATCTTGGTTTCATCAGACCAGAGAATCTGGTTTCTAATGGTCTGAGAGTCCTTTAGCTGACTTTTGGCAAACTTCAAGCAGGCCGTCATGTGCCTTTTACTGAGGAATGGCTTTTGTCTGGCCACTCTACCATATAGGCCTGAAAGGTGGAGTGCTGCAGAAATGGAAGAACCTTCCAGAAGGACAACCATCTCCACAGAGGAACTCTGGAGCTCTGTCCCTGATAAAGGCCTTTCTCCGATTGCTCAGTCTGGTAGGACGGCCAGCTCTAGGAAGAGTGGAATCACAGACACACTTCTTCCATTTAAGAATGAGGGAGGCCACTGTGTTCTTGGGGACCTTCAATACTACAGACATGTTTTGTTATCTATCCCCAGATCTGTGCCTCGACAATCCTGTCTCGGAGCTCTAGGGACAATTCCGTCGACCACAGGTGGACTCCAATCAAGTTGTAGAAACATCTCAAGAATGATCAATGGAAACAGGATGCACCGGAGCTCAATTTCAAGTCTCATAGCAAAGGGTCTGAATATTTATGTAAATAAGGTATGTTTTTTTATGCTTGCTAATTTGTAAAAAAAAAATCTAAAAAACAGTTTTCCCTTTGTCATTATGGGGTATTGTGTGTAGATGGACTTTTAATTTTTAATTTGTATTTTTAGTCAATTTTAGAATAAGGCTGTAACATAAGAAAATTTGGGAAAGGGGTCTGAATATTTTCCAAATGCACTGTATATAATTTGTTCTTATTATTTGCAAATTTTGGCATGAAATGAGCAGTACAGAACCATTGCTAGACTGACATTAGACATCACATTCCTCACTCGCTAGATGCACAATGAAAAATAGTCTTCAGATGTGATTTAACCATTGACATGGACTCAGAACATCCACTTCCATTGTTTCTCTATGATCCATTGTAATTTTGAGAGTGAAATCAAATTAACAATCTAAAACCGGGAACATTTTTACTGAGTTGTTTATTAACCATTCTTTTACTTGGAATATCGACAGAAAAAAAATAGTGCACTACTTTATCTTGTACACTAAGGACCTGGGGAAGAGTTGCAGGGTAGTGGAGAAGAGAATGTGCCTATTTAAAAACTTGGGGAAAAAGTTGTAGCTCAGGATGTTTCATTGTATTAAAAGAAGCTCTAAATGCTAGAAAATGTAGGAGACCCCTGGACTGGGGGGATAAAGTTAAATGGAACGTATTGTGGAGATTTCCCAGATGTGTTGTTGTGGCCCGAAACCTATCGCCTACATTTCATTTTTTTGCTTGGTTGGTTTCATCATCCGCTAATACACCTGGACTGTCTTGTCAGTTCTTTGCTCACTCATACAAGGCCAGTGCTATCAGACACAATGTCAGTGCTATTTATTCTGACCACAGGAAAAGGAAACTCAAACAGCTTTCTTCTACCAAATGTATTCTTAACCATGCTCACTGGGGGAATGAGAAGAAATGTCAGTGCTAAGTAGCTAAGTATTGTGCCGACATCGCAGCGCTCACATTTTTCAGTCATAGCGAGAGTAAAGAAATCTGATACCAAAGCCTGAATGACATTCTTCTTCATTCAAAATGATAGTGGTAAACACTATGCCTATACTCTGCTTCGAAACAGTTGTGGGAGAAGGACATGAAAAGCCCCTAGACTGGTATGGCAAGATTCTTGTGCCTCAGTCCTGACTCCCTGGTTTGAACAGGTACACTGTTCTTACTAACCTCGTGAAGCAGCTGATCCAGAGAACCATTGCTCATGTACTCAGTGACAATGCAGAAGAACTCAGGCTCGTTGCACACGCCAAAGATTTGGATGATGTAGTTGAACCTGGCCTTGTGAAGCACCTCCGCCTCCTTCAGTAGGCAATTCCTCTCCCTGTAAACACAGTCATGATGAGAACATTTTGACATTAGTCATTCAAATGACACAGGAATTGATATTCATATTGAATCTTTGTGTGTATAGAAAAAAACAAGGTACATTTCTGAGTGATGGTAAACAGTGAAATTAATGTATTTTCTATTCAAATTGGCACATAGCCAAGAGGCTTGTAATATCTACTTCTCCTTTAGCCCAATATTGGACTTAGAGAGCCTAACTTTACTTCTTAGTCTAAGGACCTTACGTGTTCAATTTAAAAAGGGCGAAATGCCTCGAAGCCAAATCCCTCTACTTTCATATCAAAATAAGTTCACAAATGTAAAATACACACTGTTTTTAACACAGTTGCAGCCGACAGTATTTTTCCCTGACAACACGCTTGTGGCGCCTATCTTCCGTTTACACACAGATGTTCGGAGACGCAAAGAGCTAATTAGCACAAGTCAGTTAGTCACGGTCTCCTATAAACAAACGCTGTAATATGGAAATGTGGCCGTGTGGGAACCCTATAAGAAAAGGTGTATCAATTTAAACCTTTTGTATTTTGAAAATCCTTTATCGCTGACATGAAATATATGGTTCTTATGGTTGCAAAACCGTACCGCAAGCAACGCATGTTAATTATCCACGTCAATGCTCAGATTTAGTGTCGGGGACATTAATGAAACTCCCCTGTACAGAACACGTATTCGTCTAATGACTTATGTGTAATGTACTGGAACTTTGAGTCATGATCATGGCCTATCTAGTCGATACATTAATCAAATCTGACAAGGCAATGATAGATTAGATCTGATGGCATCTAGTCATACTTAATCTTGATTTGAACAAACATACCTTTCGCCAACAGGCGAATCCAATTTCAGACACTTGATGGCAACGGTGGTCCGCCAATCGCAATGCTGTGCCTTGAACACGGTTCCGAACCCACCTTTACTCAGGTAATGCAAGTCCGTCAGCTTTTGATAGGGTATCACCGGTAGAGTGCTCGTGAGACTACAAAGGTTCACACAGCCCGTGTGCTGCTGCTCCATAATTATTGTGAACCTACAATAAGGAGCTCTTGAAAAAAGCTTGTCCTCCTCTACCTAAAAGAGAAAGCGGAATTGAGAGTTCCTGTTCCCGATGCAACGAAAATACCCTGGTGGCTTGACAGAGCCGAGTACAGATTCATAAATGTTCCATTAAAAAGGTAGCTACGTGATGACGTTTGACTTGCAGGTTTGATATAATGTGCTCGCGCTGCCAGTGTTAATGATTGCAACTGAACGTCGGAAGAAAAAAAACAGTGACTTGAATTGTTGCTAACAAAAAAAATGTTAGACTGTCCTTTTCTGTCAATGTATCCAACTCTCTAGCGAGTAACGTTAGGGACTAAAAACCACTCCACGCCAAAACAACCGGTGACTGATTTATACTTGTAAGCTAAAGACACGGCATTGGGGCATATTCTTGACCCTGTAGAAGTCCGTCATTAGTTAGCTAGTAGCGTGCTACAAAATAACTGACTGGTTAAAATAAGGACAGCAATGTTTACATTTTACGTTTAGATAGCTACGAAAGCGGTGGTTTCTGTGTCCGTTGTTGTAATTTTGTGAAGGGATAGGATGACAAGACCCTTCCGGGTTTCTTTTGAGTTACATTCAGGATCCGAACGTTATGGCGTTGTGATTGGGCTCGTTCGAGCGGACCACTTTTGTCAAATCGCATTTCAAAGTGCGATACACTATGGGGATAAAAACGGTCCGATTGTCTCCTTACATCGACTGCATGAACTTCACAAAAACCATGTGATCAAAGCTCATGAAGTTTCGACTGCAATGTTCAGTTGTTGTTTGTTTGACCCATGCGAACTTGATCCGCATTCATGTAGATATGTACAATTTAAAGTGATATTTGAGGCTCTCTTGCAACAATTAAAAGTACAATATACACATATATTTACAGTTTGTGAGTGTGTAATATGGAGGTTTGAGATATGTTTATTTCGAAATGATAAAGAAACACGTTATAAAACAATGGCACCACTGCCATGTTGCACTGAGCCCAGCCACATCATTGTCCGACTCAATCAATCAATCACATTTATTTATAAAGCCCTTACATCAGCCTATGTCACAAAGTGCTGTACAGAAACCAAGCCTAAAACCCCAAACAGCAAGTAATGCAGGCGCAGATGTACTTTCCCCAGCTTTCCATCTGGACTTTCTTCTGCACTCGGTTGCTTCAGTCTTACCACAAAAACAAGCTCATTGACTCTTCAAAAAGGACTGCAACATTCTGGCACCATCTGAAGTACTTTTCTATAATTGGTTTGACGTGTCAAGTATCAAATATATGCCATCATATTTAATAACGCGGCAAAAAATGAAAGTAAAACACGAAAAAGACAAGTTGAAATATATAGGTTTTGCTGCCCATATGTTTACTTTACGGTATCTTTGAACGCCTTTGCTGGGAAATTGGCATGGAGGGATTTAGACACGCCCACATGCGACAACATTTTTTTTCTGAACACAGAGAGACAATAAATATATGTGATATATTGTGGACAGTAAAAAAAATATATATATAAAAAAATACAATCAATTGTGTGTGTATGAAAGTGTGTAGATATATGTGAATGCACTCCTTTAGCGCCCCCACCCCTCTCCCCCTGCACAGTTGTGAGCTATAATTTTAATGAAGTTTTTTATTTTTTATTTCTATTTTATTTTTTAAAGTAAACACCACAAACTCATGTCGGGAAAAGAAAAAGGCGACACTAATCTACGCCCGTTCTGATAAAAACCTTAGGGCATCTAGCCTCGGGGGATGCCTTGCTTGACCACACCCTCTTCCTTGCTCCTGGCCTGCCCTGCCTCCACCAATCCAGATTTTTCTTATGGACAGAAAAGAGCAGAAGCTCTGAGCTGTCCAATCAGGTCCATTGTCTTGTCTACTGGACAGTAAAGAAAAGGGAAGGGTCAGTTCTACAACTGAATGCATTCAACTGAAATGCGTCTTCCGCATTTAACCCAAACACATCCATGTCTGGTTTGTCATTGATAGTTTATCCCCCCAAAAAACTAGTATACAAATACATTTTGGTGATGCATTTGTAAGAGTTGATGTTTTCGCTTTTTGAGAGAGGACACTGGAGCAAGATAGAAAACTCAAGCAAGCGGATTGTAGATTTTCCAATCTATTAGGGAATTTCCCAGATATTTGGGTATCATGACGTGATTGTTTTCAAATAACTTTGAAGGACATGGGTCTCTACAAGGGAATTTTGCTCCAATGTTGTTTGTGACCGATTGTGAAAGAGAAGTGCGCGTTTATGTCTAGCTGTCGTGAGAGGGAACAAAATAAAATTGGTACACATCCACAGTTTCCAAACTAATGCCGCGTTCTTATGCTAGTCGGAACTAGGAAACTCGGAATTGTCAAACTCGCTGTTTCGTTGAACGCGGCACGGTGTATAGCTACAAACAGTTGGCATGTCGGACATGTGCGAGTTTCCTAGTTCCATATGAACGCGGCATCATACTGTAGAGGCGTGAATTGTCAGACCTGTCCCACTGGATACAGACTGTAATTCAACGTCTATTCCACGTTGGTTGTTGTGGAAACAACCTCTATTCAAACAGTATGCTCAGTGGGGTGGGTCTTTGCATAAACTAGCTAAATGGAGAGAAAAAAAATAAAAGTTAGCCAAAGTGTAATGATTTTGATCTAATAATTATTTTATGAGCACTCAAAGTAGCACAATAAAAGCATCGCGTGATAAATAAACCTATTTGAGTCGGATATTTACACTTTGAACTTTATAATATGCTCGGCAGGAATGATCATGTTTACGTTAGCGTATCCGTCTGCCCATGCCCGGAAGGGGTCATTTTTTCCGTCTTGTTTCGCTAGGATAATGCGGGAAGTGAGTGATTGACAATGCAGATGTTCTGTCCGTGAACTTCATCTGGTATGCATACGTCGGTGATTCCAGAGAATCTGACCGGAATTTCTTAGTTTCTTTATCATCTACAGCTGTCAGGCATGCGGACTATCTTCTCCGGTCTGTCCAGTATCCACATCTCCTCCAAATCAGAGCAATTCGTTTCTAAAAGCCAGGGATAGGCTACAGTATGTGAGTATCCAAATATCTCTCTCGAACAGATAATGGATTACAATGTAACAACTCAAGCTCCTGTTTCTCTGCTTCATTATTCAAGAAGGTGAAGAGGTAAGATGGCCACCCCCTTTGTCCCAGTACCTGTCCCCATGGAACGGACCCCGACCTGGCCCAAGAGGACCCCCCCCCTGGGAATTATCTCTAGCTCTGGCTTTTCACCGCCTGGAAAGTCCCCCTGGGTGAAGGCCACTGGGTCCTGGGGGGCTACGGTAGCCTGTCCGAGCCTCCCCCAGGCGTGTTCCAGCCCCGAGGGGTACAGGACATCCAGAGGAGGGGAGCAGGGGTCGGTCCAGGAGGATGGTACTCCAGGGGACAGTTGGGAGAGGCCCCTCACCCCTACCCTGCTGGGCTATGAGGTCATGGAGGAGAGGGCCAAGTTCACGGTAAGGAGTCACCCATATGATTAATTGATTGTAATTCTATGATCACACCTTATTTGATTACACAAATTAGTTGAAGCAGGTGGTACTTGGATGGGACAAAAAATCCTGCACACATAATGTCAGGGAACTTGGTTTAAAAGTTCCATCCATGTTTCAAGTTTCCATCAGTTATTAAATGGTAGTTACTGTAGTATGCAGCATTTTGTTTTAAAGAGTTATAGCTTTGTCACTGTTGGAGGCACATTTAATAATCAACATCCCATCTGGTTGAATTCCATATGATTTTGTGACTGCCTCTATCATGTGTGCTCTCATTCATGGAAAAGGCTGAACTAATAGTGTGTGTGTGTGTGTGTGTGTGAGATGAGCATCTGTTGTTAAATGACAAGAGATAGACAACCAGTCACAAGGAAGTGACTCTGTGGAGTGTGATTCAGTTAGGTAGTGTAGCTGTATTTTATTCTTACAACCACAATCTCCTTTTAGAAAGATTGATGCTGCTTTGTAATTTCTATCTTCCTTTTCATATATATATATATTTTTTAAATGGCATCAGATACTGTGTTTTTGTGTGTAGTTGGCTGGGTTTTATAACACACTCACTAAAGTAGTATGCAAAGATTAGTGGTGCTGAGAGATACAATAAGTGTCTGATAAGAGTATACCTTTAACAGAACTGAACAAACATTGTGTTATGACTGTGGTTACTTACATCCATGTCTTTGTGTGTATACAGCAGAGTTGCCAAAGTGGTTTTCGGCCCCCCACGTTTTCTATTAAATGTTTTTTGTTTGTCCTTCTGTACATTTTTTAATGTTGGACATAAAAGACTGTAAAAACACCAGGAAATCATCTCTAAGTAATTTCAGATATGTGTTCCCAAGTATTCCCACACATAATAGGGAGACACGCCATCATATACAAATGGAAGCAAGGTTTGAAATGATGATGTTTT
Organism: Oncorhynchus masou masou; assembly: GCF_036934945.1. Lineage (NCBI taxonomy): Eukaryota > Metazoa > Chordata > Actinopteri > Salmoniformes > Salmonidae > Oncorhynchus > Oncorhynchus masou. The sequence goes on from NC_088228.1 coordinate 11,309,904, forward strand.
AGTCAAACATTACATCTGTTTGGGCTTCTTGCGCTCAATTTTCAGTCTACAAATGATTTGTAAATATGTTCCTGCCCCCGACCATCCGCTCAAGAAAAAATAGTTCCGTCGCTATTGATGATCCCTGGCATAAAGTATATGATACAAAAATAACATGGTCTATTTTTCACTGCAGGTGTATAAAATCTTGGTGAGAAGGAATGAGGAAGAGAACTGGGTGATCTTCAGAAGGTACACAGACTTCGCCAGACTCAACGATAAGGTGAGCTTCTGCAGCAGACACCAGGGCTCAATTCTGAGTAGTCCCTTCCATTGGATGAACTGGCCATTCTATTTCTATCAAGTCCAATTGTATTTTGTCACATCCGCCGAATACAACAGGTGTAGTAGACCTTACAGTGAAATGCTTACTTACAACCCTTAACCAACAATGCAGTTTTAAGAAAAAAAAAGAAAAAAAGTAAGAGATCAGAAATAATTGAAGAGCAGCAGTAAATAACAATAGAGGGGCTATATACAGGGGGTACCGGTACTTAGTCTATGTGCGGGGACCTTTTGAGGATCTGAGGACCCATGCCAAATCTTTTTAGTCTCCTGAGGGGTAATAGGTTTTGTCGAGCCCTCTTCACGACTGTCTTGGTGTGCTTGGACCATGAAAGTTTGTTGGTGATGTGACACCAAGGAACTTGAAGTTCTCAACCTGCTCCACTACTGCCCCGTTGATGAGAATGGGTGCGTGCTCGGTTCTCCTTTTCCTGTTGTCCACAATCATCTCCTTTGTCTTGATCACGTTGAGGGAGAGATTGTTGTACTGGCACCACACGGTCTGGTCACTGACCTCCGGCTGTTTCATCGTTGTCGGTGATCAGGCGTACCACTGTTGTGTCACCGACAAACTTAATGATGGTGTTGGAGTCGTGCCTGGCCGTGCAGTCATGCGTGAACAGGGAGTACAGGAGGGGACTGAGCACGCACCCCTGAGGGGACCCCGTAATGGGATCAGCATGGCAGATATGTTGTTACCTACCCTTACCATCTAGGGACAGCCTGTCAGGATGTCCAGGATTCAATAGTGAATTTGAGATTGGGGTCAATGTCATTGAGTAGTGCCATAAAATCTGACAGCTCAGTTCAGTTCCTTCCGATATGCAAAAAATGTAGTCAATATATCAATACCACTTCAGGACTTTATTCAAAAATGGATTTTCATCTTCATTATTAACAAAACGTTCTTCAAAAAGTCCCACATAAAGGTTTGCAAAACTCGGAGCGAATGTGGAGCCCATCGATGTTCCATTCGTCTGGAGGTAGTATTCATCATTAAACCTGAAATAGTTATACTTCAAAACATATTCTGCCAGCTCTCGAATGAAGTTTGTTGGATATTCACTAGTATCTCTGTCTCCCAAATAGTGTGCTAGTGCTGACAGCCCCCCCCCCCCCCATGGGGAATGCTGGTATATACACTCTCGACATCTAATGTGACCAGAATTCTGGTAAATTAGTATTGCAGCTGGAAACGGCAGATTTGTTTTCAATGGAAGATGGCATCATCTGTGATCTGTTGGGGCTGTATGCAAATTGGAGTGGGTCTTGGGTTTCTGGGATAATGGTGTTGATGTGAGCCATGACCAGCCTTTCAACGCATTTTATGGCTACAGACGTGAGTGCTACTGGTCGGTAGTCATTTAGGCAGGTTAACTTAGTGTTCTTTGGCACAGGGACTATGGTGGTCTGCTTGAAACATGTTGGTATTACAGACTCGGACAGGAAGAGGTTGAAAATGTCAGTGAAGACACTTGCCAGTTGGTCAGCGCATACATGGAGTACACGTCCTGGTAATCCGTCTGACCCTGCGGCCTTGTGAATGTTGACCTGTTTAAAGGTCTCACTCACATCGGCAGCGGAGAGCGTGATCACACATTTGTCCGGGAACAGCTAATGCTCTCATGCATGTTTCAGTGTTACTTGCCTTGAAGCAAGCATGGAAGTATTTTAGCTTGTCTGGTAGGCTTGTGTCACTGGCCCGTTCTCGGCTGTGCTTCCCTTTGTAGTCTGTAATAGTTTGCAAGCCCTGCCACATTCGATCTGAGTCCTGTATTGATGCTTTTCCTGTTTGATGGTTCGTCTCAGGGCATAGCAGGATTTCTTATAAGCTTCCGGGTTAGAGTCCTGCTCCTTGAAAGTGGCAGCTCTACCTTTTAGCTCAGTGCAAATGTTGCCTGTAACCCATGTCTTCTGGTTGAAGTATGTCCGTACAGTCACTGTGGGGACGACTTTGTCGATGCACTTATTGATGAAGCCAGTGACTGATGTGGTGTCCTCCTCAATGCCATCAGAAGAATCCCGGAACATATTCCAGTCTGTGCTCGGAAAACAGTCCAGCATCTGCTTCATCTGACCACTTTTTTTTAGACAGAGTCACTGCTGCTTCCTGATTTAATGCTTGGAAGCAGGAATCAGGAGGATAGAATTATGGTCAAATTTGCCAAATGGATGGAGATGGCGTGCTTTGTATTTGTCTCTGCGTGTGGCTCCCTGTGACTCATTTAATTGTGCCAAATCAAGGGCCAAATTGGTGAGATCATACGAGGAGATCAATAAAATCAACTTGACACCCTCCAACTTGAGGGAACAATTAATGTGAATAAAATATTGAACTGCTCTCTCTCTGTGTTTTTCTCTCAGCTAAAGGAGTTATTTCCCAGGTTCAGACTAGCCCTTCCACCCAAGCGCTGGTTCAAGGATAACTACGACATGGAGTTTCTGGAGGAGAGACAGTTAGGCCTACAAGCCTTCCTACAGAACCTCATAGCACACAGAGATCTCACCAACAGGTGCTTTTCAGAATTTCCCCTTCACCTTTATTTTATCTAGGGTTGATGTCTCACATGTCGTTTTCAAGAGAAATCAAGAGTGTGTCTTTTTGTGTGTGCGTGTGTGTTTGGTACTACTCTTGAGTGTATCTGCAGTGAGTGCACATATCGTAATCATATTGGAGGATGTCCATGTCGTCTTTCTGACCTTTGACCTTTCCCCCACAGTGAAGCGGTCAGACAGTTCCTTTGTCTGGATGACCCGCCAGGCCCCTTTGACAGCCTGGAGGAGAGCAGGGTGAGCTGTCTCTACAGTACTTTTTATTATCATTAACCTTTTAATAATCTAGGTTAGTCTCATTGAGAACACATGTATTTTGCTAGAGAGATGTCATCAAGATAGTAGACCTACCAAATACTTAGCTGGCTCCATGCTATGGTCTCGGAATGTCAATTGTGAATAATTTAACAATTGTGTGGCAAGCAGCATACTTCAAACAACTGAGCCAAATAGAACTAGGGTTGTGTTCAGTAGGGCATATGACAGGAAATGTTATTAACATTAAACAAAAATGAGCTTTTCTTATTGGACAAGTCTAGGTAGTTCCTCTCTGTTTTATTCAGTTTTCTTCCATTTGGTGCCTCATGAACATAATCCAGGTTCGGTTTATTGTGGCAATCTTGCTGACAGGCTTTCTGTGAGACGCTGGAGGAGACCAACCACCGTCTACAGAGGGACCTGTCGGAGAAACAGCGAGAGATTGACTCTTTGAAAACAGCCCTGGATGAGAGACAGACCCACATTGGGCTCCTGGAGAAGAGAGTGAAGTGAGGATTTGTTCTTTCTCAGTGTCTGAAGACCTTGAAATCAGGCGATTGTGTGTTTGTGTGTCTGAAAAGGGTCCTGAGTTCTCGTGGAAATTGCTCCCCATCTCCCACATGATCTGACCACACGATCCAGTCGTGTGTGTGTGTGTCCTGTCTGTGGGCTTTTTGATGTATGTATTGTGTATGTGTTAGTACAGTATGTGTGTTAACATGGTGTCCCTCTGTCTCAGTGGTAAGTTCCCCAGCCCAGAGGGCCTTACTCCGGAGAGCAGCAGACTATCAGCCCTAGGCAGTGAGAACAGCTCTGACACAGACACTGCCGCAGACAGACACAGAGACACAGATGGAGAGGCGGACATAGACACAGACATGGGATCATCCACTGCATTGGAGGCTGACCAAGAGACATGTCCTGAAAGAAGAAGGTACCTCGTTGACATCTCGTGTCTTTAGACACACAACCATCTCTCCTGTCCACAGAACTACTTGTGCCAACCTGAGCTAGATGTTATACAGGTTATCTGACCTGTAAATAATCTTAAACTCCAATTAACAGACCCATATGATGTACAGATCACTGTTTACCTCCTCTCATGGAGACATAATAGGATATTTCATCAATGTCTCTGTGCTTCGTGATGTAACAGATGTTTCATTTGACCTCTGACCTTTTACCTACTCTCTGTCAATCCAGCTCAGAAATCCAAGGGCCACTCAAGGGTCATGGGGCCTACTGGTCATCTGCGGCCATGGCTTGTTCACCAGACGCTTTTATAAATTCAACAACTCCGTAGAATGACGTGGAACTCTGCATTTGATTCTGACCTGGGACCTGGAAAAGTATATGATTCCGAGATGGACTGATGATGAGCTACGAGTGTATAGACTTCATGTACAGATTCTTGCTTGTAGTGACTGTGTTAATGGGTGATTGACGTTTTCATATAAGGTCTGTGTGTGTGTGTGTGAGGGGGGGGGGTTCTGTGTGTCTAAGGATTCTAGAAATATACTGTATATGAGTATTGATTTCCAACACTTGTTCTGCTCTTATCTAATGCCTTGGTTGTGTAATAATCAAGTGACGATATACTGCCATTTGTGTCTAACTGCCTTACATCAATCTCTTTTCTACAAAGCTAAGTACTCTAGTACTGTACTCAGGTTCTCCTCCCTGCGAAAAGCAATAAACTTGATTGATCTTAAAACGCTTTATGTTCTGTCATTGAGTCACACACAACACAAACCCTTTACTTCAAGAGACATTAACCCCAAAATCAAGGAACAAATGTAGTTCCACAGTTTCTTTTCTCCTGGCTTCACCAGCCAATTGATCATCCTCTTCTACCTAAGATTTAGATTTGATTTTGAGAAGGTGCTGGTAGGCAAGTAGAAATAATAAAGACCCCTGTTTCACCACAAGGTGGTGCTGTTAACACGTCCAGTCAACCCTAGGCTGAAGTGTCAGGAACTTAACGTTCACTTCCCACCACTCATAAATGGAATCATTTGAGCTCTGAGTAAAACTCTTGGAAGAGAACAGGAACAATTTGACACAGAAATATCTAACACAGGAAAAACTTTGAGAGCACTGGGCCTTAGATGTAGGACATTTTGAGGGAAGAAAACAGAAACCGCTCTGTCACAAACACTACTAGATGTTTTATTGTCACATACAGATAGGTGCAGTGAAATGTGTTGTTTTACAGCACCCCTGGAGCAAATTTAGATTAAGTGCCTTGCTCAAGGGCACATAGACAGATTTTTCATCTTGTCGGCCCAGGTATTCAAACCAGTGAACCTTTGGTTACTGGGCTAACCATTAGGCTACCTGTTACCCTTGGCCTAATAGCGGATACTGACATAATAGCCCTCAGGAATATTGGGCCTCTCATTTATCGCCCCCCCCACACACACACACTTGCATGCCGAATACGCCACAAACAGTATGAAGAACATATTCACGGCCAAATCCACAGGGCTTATTTTTAGGTAATAAAAAGGGTCAATTTAAATCAGTCACTTAAATGAGGTGAAGTACATTATAATGGACAAAACCGCCTGTTAGTATTTCCATTTTCATATTATTTTCCAAATATCATTCCATCTTACAGATACCTAAAGCTTCCAGCTCCATGTGCTTCCCATGCAGTCACAGCATGGGTTTAAGAACAGGAAACACTACTTTGAGAGTACAAATGCAATGGGGATATATATATTTCACCACCGGGTGCCAAGAGGAATCACTCCCAAGATGTGCACTTGTGATAAAAAGTACAAAGATTTGACACGGTTAGACATTTTTAAGCAGAATGCAGTTGAACTCCTTTCCTGCTGTTTCGACTAAAAAAGATACACAATGTCCTGGATATACAGATGTAGGATCTTAATTTGAGCCACTTCACTACAGCAGGAAAATAATCCTGCAGCAACAGGAAGTGTGAATTATTATGTGGATTGTAATTAATGGACTTTTTCTATTGGTTGATATATTTTTCAAATCTGAAATGTTAAAGTGGAAATTACAAATCTCCTCAGCTTTTTTAAACCTCAAATACAAGACATGTTTTACATTTTCTGCATTGCAGGAAGGTTCTCCCACAACAGGGTTATTAAATTAAGATCCTACATCTGTAAATTATGTTCTTCCCCTTCCCCATGCTTTCCGGCCCTATACTTTACACTACACATGGCTGAAGATCAGATTCCTGATTGTCAGATTTGTGTTCGGTTTTGTATGTGAGGACTGAGAGGAGGCCATGGAGGATAAATGTTGGGCAATAGCTACCGTGCCCTCAGAAAGCATTCATACCCCTAGACTTATTCCACATTTTGTTGTGTTACAGCCTGAATTTAAAACTGATTAAATAAATATTTTTCTCTCACCCAGCTACACACAATACTCCATCATGACGAAGTGAAAACATGTTTTTAGAAATGTTTGCACAGTTATTGAAAATTAAATACAGAAATATTTAATTTCCATAAGTATTCACACCCCTGAGTCAATACTTTGTAGAAGCACCTTTGGCAGTGATTACAGCTGTTAGTCTTTCTGGGCAAGTCTCTAAGAGCTTTTCACACCTGGATTGTGCAACATTGGCCCATTATTCTTGTCAAAATTCTTCAAGCTCTGTTAAATTGGTTGTTGATCATTGCTAGACAACCATTTTCCACTCTTGCCATTGATTTTCAAAAAAACGTAAGTAAAAACTGTAACTCGGCCACTCAGGAACATTCCGTCTTTGGTAAGACCTTTCAGTTTGGCCAGGCGGCCAGCTCTAGTTCTTCCATTTAAGATGTTTTTCTGAACTGACTTGCCTAGTCAAATAAAGGTTGTTTCTGCTTTGTCAATATGGGGTATTGTGTGAAAATTGATCAGGAAAAAACAATAATTTAATCCATTTTTAGAAAAGGTTGTAATGTAACAAAATGTGGAAAAAGTCAAGGGGTCTGAATACTTTCCGAATGCAATGTATATACAAAAGTATGAGGACACTCCTTTAGTGGATTTGACTATTTCCGACCACACCCGTTGCTGACAGATGTATAAAACTGAGCACATAGCCATGCAATCTCCATACACAAACATTGACAGTAGAATGGACTTACTAACGAGCTCAGTGACTTTCAACGTGGCACCATCATAGGATGCCGCCTTTCCAACAAGTTAGATCGTCAAATTTCTGCCAAGCTAAAGCTGCCCTGGTCAACTGTAAGCTATGTTATTGTGAAGTGGAAACGTCTAGGAGCAACAACGGCTCAACCGCGAAGTGGTAGGCCACACAAGCTCATAGAACGGGATAGCCGAGTGCTGAAGTGAGTAGCGTATAAAAAGCATCTCTGGAAGCAACGTCAGCACAAGAACGGTTTGAAATGGTTTTCCATGGCCGATGGCAAACAGCACCACAGAAGCGTCGGCTGGAGTGGTGTAAAGCTCGCCTCCATTGGACTCCATTGGAGTAGTGGAAACGCGTTCTCCGGAGTGATGAATCATGCTTCCCCATCTGGCAGTCCGATGGATGAATCTGGGTTTGGCAGAAGCCAGGAAAACACTACCTGCCCCAATGCGTAGTGCCAACTGGATAGTTTGGTGGAGGAGGAATAATGATCTGGGGATGTTTTTCATGGTTCGGACCCCTTATTTCCAGTGAAGGAAATTCTTAATGCTACAGCATACAATGACATTCTAGACGATTCTGTGCTTCCAACTGTGGAAACAGTTTGGCGAAGGCCCTTTCCTGTTTCAGCATGACAATGGCCCCGTGCACAAAGCGAGGTCCATACAGAAATGGTTTGTCGAGATCGGTGTGGAAAAACTTGACTGGTCTGCACAGAGCCCTGACCTCAACCCCATCGAACACCTGGGATGAATTGGAATGCAAACTATGAACCAGGCCTAATCACCCAACATCAGTGCCTGACCTCACTAATGCTTTTGTGGTTGAATGGAAGCATGACCCCGCAGCAATGTTCCAACATCTAGTAGAAAGACTTCCCAGAAGAGTGGAGGCTGTTACAGCAGCAAAGGGGGCATCAACTCCATATTAATGCTCATGATTTTAGAATGAGATGTTCGACGAGCAGGTGTCCACATACCTTTGTTCATGCAGTTTAATCATAACAGGCATGGTAGGTTAAATTGTAAGATTCTCCAAACTTCTATAGCAGGGACCATCAACTAGATTCAGCCACGGACAATTTTTTCTTGAGCGGATGGTCAGGGGGCAGGAACATAATTACAAATCATTTGTAGACTGAAAACTGAGCGTAAGAAGCCCAAACAGACATGTTTGACTAAAATATAATCATTTCAAACATTGCTTCCATTTGTATACGATCACATGTGTATTATTTGTCCAACCACGACAAAACAAACAAACAAACAAATAAAACCACCCGCGGGCCAAATTCATCCCGCGTGGGCCGCCGTTGGGGTACCCTGGTCTATGGTTTTTATTCTAACACCCATTAACAACAGGAGGTCCCGTGAAAAACATGGGCCCGCCTATAGAAATCAAATTCCAGTCCAACTGATTTGTTCTGGCGCCGGCCCTGCAGGGCAGTTATGGTTGGCTGTCGACTCTGAGCTCAAGAACATCTGGACTGAGGGGGAAATTCAGATAAAAATGTAATTCCTACCGTTTTCAGTTTTTTTATATACATTGGCCGCCTTTTGCGGAGCTTTTGAACCTTATTTTAAAGCCTTTGAAAAACTCACTTCTGAAAGCCCAGTGTAGAAATAACGTTATGTGCAACGATTGAATTACAGTCTGATTCTTGTCCTATGAACTAAGATGTGGGTCTTTTATAACCTGCACAAGTAACCCAGCAAGCAAAATATTGCACATGATGTCTTATTGATGTCATTTTCTGGTTGTAAACAGGTTTTCTGGCTGCGAAGACGTCATGTAACCTGATTACAACCAGCTGCTCTCTGTTATAACCAGATAAAGCCATCCCAGCTGACTCACAGCTTCCCCTCGGAAGCTCCACTGAAATGACTCCTGCTTCTGCCCCACCAGACTCACCAACTGCTGGAGCAGTAACATCTCTCAAGTAGTAGAAAGGACAGCTGAAGACAAACTTTTAATGATTTTTCCTAAGAAAATTGGATCAATATAACATTCACATGTCAGGTAAGATCACTTCACAACAGTGTCAACTGTGACCCTGAAACCACACCCCCATGAACTCCTTGTAGCTGGGCATGTAACTCAATACATAACAGTTCACATAAAGTATATCCACAATGATTGATGTATAGGTAAGGCCTTTGATAGTTTTTTTGGCTTGACAGAGTAACATGCTGATCGGGTCCACAGCCTCTTCAGATTTAGGTCATGATAAAAAGCTCTGCTCCTATCGATCTTCTGAATGGTCATTTATTTATTTGTTTGTTTGGATCCCCTTTAGCTTTTGCAGAGGTAGCAGCTATTCTTCCTGGGGTCCACAAAAAAAACACAAAACGTGACAAGTAACAAAACACTGATACACTGATAGGCAAGGACAGTCACACACATTTAAAATACAACAATATACAAACAATTACAACCAAAAATGAATACTAACAATACAACAACAACAACAACAATGTGTGTGTTAATGTGTGTCTGTGTGTGCGTGTTTGGGTATGTGTCCCCTCACAGTCCCCGCCGTTTCATGAGATGTATTTTTTTAAAGGTCACTTTGCTGTTTGCTTGAGTAATTGGAGATGGGAGTTCCATGTGATCATGGCTCTGTATAATACTGTGCATTGCTGTGAATTCGTTTTTTAACTTGAGGGACTGTGAAGAGACCCCTGGTGGCATGTCTTGTGAGGTATGTATGGATGTCTGAGCTTAATGTTATTTGTTTCTGCAGATCATCTTAAATTCATCTCTCGTCAACCTTCAGCCAGGAAAGACTGGCATGCATGTTCTTGATGTTAGTTCTGTATGTGCTGTTAAGGGCAAGGTGTGCTGCTCTGTTCTGAGCCAGCTGCAGCTTTGCTAGGTCTTTCTTTGCTGCACTTGACCATATTACTGGACAGTAATCAAGACGGGACAAGACCTGACCCTGAAGAACGAGCACAGTTGATTTTTGTGTCACCCCTCCCCATCTTTACAACAACTTTGTCAATATCTCTTAACCATGATTTTTAAAATATTTTTTAAATTGAACCTTTATTTAACTAGGCAAGTCAGTTGAGAACAAATTCTTATTTACGATGACGGCCGACACCGGTCAAACCCGGACGACCCTGAGTCAATTGTGGGCCGCCCTAATTGACCATCCAATGTCATTGTTCAGCTTCCTCAACTTGCTAAATGGTCACACTCTTTATCTCCAGTTGAGGTTTAGATCTTAGAGAATGTTTTGAACAAAATACAATGGTTTTTAGTTTTAGTTGTATTTAAGACCAGTTTATTATTAATCACCCATTCTGATACTGACTGTAACTCCTTATTTATAATTTCAGTGAGCTCTCTGGCTTTGGGTGTTGACATGTAGAGTGTGGAATCATCCTCATACATTGTCATTCTAGCTTTGTGTAAGACCAGTGGCAAATCATTTGTAGAGAAGAGTAACAACAGCCCAAAGCAACTGGCCTTAGGTACACCACACTGTACATATCTAATGTACATTGAAGAACACTCTCTGGGCTCTATTGGATAAATAACTATCCAACCATGTGATGGAATGTGACATAACATAACATTAAAGGCTGCAAAACAATCGTTTTCCCACAACTCCCACACTAACTTGATCAAATTCAAAACAGCAATCTTTCTCTTTCATTATTAGATCTTTTATACAAAAATCTGATGTTTCACTGTTCAATGTTGTCATTTCATTTGTGAATTGTTCTACTTTACTAGTGAAATAGTCATTTAAATTATTGGCAATATCTAATGGTTTTGTTATAAATGACCCATCAACTTCAATGAACAATGGAGATGAATTGGGTTTTCTGCCCATGATATCATTTAAGGTACACCAAGGTGTTTTTCCATTGTTTAATGTAAATTATCTTGGTTTGGTAAAATAATGTATTTATTTTTTTGTTAAGTTTAGTCACATAATTACTCAATTTACAGTATGTCAACCAATCAGCTGAGCAGCCTGACTTGTTTGCCACCTCTTTTGCATAATTTCTTTGAACCATACCATTTATGAATTCAAATCAAATCAAATAGTTTTTGTCACATGCGCCGAATACAACAGTAGTAGACCTTACAGTGAAATGCTTACTTCCAAGCCCTTAACCAACAATGCAGTTTTAAGAAAAATAAGTGTTAAGTAATAAATAGATAAATAAAAAATAACGATAGCGAGGTTATATACTGTCCCTTCCCACTTCATCTTCTCCACTGGATGAACTGGCCATTATATTTCTATCAAGTCAAATTGTATATGCGTCAAATACAACCGTTCTCGACCTTACAGTGAAATGCTTACTTACAGCCCTTAACCAACAATGCAGTTTTAAGAAAATACCAGAAAAAAAGTAAGAGATAAGAATAAGAAATAATTAAAATCAAATCAAAATCAAATCAAATTTTATTTGTCACATACACATGGTTAGCAGATGTTAATGCGTGTGTAGCGAAATGCTTGTGCTTCTAGTTCCGACAATGCAGTAATAACCAACAAGTAATCTAACTAACAATTCCTAAACTACTGTCTTATATACAGTGTAAGGGGATAAAGAATATGTACATAAGGATATATGAATGAGTGATGGTACAGAGCAGCATAGGCAAGATACAGTAGATGGTATCGAGTACAGTATATACATATGAGATGAGTATGTAAACAAAGTGGCATAGTTAAAGTGGCTAGTGATACATGTATTACATAAGGATGCAGTCGATGATATAGAGTACAGTATATACGTATGCATATGAGATGAATAATGTAGGGTAAGTAACATTATATAAGGTAGCATTGTTTAAAGTGGCTAGTGATATATTTAGATCATTTCCCATCAATTCCCATTATTAAAGTGGCTGGAGTTGAGTCAGTGTCAGTGTGTTGGCAGCAGCCACTCAATGTTAGTGGTGGCTGTTTAACAGTCTGATGGCCTTGAGATAGAAGCTGTTTTTCAGTCTCTCGGTCCCGGCTTTGATGCACCTGTACTGACCTCGCCTTCTGGATGATAGCGGGGTGAACAGGCAGTGGCTCGGGTGGTTGATGTCCTTGATGATCTTTATGGCCTTCCTGTAACATCGGGTGGTGTAGGTGTCCTGGAGGGCAGGTAGTTTGCCCCCGGTGATGCGTTGTGCAGACCTCACTACCCTCTGGAGAGCCTTGCGGTTGAGGGCGGAGCAGTTGCCGTACCAGGCGGTGATACAGCCCGCCAGGATGCTCTCGATTGTGCATCTGTAGAAGTTTGTGAGTGCTTTTGGTGACAAGCCGAATTTCTTCAGCCTCCTGAGGTTGAAGAGGCGCTGCTGCGCCTTCTTCACGATGCTGTCTGTGTGAGTGGACCAATTCAGTTTGTCTGTGATGTGTATGCCGAGGAACTTAAAACTTGCTACTCTCTCCACTACTGTTCCATCGATGTGGATAGGGGGTGTTCCCTCTGCTGTTTCCTGAAGTCCACAATCATCTCCTTAGTTTTGTTGACGTTGAGTGTGAGGTTATTTTCCTGACACCACACTCCGAGGGCCCTCACCTCCTCCCTGTAGGCCGTCTCGTCGTTGTTGGTAATCAAGCCTACCACTGTTGTGTCGTCCGCAAACTTGATGATTGAGTTGGAGGCGTGCGTGGCCACGCAGTCGTGGGTGAACAGGGAGTACAGGAGAGGGCTCAGAACGCACCCTTGTGGGGCCCCAGTGTTGAGGATCAGCGGGGAGGAGATGTTGTTACCTACCCTCACCACCTGGGGGCGGCCCGTCAGGAAGTCCAGTACCCAATTGCACAGGGCGGGGTCGAGACCCAGGGTCTCGAGCTTGATGACGAGCTCGGAGGGTACTATGGTGTTGAATGCCGAGCTGTAGTCGATGAACAGCATTCTCACATAGGTATTCCTCTTGTCCAGATGGGTTAGGGCAGTGTGCAGTGTGGTTGAGATTGCATCGTCTGTGGACCTATTTGGGTGGTAAGCAAATTGGAGTGGGTCTAGGGTGTCAGGTAGGGTGGAGGTGATATGGTCCTTGACTAGTCTCTCAAAGCACTTCATGATGATGGAAGTGAGTGCTACGGGGCGGTAGTCGTTTAGCTCAGTTACCTTAGCTTTCTTGGGGACAGGAACAATGGTGGCCCTCTTGAAGCATGTGGGAACAGCAGACTGGTATAGGGATTGATTGAATATGTCAGTAAACACACCAGCCAGCTGGTCTGCGCATGCTCTGAGGGCGCGGCTGGTGATGCCGTCTGGGCCTGCAGCCTTGCGAGGGTGAACACGTTTAAATGTTTTACTCACCTCGGCTGCAGTGAAGGAGAGACCGCATGTTTCCGTTTCAGGCCGTGTCAGTGGCACTGTATTGTCCTCAAAGTGGGCAAAAAAGTTATTTAGTCTGCCTGGGAGCAAGACATCCTGGTCCGTGACTGGGCTGGATTTCTTCCTGTAGTCCGTGATTGACTGTAGACCCTGCCACATGCCTCTTGTGTCTGAGCCGTTGAATTGAGATTCTATTTTGTCTCTGTACTGACGCTTAGCTTGTTTGATAGCCTTACGGAGGGAATAGCTGCACTGTTTGTATTCAGTCATGTTACCAGACACCTTGCCCTGATTGAAAGCAGTGGTTCGCGCTTTCAGTTTCACGCGAAAGAGATGCAGTAAATAACAATAGCGAGGCTATTATATACAGGGGTACCGGTATAGAGTCAAGGTGCGGGGGCACCGGTTAGTCGAGGTATTTGAGGTAATATGTACATGTAGGTAGACCTATAAGTGACTATGCATGGATAATAACAGAGAGTAGCAGCAGCGTAAAGGGGAAGGGTGGGGCAATGCTAATCGTCTGGGTAGCCATTTGATTATCTGTTCAGGATTCTTATGGCTTGGGGCTAGAAGCTGTTAAGAAGTATTTTGGACCTAGACTTGGTGCTCCGGTACCTCTTGCCGTGCAGTAGCAGAGATTTTATGGCCTTCCTCTGACATCGCCTGGTATAGAGGTCCTGGATGGCAGGAAGCTTGGCCCCAGTGATGTACTGGGTCGTACGCACTACCCTCTGTAGTGCCTTGCGGTCGGAAGCTGAGTAGTTGCCATACCAGGCAGTAATGCAGCTAGTCAGGATGCTCTCGATGGTGCAGCTGTAGAACCTTTTGAGGGAGGTGTATAGTCCCAGGGTCCTTAGCTTAGTGATGAGCTTTGAGAGCACTATGGTGTTGAACGCTGAGCTGTAGTCAATGAATAGCATTCTCACATAGGTGTTCCTTTTGTCCAGGTGGGAAAGGGCAGTGTGGAGTGCAATAGAGATTGCATCATCTGTGGGTCTGTCGGGGCGGTATGCAAATTGGAGTGGGTCGATGGTTTCTGGGATAATGGTGCTGATGTGAGCTATGACCAGCCTTTCAAAGTACTTCATGGCTACAGACGTGGTCGGTAGCACTCAAATAGACAGCTACGAAGAATATAGATGAAAACTCTCTTGGTAAATAGTGTGGTCTACAGCTTATCATAAGATACTCTACCTCAGGCGAGCAAAATCTTGAGACATCCTTAGATGTTGTGCACCAGCTCTGCACGAAATCAGCCGCCACGCTTTTCTCCCTTTGTCTTACCAGAGGCGGCTGTTCTATCCTGCCGAAAAAGGGTAAAACCCGCCAGCTGTATGTTTTTCATGTCGTCGTTCAGCCACGACTCTGTGAAACAAGATATTACAGTTTTTAATGTCCCGTTGGTAGGATATACGTGCTCGTTGTTTGTCTATTTTGTTATCCAATGATTGTATGTTGGCTAATAGGACCGATGGTAAAGGCAGATTACCCACTCGCCATCGGATCCTTACAAAGCACCCAGACATACGTCCCCCATATCACCATGTCTTTTTCATGAGAATGCCTTGTCGGGTGTCTGAAGTAAATCCTTTGCATCCAACTCGTTAAAGAAAAAACATTCTTCCAGTACAAGGTGAGTAATCGCTGTCCTGATATCTAGACGCTCTTTTCAATCATAAGCAACAGAGGCAGACACATTATGTTCAAAATAAGGCAAAGAAACACAAACAATAGCACAATTAGTTAGGGGACCGTAAAACGGGAGGCATTTCCTCCATAGCCATTATCACATTCATCATCAATCCAGAAGGCTCTAACAGCTCTTACAGTTAATTCTTAACATAATTAACAGGAGCTTGTCAACAATTGGCATGAATTCTTTAACAAATACTTCCAGTGCTGCATTTGGATTCACTTCCTCATTCACATCACATGTTTTACACCTTCAACCAATAAGATATTTTGTATGATCACTTAGAAATTACTTTAGGCCCAACCTTTGGCACTTTTGCTTTCCGTGTTATTTCCACAATGTTATGGTCACTTCTCTGCCAATGGGAACTGGTATTGATTTGGAGCAAAGCTCTGCAGCATTTGTGAAGATATGATCAATACAAGTGGATGTCATAGATCCAACACGATTGGTATACAGTTCAGTTGGTTGAGTGATACCCTGTGTCATATTACATCAGTCACAGTTAGAAGCTTCTTATTGAGAGGACAGCTAGCTGCTAACCAGTCAATGTTCAGGTCAGCCAGAAAATAGACCTCTCTTTTAAGAACACATATACTATCAAGCATTTCACACATATTATCCAAATACTGACTGTTAGCACTTGGTGGCCTATAGCAGCACCCCAAAAGAAGAGGCTTTAGATGAGGCATGTGAACATGATACCACAACACTTCGATTATATTTGATATGAGATCCTCTCTACGCTTCACACCGATATGACATTTTTGGCCGATACCGATATCTGATATTTTCCTTGCCAAAAAAAACAACCAATACCGATAAGTGATATTACATTTTTTTGCGGCCTTTTAAGCATTCTAGTACAGTTAAATAGTTAACACACACATGGACGCAGGAGTCTAAGGCACTGCATCTCAGTGCAAGGGGCGTCACTACAGTCCCTGGTTCGAATCCAGGCTGTATCACATCCGGCCGCGATTGGGAGCCCCATAGAGCGGCACACAATTGGCCCAGCGCCGTCCGGGTTTGGCTGGGGTAGGCCGTCAGGTTACACACACACACACACACACACACACACACACACACACACACACACACACACACACACACACACACACACACACACACACACACACACTGACCAAAAAGTTATTTAGTTGGCATTTATATATGTCCACATTACCAGTAAAACATAATCAAAACCTACAGAGATGCTTGTTCTAGGTCCCAAGAAACAAAGAGATCTTCTGTTGAATCTGACAATTAATCTTAATGGTTGTACAGTCGTCTCAAATAAAACTGTGAAGGACCTCGGCGTTACTCTGGACCCTGATCTCTCTTTTGAAGAACATATCAAGACCATTTCAAGGACAGCTTTTTTCCATCTACGTTACATTGCAAAAATCAGAAACTTTCTGTCCAAAAATTATGCAGAAAAATTAATCCATGCTTTTGTCACTTCTAGGTTAGACTACTGCAATGCTCTACTTTCCAGCTACCCGGATAAAGCACTAAATAAACTTCAGTTAGTGCTAAATACGGCTGCTAGAATCCTGACTAGAACCAACATTTTTTATCATATTACTCCAGTGCTAGCCTCCCTACACTGGCTTCCTGTCAAAGCAAGGGCTGATTTCAAGGTTTTACTGCTAACCTACAAAGCATTACATGGGCTTGTTCCTACCTATCTCTCTGATTTGGTCCTGCCGTACATACCTACACGTACGCTACGGTCACAAGACGCAGGCCTCCTAATTGTCCCTAGAATTTCTAAGCAAACAGCTGGAGGCAGGGCTTTCTCCTATAGAGCTCCATTTTTATGGAACGGTCTGCCTACCCATGTCAGAGACGCAAACTCGGTCTCAACCTTTAAGTCTTTACTGAAGACTCATCTCTTCAGTGGGTCATATGATTGAGTGTAGTCTGGCCCAGGAGTGGGACGGTGAACGGAAAGGCTCTGGAGCAACGAACCGCCCTTGCTGTCTCTGCCTGGCCGGTTCCCCTCTTTCCACTGGGATTCTCTGCCTCTAACCCTATTACAGGGGCTGAGTCACTGGCTTACTGGGGCTCTCTCATGCCGTCCCTGGAAGGGGTGCGTCACCTGAGTGGGTTGATTCACTGATGTGGTCATCCTGTCTGGTTTGGCGCCCCCCCTTGGGTTGTGCCATGGCGGAGATCTTTGTGGGCTATACTCAGCCTTGTCTCAGGATGGTAAGTTGGTGGTTGAAGATATCCCTCTAGTGGTGTGGGGGCTGTGCTTTGGCAAAGTGGGTGGGGTTATATCCTTCCTGTTTGGCCCTGTCCGGGGGTGTCCTAGGATGGGGCCACAGTGTCTCCTGACCCCTCCTGTCTCAGCCTCCAGTATTTATGCTGCAGTAGTTTATGTGTCGGGGGGCTGGGGTCAGTTTGTTATATCTGGAGTACTTCTCCTGTCCAATTCTGTGTCCTGTGTGAATCTAAGTGTACGTTCTCTAATTCTCTCCTTCTCTCTCTCTTTCCCTCTCTCGGAGGACCTAAGCCCTAGGACCATGCCCCAGGACTACCTGACATGATGACTCCTTGCTGTCCCCAGTCCACCTGGCCGTGCTGCTGCTCCAGTTTCAACTGTTCTGCCTTATTATTATTCAACCATGCTGGTCATTTATGAACATTTGAACATCTTGGCCATGTTCTGTTATAATCTCCACCCGGCACAGCCGGAAGAGGACTGGCCACCCCACATATGCTCTCTCTAATTCTCTTTCTTTCTCTCTCTCGGAGGACCTGAGCCCTAGGACCATGCCCCAGGACTACCTGACATGATGAATCCTTGCTGTCCCCAGTCCACCTGGCCGTGCTGCTGCTCCAGTTTCATCTGTTCTACCTTATTATTATTTGACCATGCTGGTCATTTATGAACATTTGAACATCTTGGCCATGTTCTGTTATAATCTCCACCCGGCACAGCCAGAAGTGGACTGGCCACCCCACATAGCCTGGTTCCTCTCTAAGGTTTCTTCCTAGGTTTTGGCCTTTCTAGGGAGTTTTTCCTAACCACCGTGCTTCTACACCTGCATTGCTTGCTGTTTGGGGTTTTAGGCTGGGTTTCTGTAACAGCACTTTGAGATATCAGCTGATGTACGAAGGGCTATATAAATAAATTTGATTTGATTTGATTTCTTTCACTTACTTGCTATGCTGTTTTGTTGTTCATTTGTTCAGTCAGTTCAATCTCAACCAGGTTTTCTATGGAACGTTGCTTGTCAAAAAAGATACACGTCAAATAATACTATTTGACGTGTCAAATAAACTTGTTGACCAATCAGGACCTGAATATGACTGCACGTCACATAATAATTTAACACGTTCATAAATGTTTTACATAGTTATTACACATTGATTAAACTATCACTCGTATTTCATATGTCACAACGATCCATTGATACGTATGCTATGATTCTGGTAAAGTTGTCTCGTGTACCTACAGTACTGATCATAAAAAGCTAGCTCGCTCATGGATGCAAACCATGTCTATCCCTCTTTGCATTACTTTCAAAGAGGTACTTTTATTTTGAAAGCAAACCGCAAATTCCACTATTGTGCCTAATCCTTGTTAAGGCTAGCTTCACGACACATGACCGGTTGTCCATTCTAGCCTCACTAGCCAGATGAAGTTAGCTGGCTGCTTATAATGTTAGCTTTGGGCAACAGGGTTAAGTCGCTGGCTAGCTATTTATTTTCATGAACTGAAGTTCAATTTCAATAGGCGAACACAACAAGTGACTACCTAGCTAATACTTACTCACAACAATTCCTAAATCATTGCTAAGAATAATGAAAATGACTGCAGTTTCTACTGGTCATTGTTTTCAGGCTGGTTGTATTGGTGCTAGCTAGGTACCAAGCTATAGCTAGCTAGCTACCTCAGAAGTTGCGGTCAAACAAATAATGCTTTATTACCAACGCGGTATTGTAAACACACCGTTCGTGGCTGGTGTAACTTGTTTGCAAACTTTTTTGTACAGCTTGACAGTGCTACTGAGTAGTGGTGGCACCTGGCTTGCACGTGCAAATTCAGAACACAAAATTACATAATAGAACTGTGCTATTTGACGTGTCAAATTAAAAGATTATTTAAAGCGTCAAAGGGCTTCCGATTTCAAGGACTCTAACCAAGAAGCATACATGAAATCCCGCTATGCCCTGCGATGAACCATCAAACAGGCAAAGCGTCAATACAGGGCTAAGATTTAATCATACTACACCGGCTCCGGCGCTCGTCGGATGTGGCAGGGCTTGCAAACTATTACAGACTACAAAGGGAAGCACAGCCGCGAGCTGCCCAGTGACACGTGCCAACCAGACAAGCTAAATCACTTCTATGCTCGTTTTGAGGCAAGCAACACTGAGGCATGTATGAGAGCATCAGCTGTTCCAGACGACTGTGTGATCACGCTCTCCATAGCCAACGTGAGTAAAACCTTTAAACAGGTCAACATACACAAGGCTGCGGGGCCAGACGGATTACCAGGACATGTGCACCGGGCATGTGCTGACCAACTGGCAGATGTCTTCACTGACATTTTCAACATGTCCCTGATTGAGTCTGTAATACCAACATGCTTCAAGCAGACCACCATAGTCCCTGTGCCCAAGAACACAAAGGCAAACTGCCTAAATGACTACAGACACGTAGCACTCACGTCCGTAGCCATGAAGTGCTTTGAAAGGCTGGTAATGGCTCACATTAACACCATTATCCTAGAAACCCTAGACCCACTCCAATTTGCATACCGCCCAAACAGATCCTCAGATGATGCAATCTCTATCTAATCTATTGCACTCCACACTGCCCTTTCCCACCTGGACAAAAGGAACACCTGAAAAAGCGCGTGTGAGCAAGGAGGCCTACAAACCTGATTCAGTTACACCAGCTCTGCTAGGAGGAATTGGCCACAATTCACCCAACTTATTGTGGGAAGCTTACGGAAGGCTACCCGAAACGTTTGACCCAAGTTAAATAATTTAAAGGCAATGCTACCAGAAGCTAATTGAGTGTATGTAAACTTCTGACCCACTGAGAATGTGATGAAAGAAATAAAACCTGAAAAAAATAATTCTCTCTACTTTTAAATTTCACATTCTTATTAAAATAAAGTGGTGATCCTAACTGACCAAAGACAGGGCCTTTTTACTAGGATTAAATGTCAGGAATTGTGAAAAACTGAGTTTAAATGTATTTGGCCAAGGTTTATGTAAACTTCCGACTTCAGCTGTATATGGTTCTATGTAGAACCCTTGTTCTCTTCCAAAGAATCCTTTTTGCCTTCCAAAGAATCATCAAAGAACCCTTTCTTCAAAAAACGGTTCTTAGGATATTATAGGTTTAAGGTTGAACCCTTTGCCTTACAAAGAACCCCTGTCTTCCAAAAAGGGTTATTCTGATCAAAATGTTTTTTGGTATAACCCTATCCCTCTGCAAAAAAAACTGTGATGGAACCTTTTTTTCTAAGATGTAATTATCTAGCTGTGCCCATCTGGCTCGTATTTACGGTTTTCTACAAAATAGCAACATTAGCATAGATAGCTCGGAATCAAATCAAATCAAATTGTATTTGTCACATGCGCTGAATACAACAGGTGTAGTAGACATTACAGTGAAATGCTGAATACAACAGGTGTAGTAGACCTTACAGTGAAATGCTGAATACAACAGGTGTAGTAGACATTACAGTGAAATGCTGAATACAACAGGTGTAGTAGACATTACAGTGAAATGCTGAATACAACAGGTGTAGTAGACCTTACAGTGAAATGCTGAATACAACAGGTGTAGTAGACCTTACAGTGAAATGCTTACTTACAAGCCCTTAACCATCAATGCCGTTTTAAGAAAATACCCCCCAAAAAAGTTAAAGATAAGAATAACAAATAATTAAAGAGATGCAGTAAATAACAATAGCGGGGCTATATACTGGGGGTACCGTTAGAGTCAATGTGGAGGCTATATACAGGGTATTACGGTAGAGAGTCAATGTGGAGGCTATATACAGGGGGTACTGGTACAGAGTCAATGTGGAGGCTATATACAGGGGGTACCGGTACAGAGTCAATGTGGAGGCTATATACAGGGGGTACCGGTACAGAGTCAATGTGGAGGCTATATACAGGGGGTACCGGTACAGAGTCAATGTGGAGGCTGTATACAGGGGGTACCGGTACAGAGTCAATGTGAAGGCTATATACAGGGGGTACCAGTACACTACCAGTTATTTTATTATTTCTTTGTTTTAGTATGGTCAGGGCGTGAGTTGGGTGGGTTGTCTATGTTTGTTTTTCAATGATTTGCTATTTCTGTGTTTGGCCTGGTATGGTTCTCAATCAGAGGCAGCTGTCAATCGTTGTCCCTGATTGAGAACCATATTTAGGGAGCCTGTTTTCTATTGTGTTTTGTGGGTGATTGTTTTCTGTTTTCTGTTGTGTGTCTGCACCAGCCAGAACTGTTTTCGGTCGTTCTCTTTGTTATTTTGTTATTTCCGTGTTCATTTAATAAATATGGACACATATCACGCTGCACCTTGGTCCTCCTCTTCTCCTTCATACCCTTACACAGACACTCTTATCCAGAGCAAGATAGCTATGTATATTTGTAAACAAAAGCTGGTGCATGATATCTAAGGAAGTCTTGAGGTTTTGCTCGCCTGATGTAGAGTATCTCATGATAAGCTGTAGACCACACTATCTACTTAGAGTTTTCATCTGCATTTTTTATAGCTGTCTGCATACCACCACAGACCGATGCTGGCACTTAGACCGCACTCAATGAGCTGTATTCCGCCATAAGCAAACAGGAAAACGCAAATCCAGAGGCGGTGCTCCTAGTAGCCGGGGACTTGAATGCAGTGAAACTTAAATCGGTTTTACCAAATTTCTATCAGCATGTTAAATGTGCAACAGAAGGAAAAAAACTCTAGACCACCTTTACTCCACAAACAGAGACGCGTATAAAGCTCTCCCTCGCCTTCCATTTGGCAAATCTGACCATAATTCTATCCTCCTGATTACTGATTACAAGCAAAAATTAAAACAGGTAGCACCAGTGACTCAGTCAATAAAAAAGTGGTCAGATGAAGCAGATGCTAAGCTACAGGACAGTTTTGCTAGCACAGACTGGAATATGTTCTGAGATACTTCCAATGGCATTGAGTACACCACATCAGTCACAGGCTTCATCAATAAGTGCATCGATGACGTCGTCCCCACAGTGACTGTACGGACATACCCCAACCAGAAGACATGGATTACAGACAGCATCCACACTGAGCTAAAAGGTAGAGCTGCCACTTTCAAGGAGTGGGACTCTAACCCAGAAGCTTATAAGAAATCCCGCTATGCCCCCGATGAACCATCAAACAGCAAAAGCATCAATACAGGACTAAGTTTGAATTGTACTACACTGGCTCCGACGCTTGTCAGATGTGGCAGGGCTTGCAAACCATTACAAACTACAAAAGGAAACATAGCCGAGAGCTGTCCAGTGACACGAGCCTACCAGATGAACTAAACTGCTTCTATGCTTGCTTCGAGGCAAATAACACTGAAACATGCATGAGAGCACCAGCTGTTCCGGACAACTGTGTGATCACGCTCTCTGCAGCCGATGTGTGTAAGACCTTTAAACAGGTCAACATTCACAAGGCCGCAGGGTCAGACGGAATACCGGGATGTGTACTCCGTGCATACACTGACCAACTGGCAAGTGTCTTCACTGACATTTTCAACCTCTCCCTGTCCGAGTCTGTAATACCAACATGTTTTAAGCAGACCACCATACTCCCCATGCCCATGAACACTAAGGTAACCTGCCTAAATGACTACCGACCCGTAGCACTCACGTCTGTAGCCATGAAGTGCTTTGAAAGGCTGGACATGGCTCACATCTACACCATTATCCCAGAAACCATCGACCCACTCCAATTTGCATACTGCCCTTTCCCACCTGGACAAAAGGAACACCTATGTGAGAATGCTATTCATTGACTACAGCTCAGCGTTCAACACCATAGTGCCCTTAAAGTTCATCAATAAGATAAGGACCCTGGGTCTAAACACCACCCTCTGCAACTGGATCCTGGACTTCCTGATGGACCGCCCCCAGGTGGTAAGGGTAGGTAACAACACATCTCAGGGGTGCGTGCTCAATCCTCTCCTGTACTCCCTGTTCACTCATGACTGCACGGCCAGACACGACTCCAACACCATCATTAAGTTTGCCTATGACACAACAGTAGTAGACCTGATCACCGACAACGACGAAACAGCCTATAGGGTGGAGGTCAGAGAACTGGCTGTGTGGTGACAACAACCTCTTCCTCAACATGATCAAGAGAAATTAAGTGATTGTGGACTACAGCAAAAGGAGGACCGAGCACGCCTCCATTCTCATTGATGGGGCTGTAGTGGAGCAGGTTGAGAGCTTCAAGTTCCTTGGTGTCCATATCACCAACAAACTAACATGGTTCAAGCACACCGAGACAGTCGTGAAGGGGGCACGACAAAGCCTATTCTCCCTCAGGAAACTAAAAAGATTTGGCATGGGTCCTGAGATCCTCAAAAGGTTCTACAGCTGCAACATCGAGAGCAGCCTGACCAGTTGCATCATTGCCTGGTACGGCAATTGCTCGGCCTCCGACCGCAAGGCACTTCAGAGGGTAGTGCGTACGGCCCAGTACATCACTGGGGCCAAGCGTCCTGCTATCCAGGACCTCTATACCAGGCGGTGTCAGAGGAAGGCCCTAAAAATGGTCAAAGACTCCAGCCACCCTAGTCATAGACTGCTCTCTCTGCTACTACACGGCAAGCAGTACCGGAGAGCCAAGTCTAGGTCCAAGAGGCTCCTAAACAGCTTCTACCGCCAAGCCATAAGACTTATGACCATCTTAATCAAATAGCTACCCAGACTATTTGCATTGCCCCCCCCCGCTCCTGCTCTACCTACATGTACATGTTACCTTAATTATCTCGACTAACCGGTGCCCCCACACATTGACTCTGTACCGGTACCCCCTGTGTATAGTCTCCCCATTGTGATTTTACTGCTGTTCTTTAATTGCTTGTTCATTTTATTTCTTATTCTTATTCATATTTTTTAAACTGCATTTTGTTGGTTAGGGGCTTGTAAGTAAGCATTTCACTGTAAGGTCTGTATTCAGCGCATGCGTCTAATAGAATTTGATTTGCTTTGATTTGAAGAATGGGAGAAACTCAATGTCTTTCAACAGAGTACTGATTAAAGGGTTTGAATACTTAAGTGAATGTGATATTTTTATTTTTTTATTTTTAATACATTTGCAAAAAATTTGAAAAACTTGTTTTTGCTTTGTCATTATGGGGTATTGTGTGTAGATTCATCCATTTTAGAATAAAACTGTAAAATATAAAAATGTGGAAAAAGTCAAGGGCTCTGAATACTTTCCGAATGCACTGTTTACTGTTACCCATTCTCCTCCTCTTACATTTTCCCTTTGCTTGTGGACTTCAGTGCACAACACAACAGCTGTCTGTGATCAGACGAAGAAAAAAAACCTCTCAAAGCCAAAACTTCATACCATATCCACTAACTGATAAACACACCATATTAGCTAACATCATAGGCAACATAGCTACTAGAACTAACCCGTTAGTAAAGCCACAATCCACTCCATGTGTACAATTACGCAATACAGTGTAAAGCAAGCAGTTTAGACGTTTCAATGGTGGGCCCCAGTGACAATAAATGAATCAAACCGAAAGTTGACCTTGACTCGGAAGAGTTAGAACGTTGGATTGCCTTAGCCAGCTAGCTAACATAAATAGCATTCCTCTCTGTTTCAGTCAGGTTGTTGAGTAGGCTAAATTAGCTGCAGTAGCTAGTTAAAAGAAAGTGGGAAAAAATACAACAAAATATAGCTACAGAATCTCTCTCTCTCTCTCTCTCTCTCTCTGCTCATTCTCCTTTTTTTCCCAAAACTGTTCAACTATTGTTTGTCTCTCTCTTTGAGTCAACTACTCACCACAGGTTATGCACCGCAGTGCTAGCTCGCTGTATCTTATGCTTTCAGTACTAGATTCATTTTCTGATCCTTTGATTGGATGGACAACATGTCAGTTCAGGCTGCAACAGCTCTTGGAGGACGTCCTCCAGAAGTCGTCATAATTACTGTGTAAGTCTATGGAAGGGGGTGAGAACTATGAGCCTCCTAGGTCTGTTGAGGCCAGTATCGGTGCATGGGTAAAATCACTGGATCAGAATCGTCATTATAGTTATTGGCCAGTACAGAGAATTAAGTAAAACCACAAGTCACAAATACCAATCTCCATCCATGGCTAATTTAGGAAAAGGCTAATTTTAGCTAGATAGCCACCAGAGGACAACAATACAACGAGATGCAACAATTCAAGATGTTTCTGTCAATGACGTATGCTCTCGATGTGATTTGTAAGGAGTGATGCCAAAATCCAAGCTGGCTTCCATTGACAACTTTTTGCGGTGCGCATGGACCATTCACAGTTGAGCTCACACAGTTTGGCAATTTTTTAATACTTTTTTATCAAGGGAAGCCAAATGCTCGCTGGCTTCCATTCCATTCAATGCTTTTGGAAACAACAATGTCATACTTGTTTGGACCAGACAGCATCAGATAGATGTCCTACACATACAGAGACAGAGGGGCGCTGTTTCGCTCGCTCGGATGCTTTCCCCGGTGAGATACATTCAGCCTCTTGCAAATTGAAGGAAAATTATGAAAAACAGAGAGATGACAGATAAATGATTTAATATGTTGTTTTTTTGGGGGGTGGGCTGGCTTCCCTTGACATCCATTAATAGGCTACACACCACTGGTCGAGGCTACTGTAGACCTTCCATGCAAAACAGTTTGTTTCAAAGTATAGTTTTATCTAAAAAGGATAACTTTTTATGTTTCACTATTTACATTTTTCTGAAATTCACTGAGTCTGATGTTCCTCCCCTTCCTCCTCTGAGGAGCCTCCATTGATCCCACTGTTAATACATATTAACATGGGCTTAGGAAATGAATAACAATGTACAGATTGTGTACATAAGCTCCTAGAGAGGAATGCATGGTGTTTGGAAAGAACTTCGGAAGGCTCCCTGCTGTCTGCGCGCCAATTCACCTCACATGTCCCTAGGCAAGTAATAAGCGTGGGAGAGGGACTTTAATGTCCTTAACATCCGGTTTGTTGATGTCGCATTCAGGCCAACCCCAGGCCCAAATACCATATCAATGTTTCGAACACACATGCATGTGGGTTCCGTACAGTGCCAGTAAATAAAATATGAAACCGTTAGAAAGATTGCCCTTTACCTCTACACACGGAGGGCCGCAGTGCAGCTGAGCGCAACAGCGCATAATCAATCAATATGTAGACAATGCATTACTCAGTTGACAATGCATTACACGATCACATCGGCCTTTACAACTAAAAATAAATAACTGCTACCAGACAGTGGCACTTTGCTATAGTATCGGCGGGAGCTTGTTACTGTTTGACCTAGTTGGGGGAATGTGTGGATGGAAACCATAATTCAACACAAATTGGGTAGGTCAACAGAAGGCTACTTCAGAGTCTGAAAGAAATTGTGGGCGTGGAAGATTTGACTACACTTAACCATCCATTTTATGACAGCCCATTCACAAGAACGAGAACCTTCTGAGCTGCGATATTCATAGGCTACCATATTAAGACATTTAAAATAAAAAATATAATATTAATTTCCCCAGAGTGGATAAAAAGTAACCTGTAAGTAGTCTATCCCAACGTGGCAAATTTAATAGTGTGCTCTCACCTGAACAGTGCTGCAGATTGGAAGTGGAGATGTTGGGAAAACATTTTCTCTGGGTTTGTCTCCTTTCGGTGTCAATTCCGTTATGTTTCGCCGAAGACCTGAAGAGGGATGCGCACATACAGCATGAAAATGATTCAGGTGAAGCTATTTTGCATGTTTTCTGTTTTGATTAAAGCCGGGTTGCGCGATTTTGTTGCTGGGAGAAAAGATCACACCTTTTGCACATAAATTAATGGTATATTTGCCATTACGGACAGATTGCTTCATAGGGCTATGGTTTGCGTTTGGATTAAGGAACTATGGCGAACAATTTTAATTATTCAACTTGTGAAAAATAATGTTGACAAGATTTTAACCAAAAGCTTACAATTTACTTAGCATTAGTCATGACCTATAAAATTATTGCAGTTGACTAGTTAAACCACATGCAGTTCCCACGCATGTCTCCAAATACAATTTTAATTGCTGTGCATAACATGTGGAAATGTAATACTTTTGTATAACCTTTTTATTATTAAAACTATAATCGAAATCAATTGACTTTAAGCCATCATGTGAGTTATTGCATCTGCTTTTGTGTAAAAGAGATGAAGTCTCTAAAACCAGTTGCTGCTTTGAAAGCCTTCAGGGGACAAAGTCTCCATTAAGTCTATGAATCAGGATTGGTTTACTTTAGCAAGAAGTGCACACAATTATTAGATGAATTTGTAATTAAGATGATAAAACCCAGATGGCCATCTCTAGTCCTCTCTGTGCTTTAGTCTTTTTGGCAATACTCATGATATGTAATTATTAAGATGCATAATATTAGTTGTGTACGTTTTCTTATCACAAAGAATTACAAATTGTGGTTGTACATACAACATTCTGGCAGTACGACAAGTACTATTCATCACAAGGTTGGTCTGCAAAGTAGACATTTTTCAGCTAGCCTCCACCCACTGCTGCTATATATGTACTGCATCAGATGAGCTCTCTATGATGGCACTATTTTGTAATTAAGACATTTATACTAAAAGGTTGTGTTCTTCAAGGGACAGTTCACCTGAATTACGAATGTACTTCATATTATGGACTCACACAGGGTCGGACTGGGACCAGAAATTGTCCCTGGCATTTCTGCACACCAGCCCGTTTAAAAAAAAAAGTGGAAATGAAAAGTGTTCTAGAACCATTGAAGGTGTATAATTAAGTTGAACCCATCATTGGGGGGCAATACGTTTCATATCTAATCATAAATCCTTGTTTTATATTTCTATGAACTATAGTTTGGAGCCAAGGGAAACCCGGAAGACTGTTTGCCAGGAGACGCATTTTGCCACATCAGGGACAGCACCACGTTGCAGTAAGTTGTACATTTATCTCCTTAAACTCTAGCAGGAACAATGTACATTTATCTCCTTAAAACTACATCAGGAACAATGTACATTTATCTCCTTAAAACTACATCAGGAACAATGTACATTTATCTCCTTAAAACTATAGCAGGAACAATGTACATTTATCTCCTTAAAACTACAGCAGGAACAATGTACTAAATCATGCTTAAAGAGGTTGTATGAAGACCAGCTGCCTAGGAACAGAAGTGGAAGAATTACTGTAGGGATTAATAAACCTGATACTAATCAATCTGAAATGTCCGGAAATAATTTACGAGCTTCTAAAGAAACTCTGTCAAATAAACATGTCTTTGGCTCCATCTGGTGGTTGGCTGCGTCATTAAATCACTTAATATCAGGTGACTTTACATGACGTCAGAAAAATCTCCATCTGCCGTCCTTCACAGCACACACAAATATGGTTTACAGGGCATTTACACTATACAGTGCCTTCAGGGGTATTCACACCCCTAGACTTTTTCAAAATGTTCTTGTGTTACAGCCTGAATTTAAAATGTATTAAATTGAAATGTATTGTCACTGGCCTACACATAATACCCCACAATGTCAAAGTGGAATTATGTTTTTCGAAATTGTACAAATGAATTAAAAATGTTAAGCTGAAATGTCTTGAATCAATAAGTATTCAACCCCTTTGTTATGGTAAGACTAAATAAGTTCAGGAGTAAAAATGTGCTTAACAAGTCACATAATAAGTTGCATGGACTCACTCTGTGTGCAATAAAAGTGTTTAACATGATTTTTGAATGATTACCTCATCTCTGTACCTCACACATACAATTATCTGTAAGATCCCTCAGTAGAGCAGTGAATCTCAAACACAGATTCAACCACAAAGACCAGGGAGGTTTTCCATTTCCCCGCAAAGAAGGGCATCTATTGGTTGACAAATAAAAGCAGACATTAAATATCCCATTCAGCCTGGTGAAGTTAGTAATTACACTTTGGATGGTGTATCAATACACACAGCCACTACAAAGATACAGGCTACAAAGATACAGGCCTCTATCCAAACTCACCATGAGGCCAATGGTGACTTTAAAACAGTTACAGAGTTTAATGGCTGTGGTGGGAATAAACTGAGGATGTATCAACAACATTGTAGTTACTCCACAATACCAACCTAATTGACAGAGTGAATAGAAGGAAGCCTGTACAGAGGAACAATATTCCAAAATATGCATCCTGTTTGCAACAAGCACTAAAGTAATAATGCAAAACATTTGGAAAAGCAAGTATCTTTTTGTCCTGAAATCAAAGTGTTATGTTTGGGGTAGATCCAATCCAGTACGTTACTGAGTACCACTCTCCATATGTTCAAGCATAGTGGTGACTGCATCATGTTATGGGTATGCTTGGAATCGTTAAGGACTGAGGAGTTTTTAGTATAAAAAAATAAATGGAATAGAGCTAAGCACAGGCAAAACCTGTTTCAGTCTGCTTTCCAACACACAATGGAAGATTAATTCACCTTTCAGCAGGACAATAACCAAAAACACATGGCCAAATATACACTGGAGTTGCTTACCAAGAAGACAGTGAATGTTCCTGAGTGGCTGAGTTACAGTTTTGACTTAAATCTCCTTGAAAATCAATGGCAAGACCTGAAAATGATTGTCTAGCAATGATCTACAACCAATTTGACAGAGCTTGTGTCACGTCATTTTCAAAAATGTCTCAATTGTTTTTCTTCACTTTGTCATTATGGGGTATTGTGTGTATATGGTTGAGATTACAAAATAATATTTAATCAAATTTTAATTCAGGCTGTAACACAACAAAATGTGGAATAAGTCAATTGAGTCTGAAATCGCTACCAAAGCTGATTCAACTAAGTACTGAGTAAAGGGTCTGAATACTTTTTCCTCAATTTAGATTCCAGGTTTAATCAGTGTGTTATAACATCCTTTAGGGGTCAAGTCAAATAAAAGGTCAAAGAGCAGAGAGCGAGGCACAAGAGGCGTGGCTTCAAATCCCACTGCTGACACAAATGTAAGGTAGACAGTAAAGAAGGAATCCATGGACACTGTGACTTCAATGTTATGTTCGTGGACACTGTGACTTCAGTATTACATTCATGGACACTGTGACTTCAGTATTACATTCATCAACACTGTGACTTCAGTATTACATTCATGGACACTGTGACTTCAGTATTACATTCATCGACTCTGTGACTTCAGTATTACATTCATGGACACTGTGACTTCAATATTACACTGTGACTTCAATGGACACTGTGACTTCAGTGTTACATTCATGGACACTGTGACTTCAGTATTACATTCATGGACACTGTGACTTCAATATTACACTGTGACTTCAGTATTACATTCATGGACACTGTGACTTCAGTATTACATTCATGGACACTGTGACTTCAATATTACACTGTGACTTCAGTATTACATTCATGGACACTGTGACTTGAGTATTACACTCATGGACACTGTGACTTGAGTATTACACTCATGGACACTGTGACTTGAGTATTACACTCATGGACACTGTGACTTGAGTATTACACTCATGGACACTGTGACTTCAGTATTACATTCATGGACACTGTGACTTGAGTATTACACTCATGGACACTGTGACTTGAGTATTACACTCATGGACACTGTGACTTCAGTATTACATTCATGGACACTGTGACTTCAGTATTACATTCATGGACACTGTGACTTCAGTATTACATTCATGGACACTGTGACTTCAGTATTACACTCATGGACCCTGTGACTTCAGTATTACACTCATGGACACTGTGACTTCAGTATTACACTCATGGACCCTGTGACTTCAGTATTACATTGTGACTTTAATGGACACTGTGACTTCAATGGACACTGTGACTTCAATATTACACTCATGGGGAAAAATAAAACAGAAAGTTAAATCCTATGAGCAGAAAATAAGGCACCGAGCTCTAAACTGAAGAACTCCCACAAACTTGCTCTTTATACCAGAGCCAGAGCATCCTCGCAATACACGTCCTTTCAAAATATCTTGTGATTCAGTATGTATTTGTCTATGGGTGATGTTGGGTGAAATAGTATGTATTTGTCTGTGGGTGATGTTGGGTGTTTCAGTATGTATTTGTCTATGGGTGATGTTGGGTGATATAGTATGTATTTGTCTATGGGTGATGTTGGGTGATATAGTATGTATTTGTCTGTGGGTGATGTTGGGTGTTTCAGTATGTATTTGTCTATGGGTGATGTTGGGTGATATAGTATGTATTTGTCTATGGGTGATGTTGGGTGTTTCAGTATGTCTTTGTCTGTGGGTGATGTTGGGTGTTTCAGTATGTATTTGTCTATGGGTGATGTTGGGTGATATAGTATGTATTTGTCTATGGGTGATGTTGGGTGTTTCAGTATGTCTTTGTCTATGGGTGATGTTGGGTGTTTCAGTATGTCTTTGTCTATGGGTAATGTTGGGTGTTTCATAATGTATTTGTCTATGGGTGATGTTGGGTGATTCGGTATGTATTTGTCTATGGGTGATGTTGGGTGTTTCAGTATGTATTTGTCTATGGGTGATGGTGGGTGATATAGTATGTATTTGTCTATGGGTGATGTTGGGTGATATAGTATGTATTTGTCTATGGGTGATGTTGGGTGATTCGGTATGTATTTGTCTGTGGGTGAAGTTGGGTGTTTCGGTATGTATTTGTCAGTAGCGTGCCGTGGTTCTGGGGCCTGGGCCTTCAGTGAAGTCCTACACAGTCCCACCTGAATTAATCCACCTCGGTCCTTTGTGGCTCAGTCGGTAGAGCATGGCGCTTGCAACGCCAAGCGTCGTGGGTTCGATTCCCGCTGGGGCCACCCATATGTAAAAGTAGTGGCCCCAGCCGACTTGTAAGTCGCTTTGGACAAAAGCGTCTGCTAAATGGGATATATTATTATTATGATGCCATGGCTCTAGACACTATACATTCAGACAGAAACGCAGTATAACCAGGCGTTGCGTCACCTTGAAATTGACATTTTTATTCCGAGAATTGCAGGGGAAGAGTACAATACCTTTTCATTGTGCAGCTTCGTTGCCCTGCGCGCTTGTTCGTTGAGCTGTAGATCCACTTGGGTGTCCCCAAAAGTTTTCAAAAGCACCATTGTTTGTAAGTGCCCAGCCGTACTTTGGTGTCTCGTTGCTGCCTTGGTTTGACAACTCAGGTATTTGTCTATGGGTGATGTTGGATGATTCAGTATGTAAATAATATTTTTCTCAATGACTGATATTTGGCGTTCCAACATATTTTTCCCTGTGGGTGAAGTTTCAGAAACACGAGCCTGTAGCCCCTGCCCGGCGGTGTGGCCGTCTGATGGATAGCTGTGCCCCTCACACCCCTGTTGTGACCCCTGTGCCTCCTGCCGCTGTCGCCTCTTCAACACCATCTGCCACTGCTGGAGACTGGGCCCACACTGCCCCAAGAAGACCTAGACAACACACACAAACACACAAACACACACACACACACACACACACACACACACACACACACACACACACACACACACACACACACACACACACACACACACACACACACACAACATATACACCACACACACAATACACACCACACACCATACACAACTCTTCACCACATATACACATACGACTGCCACTGTTGGAAACTGGGCCAGCACTGCCCCTAGAGGAACCAGAGACCCTGTACAGGCAAACACACACACTCACACATACACATCTCACAGAGACTGCTAGACATCACACTGATGCACTTGCACAGGTAAACACATACGGATACAAAAACATGGACATACTACACAAGAATATATGCTTAAATGTTTTGGACCTGATGAATGACACATCACATATTGCAAGGTATAGGTTCAATGACAAATCACGTATCGCAAGGTCCACAAAATAGATTCAGTGACACATCACGTATCGCAAGGCCCACAATATAGGTTCAATGACACATCACGTATCGCAAGGTCCACAATATAGATTCAGTAACACATCACGTATCGCAAGGTATAGGTTCAATGACACATCACGTATCGCAAGGTATAGGTTCAATGACACATCACGTATCGCAAGGTATAGGTTCAATGACACATCACGTATCGCAAGGTCCACAATATAGATTCAGTAACACATCACGTATCGCAAGGTATAGGTTCAATGACACATCACGTATCGCAAGGTATAGGTTCAATGACACATCACGTATCGCAAGGTATAGGTTCAATGACACATCACGTATCGCAAGGCCCACAATATAGGTTCAATGACACATCACATATCGCAAGGTCCACAAAATAGATTCAGTGACACATCACGTATCGCAAGGCCCACAATATAGGTTCAATGACACATCACATATCGCAAGGTCCACAATATAGGTTCAATGACACATCACGTATCGCAAGGCCCACAAAATAGGTTCAATGACACATCACATATCGCAAGGTCCACAATATAGGTTCAATGACACATCACATATCGCAAGGTCCACAATATAGGTTCAATGACACATCACATATCGCAAGGCCCACAATATAGGTTCAATGACACATCACATATCGCAAGGTCCACAATATAGGTTCAATGACACATCACGTATCGCAAGGCCCACAATATAGGTTCAATGACACATCACGTATCGCAAGGCCCACAATATTTTCTATGTATGGATGTGTTGTGGATATGTAACAGTATATGTTTCCTGCATAACTGTATTAATTCTGCTTTTGTATAACTGTGCACCTCTGCTACTGTAGATTGTAGGTCATGTCGAACCAATGCTAACCCATAAAAACATCAAATACCTTCCACAAACATCCTCTCTATATTTTCTCTATTGAATAAATAACTTTGTTAGCCTCACTCATCTACTTTTTTTATTGCTATTCTCACCAGTTATCCCTGCTGGCAAAACATATTGCTGTATGCTCAATAACAGGTTATGCTGCTGTGGTTCATATATTTTGAAATTACTAGCAAACTCCCCAGTGGATTAAAGTGGATAAAAGGTAGCGAGAGCTTGGGGCAGCGGCGTAGAAAGGGATAGCTGTGTGGCTGGGCATAAGTAAAAGTGGCTGGGCTAACATTTTCCGGCAAAAATACCTGACATATTTAATAAGTGAACCTTTGTGCATCACATTGGATTATTTAAAACATAATACAGGATAAATGTAACCAAAAACTACCACAGTGCGAACTACGTAACCGCTTACTACAACACTGCTGACAAAACAGGCCGACTGTCTGAGTCCGACAGTAAGGAAACATAATGAAATAGACAACATGTCTATAACCTACATACTCAACAAACAAAGAAACAAACAAAAAAAGATGAAAGATTTTACAGCAGCAGACAAGTGATAAAATTGGAAATATGTTACTGTCACAAAATACAGATAATGGATGAAGTGTTCAGTCCAACCTCATGAAATAATCAACATATATGATCAGATCCGATCGGCCATTCCCAGTGAAAGGAGGGATCTACACTACAGAACAACAGGTAGATTCAGGACCATTGGAGAATCGCCGGGCAATAGCTCGCCACTGGATTAGAATATACGCCAACAGCTTATTACACAAAGAAGCAAGGAAGAATAGAATGCCCTGAAAGGGTTTTCATTAAGCCCAAAGGTGCACACTGTTTACCATATTAAAACCGCGGCACACAATACAATGCCAACACTTTAGGCCTATACCTTGAACTGTACGACGGGTATGAAATGAATAGCTCACTTTAAATGAGCAAACGTTACTGTATAGGCATGAAAATATGAAATGATCATACATAGCTTAATATCATGGCGGGTATGAATACAGAAGCTCACTTTGAATCAAACACATATAGGCCTACCAGGGTAGACATGAAAACATTAGGCTACATCGTATGAACAGTAAATATTCAGGCGTAACTTTTCTCGTGTGTTTCACGTTTTAAAGCACAAGGCCTAGACGCCTAGGATTGGTGTTGAAGATGGAGACTATTGCGTCATAGTCAAAATCAAATCAAATTTTATTTGTCACATACACATGGTTAGCAGATGTTAATGCGAGTGTAGCGAAATGCTTGTGCTTCTAGTTCCGACAATGCAGTAATAACCAACAAGTAATCTAACTAACAATTCCAAAACTACTGTCTTATACACACAAGTGTAAGGGGATAAAGAATATGTACATAAAGATATATGAATGAGTGATGGTACAGAGCAGCATAGGCAAGATACAGTAGATGGTCTCGAGTACAGTATATACATATGAGATGAGTATGTAAACAAAGTGGCATAGTTAAAGTGGCTAGTGATACATGTATTACATAAAGATGCGGTAGATGATATAGAGTACAGTATATAGGTATACATATGAGATGAATAATGTAGGGTATGTAAACATTATATTAGGTAGCATTGTTTAAAGTGGCTAGTGATATATTTTACATCATTTCCCATCAATTCCCATTATTAAAGTGGCTGGAGTTGAGTCAGTGTGTTGGCAGCAGCCACTCAATGTTAGTGGTGGCTGTTTAAAAGTCTGATGGCCTTGAGATAGAAGCTGTTTTTCAGTCTCTCGGTCCCAGCTTTGATGCACCTGTACTGACCTCGCCATCTGGAATGATAGCGAGGTGAACAGGCAGTGGCTCGGGTGGTTGTTGTCCTTGATGATCTTTATGGCCTTCCTGTAACATCGGGTGGTGTAGGTGTCCTGGAGGGCAGGTAGTTTGCCCCCGGTGATGCGTTGTGCAGACCTCACTACCCTCTGGAGAGGCTTATGGTTGTGGGCGGAGCAGTTGCCATACCAGGCGGTGATACAGCCTGCCAGGATGCTCTCGATTGTGCATCTGTAGAAGTTTGTGAGTGCTTTTGGTGACAAGCCGAATTTCTTCAGCCTCCTGAGGTTGAAGAGGCGCTGCTGTGCCTTCTTCACGATGCTGTCTGTGTGGGTGGACCAATTGAGTTTGTCTGTGATGTGTATGCAGAGGAACCTAAAACTTACTACCCTCTCCACTACTGTTCCATCGATGTGGATAGGGGGGTGTTCCCTCTGCTGTTTCCTGAAGTCCACAATCATCTCCTTAGTTTTGTTGACGTTGAGTGTGAGGTTATTTTCCTGACACCACACTCCGAGGGCCCTCACCTCCTCCCTGTAGGCCGTCTCGTCGTTGTTGGTAATCAAGCCTACCACTGTTGTGTCGTCCGCAAACTTGATGATTGAGTTGGAGGCGTGTGTGGCCACGCAGTCGTGGGTGAACAGGGAGTACAGGAGAGGGCTCAGAACGCAACCTTGTGGGGCCCCAGTGTTAAGGATCAGCAGGGTGGGGATGTTGTTGCCTACGCTCACCACCTGGGGGCGGCCCATCAGGAAGTCCAGTACCCAGTTGCACAGGGTGGGGTCGAGACCCAGGGTCTTGAGCTTGATGATGAGCTTGGAGGGTACTATGGTGTTAAATGCCGAGCTGTAGTCGATGAACAGCATTCTCACATAGGTATTCCTCTTGTCCAGATGGGTTAGGGCAGTGTGCAGTGTGGTTGAGATTGCATCGTCTGTGGACCTATTTGGGCGGTAAGCAAATTGGAGTGGGTCTAGGGTGTCAGGTAGGGTGGAGGTGATATGGTCCTTGACTAGTCTCTCAAAGCACTTCATGATGACGGAAGCGAGTGCTATGGGGCGGTAGTCGTTTAGCTCAGTTACCTTAGCTTTCTTGGGAACAGGAACAATGGTGGCCCTCTTGAAGCATGTGGGAACAGCAGACTGGTATAGGGATTGATTGAATATGTCAGTAAACACACCAGCCAGCTGGTCTGCGCATGCTCTGAGGGCGCGGCTGGGAATGCCGTCTGGGCCTGCAGCCTTGCGAGGGTGAACACGTTTAAATGTTGTACTCACCTCGGCTGCAGTGAAGGAGAGTCCGCATGTTTTCGTTGCAGGCCATGTCAGTGGCACTGTATTTTCCTCAAAGCGGGCAAAAAAGTTATTTTGTCTGCCTGGGAGCAAGACATCCTGGTCCGTGACGGGGCTGGTTTTCTTTTTGTAATCCATGATTGACTGTAGACCCTGCCACATACCTCTTGTGTCTGAGCCGTTGAATTGAGATTCTATTTTGTCTCTATACTGACGCTTAGCTTGTTTGATTGCCTTGCGGAGGGAATAGCTGCACTGTTTGTATTCGGTCATGTTTCCGGTCACCTTGCCCTGATTAAAAGCAGTGGTTTGCGCTTTTAGTTTCACGCGAATGCTGCCATCAATCCACGGTTTCTGGTTTGGGAATGTTTTAATCGTTGCTATGGGAACGACATCTTCAACGCACGTTCTAATGAACTCGCACACCAAATCAGCGTATTTGTCAATGTTGTTGTCTGACGCAATACGAAACATATCCCAGTCCACGTGATGGAAGCAGTCTTGGAGTGTGGAATCAGATTGGTCGGACCAGCGTTGGACAGACCTCAGCGTGGGAGCTTCTTGTTTTAGTTTCTGTCTGTAGGCAGGGATCCACAAAATGGAGTTGTGGTCAGCTTTTCCGAAAGGAGGGCGGGGCAGGGCCTTATATGCATTGCGGAAGTTAGAATAGCAATGATCCAAGGTTTTGCCAGCCCTGGTTGCGCAATCGATATGCAGATATAATTTAGGGAGTCTTGTTTTCAGATTAGCTTTGTTAAAATCCCCAGCTACAATGAATGCAGCCTCAGGATGTATGGATTCCAGTTTGCAAAGAGTCAAATAAAGTTCGTTCAGAGCAATCGAATTTATTTTTTTTATTTTTTTATTTCACCTTTATTTAACCAGGTAGGCTAGTTGAGAACACCATATTTAACCAGGTAGGCTAGTTGAGAACACCTTTATTTAACCAGGTAGGCTAGTTGAGAACAAGTTCTCATTTGCAACTGCGACCTGGCCAAGATAAAGCATAGCAGTGTGAACAGACAACACAGAGTTACACATGGAGTAAACAATAAACAAGTCAATAACACAGTAGAAAAAAAGAGTCTATATGTATTGTGTGCAAAAGGCATGAGGAGGTAGGCAAATAATTACAATTTTGCAAATTAACACTGGAGTGATAAATGATCAGATGGTCATGTACAGGTAGAGATATTGGTGTGCAAAAGAGCAGAAAAGTAAATAAATAAAAACAGTATGGGGATGAGGTAGGTAAAATTGGGTGGGCTATTTACCGATAAGACTATGTACAGCTGCAGCGATTGGTTAGCTGCTCAGATAGCAGATGTTTGAAGTTGGTGAGGGAGATAAGTCTCCAACTTCAGCGATTTTTGCAATTCGTTCCAGTCACAGGCAGCAGAGAACTGGAACGAAAGGCGGTCAAATGAGGTGTTGGCTTTTGGGATGATCAGTGAGATACACCTGCTGGAGCGATGTGTCTGCTTGGGGGAGAATATATACGGCTGTGATTATAATCGAAGAGAATTCCCTTGGTAGATAATGCGGTCGACACTTGATTGTGAGGAATTCTAAATCAGGTGAACAGAAGGATTTGAGTTCCTGTATGTTTTTGTGATCACACCACGTCTCGTTAGCCATAAGGCATATTCCCCCGCCCCTCTTCTTACCAGAAAGATGTTTGTTTCTGTCGGTGCGATGCGTGGAGAAACCAGCTGGCTGCACCGACTCCGATAGCGTCTCTCCAGTGAGCCATGTTTCCGTGAAGCAAAGAACGTTACAGTCTCTGATGTCCCTCTGGAATGCTACCATTGCTCGGATTTCATCAACATTGTTGTCAAGAGACTGGACATTGGCGAGAAGTATACTAGGGAGTGGTGCACGATGTGCCCGTCTCCGGAGTCTGACCAGAAGAACGCATCGTTTCCCTCTTTTACGAAGTCGTTTTTTTGGGTCGCCGGCTGGGATCCATTCCATTGTCCTGGGTGAAAGGCAGAACACAGGATCCGCTTCGCGAAAGTCATATTCTTGGTCGTACTGATGGTGAGTTGACGCTGCTCTTATATACAGTAGTTCTTCTTGACTGTATGTAATGAAACCTAAGATGTCCTGGGGTACTAATGTATGAAATAACACGTAAAAAAAACAAAAACCTGCATAGTTTCCTAGGAACGCGAAGTCACTGAGTTCCCTTTCAAAGAACAACTGGGCTAGATTGTTGAGACGGTCTGATTGATGTCTTGTAGTGGAGAAGAGTCTCTCAACACTACATAAAGTCACTGGAAGGGTGATGATGGGGCTTAGTAGTCTATTGATGTGAGGGAAAATATCCAGGGATTTGAATTCCTGCCCTCCCCCCAACTTTACGACGCAGTTGCTGAATAAACACGGTTCATTCAGCATTCTCATCAGAGACATGATAGTGATTGCATGGGTCCAGCAGTGATTCTTTCAGTAATCCTAGACGCTGGCAGACAGGACGCTGCTGCTCTCATTATTCCATATGGATCCTCCTGGATCCGGGTGTGCAGCTCAGTCAGACAGATAGAGACATATATAAAGATTGGAAGCACCCCAATTAGATCCCAGGAACCTCCTGCATTTTTCTAAATTTCCAATTAGTCAGGAGACAATACAAAACGACAAATCAAATTCATTTATTTCATTTGATATTTATTTTAAGCCAGCCTGATTGGCTAGTGCCCGGCCCTGAATAGAGAATAAGTTGTAATAAATGATAACAAAACAATTCTCCATGTGAATATAGCTGGGTTGCCCCCCCCCCCCCACACACACACAGACACACACACACAAACACACACACAGACACAGACACGCACGCACGCACGCACGCACGCACGCACGCACGCACACACACACACACACACACACACACACACACACACACACACACACGCAGTTCAGTGTAAAATCATCAAAGTGTAGTCCAGAGGTGTACTCTCTGATAGGCATGAAGTGCATACAGTCACACACAGTCACACATTATCAAGTCCCTCGATTGAGCACCTGATTCCCCGTTTTGTTCAAACCGGGCTGAAGCGTGTTTGGGTACGCTTTCATTCTATTAGTCACACATACCTCGCAGAGAGCTGGTTCACACAGTGATACATTCACCAAGAGAACAGAGACCGCAGGCTCCACGACATTACCCTTATTCCTCTCATTACTGTAACTTCAAGACTTATTCACTCAAGATGTATGTGTCAAATTGTTCCCTCAGGACAAATGCTAACTAGACAACCATGCAGATCTGTGTGTGTGGCTCGCATCTTGGTCCAATTTCCAATTGAAAATGACATGCAATGGTTTAGAGAAAAATTTATGAATCTAAAAGACTTAGAGAGAATATAAATAATTGTCTTGTTACTTCTTTCTTCTGTTGTTAAGCTTTGTGGTCAGAGGTCATTATATGACTGCTAAAATTGTCTGTCAGGTGGTGAAAACAGTGTTTTCCCCTTGATCGACCCCAGAGTTGACATGGGACTTTTTTCTTTAAACTTCAGTATTGTGGATGTTTAAAAAACATATTTTCTGTTTTCTGTTATTGCAAACCACACAAATCCTAAGTTTAGGAAAACAATATGCTATTACTCATGGGTGTAGGGAGGTGAGCCGCATTCTGTCCATAACATTTATGTCCATTTAGGTGACCCCTTTTCACTCAAAAGCATCCCCGGAGGCACAATTTCTTTACAGCCTCTTTAAAAACATCACTCTTATCTTGCTCACATTTTTCTGCAGTTAAAGATAACCTGCATAAACATCTGCATATGGTTGATTTTGCAAATACAGGCACTT
This sequence comes from Oncorhynchus masou masou, assembly GCF_036934945.1. Classification (NCBI taxonomy): domain Eukaryota; kingdom Metazoa; phylum Chordata; class Actinopteri; order Salmoniformes; family Salmonidae; genus Oncorhynchus; species Oncorhynchus masou. The sequence goes on from NC_088228.1 coordinate 11,351,110, forward strand.
TTGGATGTTAAATGTTTTTGAAAATTAAACCGCTTGGAACTGATTTTTATCTAACTGAATATTTTCTTCATTCTGGAAACAAGTTCCAATAGTGTCTGAGAACATACTATTAAAGAATATAAAGATTTTTTATCGGTTTCCCCAAATACCAGAGGGGAAATGTCATTACCACCTCGTTATAAAATGTGCTATTTTAGTTGAAAGGAAATTACAGAAATTTTGCTTTAGGTATTTTATAGAACATTTCAGAAGATTTTTGTTAAATCGTGCTTTCTTTTACTATTTAGAAATGTTCTTATTTATATGTATTCATCATTGTCGTGTCTAAATGTCCATATATGCCTCGATGATACTCAAAAACATGTATTTACCACATCAAAATGTTTACATTTTACATTATTTTAGCAATTATCTTAAGAACAAGCATATAAATCATCAATATCAATTGTAATTGAATACACCTTTTCCTCAAAAATATGTACCGTCATGGTAATGCCTTAGCGTTGTGGTAATGACGGAGTGCGGTGGAAATTACATTTCAAATTAAACAACTGATGAAAAATACCATTAAACATTTTAATGTCACAGTTGTATGTTTCATTTTATTGAAGACATAGAACACACCATTCAAAACCTCAAAACACAAAGTCTGCATGCCTCAAGAACTTAAAGCATCTTTTAGAACAATTTTGGGATTCAAAACATTAGGCAGAAATACATGTATAAGATAGGAAACACTGGTTGAAATGAAACAAATTATTGCTCACTGGTTGCAGTCTATTGATTCAGACTCATGAGACAGGTATGTGCTCTCTCAAGATTAGCCCATAATACTCTCTATTGCTCTCTATTGCTTAACAAAAGAGCATATTTCCTCTCAAGCATCATATGCCGTTTTGTCACTGGATGAGGCTCAGAGACAAGACCAAGCATACAATGTCCTCTCTCATTGGCCAAAATAATCGGTTGGCTCCCACACAACTCATCGTTTTGACTAGAGCACAGCTCTCTGCATCAACATCTTGTATAATACCAGGGTAAGGGTCTCCATCATATTTCACAACACACCACTTTCCAATCAGTCCCTCATGTATGTCGGCAATGGGTTGTACTGAGCTAGGAGATGGCTGTGGTGCTGTGCAAGTGAAAGGTTTTGCTTTCTGCCTCTGTTTGTTGAATTATCATGGTCTATGGGCCATAACAATCACACAGTGGAGTTGAGCAGAACCATCTTAGAGCTCTCCAATGTGATTTGTCCTGGAATGGCTGTAACGACCTGTAAACACATAGAACATTTCTTAAATTCATGAACATGCAGGAAATCTATAACACATTTTTGTTGAGTAATTGAAGTGTTTACTGAAAGTGTTAACAATAATGAAAAGATAAAGACTGATTTGAAAATCTACAGTTTGATCTACATTTTGTCATTACAAATCTATAGTTTTACATGATCAATATTTCCTGGTGTATTTTCATTGTTCCACGGATCCTCTCGAGACAATTTGGTAGCAGGGGATCCATTTTCTCAATCTCTTGCTCTGTGACGTAAAAGAGCTTCACATTTGACTGCTCTTTTGAAAGTTCCTCGTAGAACACTTGTCCGCTCGGAAGGTCCTTTTCTTTTGCAAATATGGAATCTGCTTTTCTCTTCACAGCTGCACCGATCCATCCCCAGGACCTTTCCCATGTCCAGCCACCAAGAATTCCAAGGGATCGTCTGAAACCCCAGTTGAAATGGAATTGTGCTCAGGTTGAAGAAATTCTTCTTGGATCTGTACTGTGTGGTTGGTCATACAATACGGAGTACAGTGGCAGATGGATTCAACTCGTGGAGGTGGGAGAGGACTTTTGATGTGTCATGCCGAGTGGTCATGATGCATTGATGAGCTGACTGATCACACCGACACAACACCTTCTTTAGTGTATACAACCCCAGTGTGAAGTGTTGTCTGCTGGTGAGAGTCACCAAAATACACCGCCTGTATTTCAGAGGCATACATGCACAGGTAGTTCTCTGTGAAATCCACATGAAGGATTAACTTCTATGGGATGTTTTCTGAGACTCCTTAATGTAGAATAGTGATGTCTGATATTGAAGACATGTTTCCCAAGTGTGTTCTTCTCATTTGATGTGAAGTCTTCCAGTAGAGTTTGAAGGGTACCTTTACAGTCAAATGGACAGTAAAACTTCTATTTTGTTCCATCTTTTGTTTTCTTCACTCTCTCTCGCTTCTGCCTTGCCTTACCACTCAAACCACCATGTTTGTTGTCCACCATCAAAAGAGGAAGTCTGGAGCTCTTTGTGATATAACAATTTGTCTGCCATGAACTGAAGGTTGGCATGTGTCTTACACTGATCGATTGACAATCCAAAAGGCAGGTCTTTTGGTGAACTCTGTATATGACAGCTTGACCTCTGGTAATTCTATCTTGAACTTCTGATGGAGTTTTGCCGGTGTGTCGTTCAGGTATCACTTCTGCATTTTATTCTTGTGTCTTGTCAATGTTTCCCTTTTTCCTTTTGATGCTTGACAGTTATCATCACGTTCAAATAACCTTTTTATTTCATCTTCTGTTGCTGGGCTGATTGCATTCAAATGTCTCTTTCTTGAGTACTTCAGACAGGTTGGCTGTTTGTTGTTTGCCAGCATTGTCTTTGCAGAGAATCCAAATTCTATTTGTGCTATTTTCACCGTGCAGTGCTTTGTCAGTATTTTCCCAGCCAAAACCTTGGATATCACTTGTTGGTCTTTTGCACTCTGTTGCTTCTGGTATTTCTCTCGCAGTTCTGAGATGATGGTATTATGTAACAGAAGTATTTTTCTCTGATTCTGTGGCTTTGACCACATTTGTTTTTTTGTTTTTGTTCTGGGAGAATTCAAAATCCGGATCTTCTCTGACAGTCTATCATATTTTTATTTTTTTATTCTTTCTCCGTTTTCTTTTTGTAATGGCATTCCTCCTCCTCTTCTGAGGAGGAGAAGAGAGAAGGATCGGAGGACCAATGCGCAGCGTGGTAAGTGTCCATAATGTTTTATTTTAAGATATAAACTGAACACTATGAAATATAAAACAATAAACGGGAACTTGAACAAAACGAAACAGTACCGTGTGGCAACAAACACACGGAAAACAAACACCCACAACTCAAAAGTGAAACCCAGGCTACCTAAGTATGATTCTCAATCAGAGACAACTAACGACACCTGATTGAGAACCATACTAGGCCGAAACAGAAACCAAACATAGAAAAACAAACATAGACCCCCCCCCCTAACTCACTGCCCACCCCAACTCACGCCCTGACCATACTAAATAAAGACAAAACAAAGGAAATAAAGGTCAGAACGTCACACTTTTTGCGGCCTCCAACTTCATATTGGCCATACATAGATCCCTGTAGACTTTGGATCTGTATTTTTTTCTCACCTTTCTACGGCGTCTCTGTCTTGGTGTTTATGAGTTTGAACAGGATGGAAAATCCTGTGCCATTTGAGGGGCAGGTAGGTCATCATTCTGTAGCTGTAAGACTTCAGGTGAGTGTGGTGGTGTGTTCCTTGACAGGTATACCTCCAGAACCACTCTTTTCTGGATAGTTGATATTCTGTTTCTTTGGTTTCCATGGCGTCATTTCCCCCGTTTTTCTCACTGGGAAAGAAATCAGATGGATTTCAGTTCACCACTTTCTTTTCTCTTGAGGTATCTTTCTTTTTGTTTCCTCAGATACTCCTGGTATCTTATAGGGTCTTGTTTGCTTTAATTAAATCATTCATTAAAGTCAGCAAAAACCATAGTAAGTCACAAAAATAGACATCAAAATCACTCAATCGTAAACATAATACAAAAGGTTATGGTCTAATTTAGCAAATAAGTGTTCAATTTCAACTGAAGCATGATCATGTATGTAATTTATGTATTTTCTGGTCTTAAGCTAAGTCAGAATTGATTAACTAATACATTTAGTCATTACCACCACATTCTGTCCTTACCATCACAGTTCACTGTGTGGTGGTAATGACGTATGTTACGAATGACATGTTTACTGTTATGAACTTGAGTGAAGACCCAAAAGCGGTTTTAACAGAAAACAGAGTTCTTTAATGAAAAACAGGAATGGCATAAATCCTCTTCCAACGTTGTCAGCGGAACAAAAAGAACGTTAGTATAGTGCAGGATGCACCTGCCAGGCAGACTTCGACAGGACAGGACAAGGTGGAAGCAAACGAGACGACAGCTTGCTTCTGGCATCAAAAAACACAAACAAGAATCAGACACTGAAAGTAGCAGGAACAGAGAAAGAAATAGAGACCTAATCAGAGGGGGAAGAGAGAACAGGTGTGAAAGAGTGAATGAGCTAGTTAGAGGAGATGTAGAACAGCTGAAGAATGAGAGACAGAGAAGGTAACCTAAAAAGACCAGCAGAGAGAGAGAGTGAAGAGAAAGGACAGGAACAGACATAACAAGACATGACAGTTTACTGTATTTGGTCATAAATAGCATGGATTCTAGCATACAATGTATCCTAAATACACATAATTAAAACAGAATTTAAACAAATCTAACATCATTTGATGAAATTCTAATCTATTTGGTAATAACATGCAGTATTATATTCTCAAGTCATATCTACCTTTATTTTTCTATCATTTCCGGCATCAACATTTGAATCTCCCTCCATGACTTCCATGTTCTCCACTGTCACTTCTCATATCCATGGTAACCAAGTACACAAACTCATTTGCTTGTTGTCTTGGTAATGACACAATAGTCAGAGACAACTGTAGTTGTGGCTTATGCACATGTAATGTGTATATAGTTTCCCTTTCTTTGACTCTATCTTTAAGAGGTGCATTAAATATTTCATAATTATCAGGACTTTTGTAAGTGGAATACATAGCAGAATGTCAAAAGTCTGGGTGTGAGACAGGACAAAAACATTGAAATCAAGACATGAAATGCTTTAGAAAATAAGACAACAAAAAAACATATTGAAAGCTGAAAAAAAGAGTTGAAGGTTATTTTAGTCTTTACTTAATGAATGTAAAAATCTAACCCTTAGACAAAAAAGGCCCGTATTTGCAAAATCACACATAAACACTACCTTATATTTTTTTGACGGTATGCTGATATAGCCAATTTATAAAACATATATAAATAGTTAAGAGGCAAGGAAATTCTTACAAGTGTCAAAGAGGAAGTGAGAATTATCTGATCATCAGTCATTGAAAGAAAAGGGGGAAGTTGGAAGAGAGAAAGAATCAAAGCTGTGATTAGAATAAGAAGAGAGTGTAAGATTAACTATCTTGTCGTTTGGGAGAATATCGCTGTGTCCAGAGCTGAGCTTCAATGTGGACAGACCGTGGCTACTTGGAGGGGCTCGTACGAGGACTGACGGCCGGGATATTGACTCGGCCCAACTACCACAACCTGTGACACACTAGACGCAGGGGTGGGCACTTTCAGTCCTCGGGGGCCTGATTGGTGTCCTTGTTTTGCCCCAGCTAACACACCTGACTCAACTAATCATGATCTTCAGTTTGAATGCAATTTGATGAATTAGCTGTGTTTGGTAGGGATGGAGAAAAAGTGTGACACCAATCAGGCCCCGAGGACTGGAATTGCCCACCCCATAAGCTTAGGTCTCTGTATGGTGGAAATCTTTGTTTATCAAGTATGCTCTATAACCCATTGAGTTGTATGTATAGTTATAGTTATAGTTATATTATAGTGATAATTATAGGTATTGTGATAGTGATAGTTCTACTTATATTATAGTTATAGTTGTATTTACAGTTATAATAGTCAAGCAGACATCCGAACAGAGAAGAGTGCTACCAGATCCAGATATAGTGCCCGCTCATTGGTGTGCCGATTCCCAGACCTATCCGACCTCCAAGCAGCTATGTTGGAGGAAAGAATGAAGCTCATGGAGTTTAATGACCTACGATTTCAGCTAGAGCAAGATCACAACCTTGACATAGAGTGTCGACACATAGCAGCTCACCAGAGAAGCTCAGCGACAACAGGAAGAAGCTCAGCATCGACAGAAGGAAGCTCAACAGGCCCGAGAAGCAATAGCTACACAACTGAACAGGCATCTACAGAAGGTAGCTGATGTGCTAGAGCTAGCCAAGCTCGTCATATAATTTCTTAAAGAAAAGGATGAAGATGTTGTTGCAGCCAGACCCCAAATGACTCAGTCAGATGAGCCCCCTCACCAGCACCGTCTGATGAATCATATGGCAGCTTTGTGTCTGACTCACTGACAAAACCACAAAACACCAACCTAGGAGATAGAGGCAGGGCCTATGAAGACTCACATCATCTTCTCCCTGCCTACCTGAGGCACTGAGGCTCACGTGGTTCTGCACCCTGCTCCAGCTCCCGTGGTTCTGCGCCCTACTCAAGCTCTCGTGGTTCTGCACCCTGCTCCAGCTCCCATGGTTCTGCACCCTGCTCCAGCTCCCGTGGTTCTGCACCCTGCTCCAGCTCCCATGGTTCTGCACCATGCTCCAGCTCCCATGGTTCTGCACCATGCTCCAGCTCCCATGGTTCTGCACCCTGCTCCAGTTCCCGTGGTTCTGCACCCTACTCCAGCTCCCAGGGTTCTGCACCCTGCTCCAGCTCCCGTGGTTCCTCACCCAGCTCCAGTTCCCGTGGCTCCATACCCTGGACCAGCATCTGCAGCGTAACATCCTGTACCAGGATTTGCACCATACCCTGTTCCAGGTGAACCCTACATACCTGCGGGGCAAAGCATGACTTATTCAGCTCCAGCAGCACCAGGCTTCTATCCAGGCTTAGGCGTGTCCTATCCCAATCCAGCAGCACCATAACATGCCCTGGGACAGATGGCACCCTACCCAGAGCCTGCTCCGCCACCTATCACAGATCAGCTGATTGCCTCATCATACGGCATGCTGAAGCCGTCATTGCCTACTTCGAGAGTGGTAGAGAGAGTGACTTTGCCATATTCAAGATGGCCCTAGATGACCTGTTGAGCAGTCACAGACACCTAAATGAGTGGTATAAGTATAAAGTGCTCCTGGCCCACCTGAAACTACAGAGTGCAGTCCTGCTCGCTAGTGCCTATATGCACGACCTGTTACCTTACATTTCCAGCCCGCAGGACAAGTATGGTCAGCTCCGCCAACTCGTCCAGTGTGAGCTAGCACCATCCTAAACTACCCCGCTGCCAGGTTCGGAGATGTAGAAGCCTTTGACTCCTTTGTCCTGTCTATCCGCTCACTGATAGGCATGCTCAGGACCCTTGAGCGGTAGAACCGCTATGAGCTCAGATCCCACATCGACTGGCTCTTGAGCAAGAGGCCACAGAGCTTCCGGGATGAATTCGTTGAGTACTGCTTTGATCGCGGCATCCTCAGAACTGGCACGGACCAGACATACACCCTGCACCATTTGGCAGTCTGGTTGTAGAAGAAGTCCCGGGCTAAGCGCATATCAGGGTCGCAGCCCTCTATCAATGTGATATGTGTAAGCCATTCAAGGTTGACCACCGTGCCTTCACGAGACAGAAGGAGAAATCTGCTTCAATCCTCTTCAACGCAAGTGAAGTACCAAACCTCAAGGAGCCTGCTCAATCGAAGGAGAAATCCAAACCCAAACCATACTGTCCCCACGGTGACAATAAAGAACACTTTCTCAACTCATGTGAAGAGTTCAAGAAGCTAAACACAGGACAGATAATCAAGTGTATAAAGAATGTAAAAATGTGTTAGAAGTGTGGACAAATCCACAAAGCTCATGTTTGCACCCTCAGACAATCCTGCAAGACATGTAAACAGCAGCACCTAACGATACTTCATGACGCCATTCAGGAAAACAAGAAAAGCGTTCTCATGGTGAGTGTCCCTACGACCAAGGTATACCTGAACAGACCCAATCAATTGCTGAAAGTCGTGAAAGTCTTACGATTCCTGGAAACATACGCCGTGCTCAACGATGGCTCAAAGCGTAGCATCGTCCTGTCACAGGCTGTTCAACAAATAAACCTCACTTCTGAGCCTGAGTCCCTCACCCTCAGGACAGGTCGACAAGCCCTTGTGCAACAGCAAGGTGCCTCAGTTACCCTTGATGTGTCCCCCCTGCTCAAACCTTTTAAGAAGTATCGGATATGGCAGGCATTCACCGCAGACAACCTAGGCCTTTCCGAACACTCCTGCCCAGTAGCAGCTCTCCAGAGGCGATATGACCACCTCCGTAAGCTTTGCTTGCCACTGGTGGACCAGGCTCAACCTCCGCTGCTGATTGGTTCAGACATGCCTCACCTCCTGATACCCATACAGCCAGTGTGTACTTTGGCAGATCAATACCATTCCCTATGTGAGTGAAAAGTTGGCGCCTCAATTGAAACAAGACCAGCAAGCCATGAATCCAGACATCCACCTCTAGTATAGAACTTGATGGCATTCAGCACTACGCTACACCCCTGCTTCGTAGAGGCAATGATGCAACGCTAGACGCTCCAAAGGAAGCTGTACTGTCAAGACACCGTAGCACCCAAAACGCTTTGAGGTGTACTGCCAGGAGATAAAGAAGCTGCAGACGGCAGGAAACGTGTCACTGGTGCCACCCAAAATAGCTGAACAATCTACAGAGTCCTGGTTTATACCCCCGCCATATTGTGTATCACAATGGAAAGGATAGGATTGTGTTTAACTGTTTGCTGTAACATAAAGGACAGTCGCTCAATGACCTTCTCCTCCCTATTACAGAGGAGCCAATGCAATGTAACATTGGTGAAAAAGAGGAAACTGACATACTATATGCATGTCCTGTGGTAACAACTGTACTTGAAAGACCAAGCAATAAATACATGTGTTTGGTGAAGGTTGAAGTGAAAGAGGTGGCCGCCCTGCTTGATTCTGGCAGTATGTTAACCTTGGTTGTAGCGAATTTAGTGCCGACTCATAAACTGGATTTAAACAGGACGTCAGTGTTACGTGCATTCATGGTGATACCCGCCCGTACCCCACAGCCGTAGTGAGCATACAAACTGAGGATGGCTTGCTGGATTATGAATTCGGTGTGGTCCCGACGATGCCGTACAATGTAATACTGGATAGATACTTTCCTAACTTTGCGAGGTTAGGCCAAAAGAACAGCATATTTGAGAATCCAAAACCCCTGATCAAGCAGGCAGTAGCATCTTGCCCTCAACCAAAGCCAAGAAAATAGAAGGTCTCCAGGGGCCAGTCTCACCGGTGCTAGTATGGGAGGATGAGGAATAATAGGCAGATACCGTCCATAATGAGCAGCCCAGTACTAGTGGAGCCGGGGTTGATTTGGCGCCAGAGGGCACAGAGAGGGACTATCTAGAACCAACAGGCCTGGCCGGCTCCCTGAATAACTTTGGTATGGCCCAGATCCAGGATCCAACCCTGCAGCAAGCCAGAACCGATGTGCAGGTCGTAGATGGTACCCCCATAAATGATGACACGATGTCTAATAGTTTCCCCCACTTCATCATGGAAAAGTGTTTGGTGTACAGAGTGGCCAAACTAGGGGTCGATGTAGTGGAACAGTTGTTGGTCTCCACCTGGTGCTCATGGGCACATTTTGAGGGGGACACTGTGGTATTGATATACACCGATAAATGATTTTGAGGAGGTTTCACTGGCCAGGGATTCAGGCTGAAGTGGCTAGACATTGTGGGGAGTGCCCCGAGTGCCAGTTAACAGCTCCCCAACCAGCTGTTAGAAGCCCGTTTGTGCCACTCCCCATAATTTGAAATGCCATTTGAGAGGATAGCAATGGATATAGTGGGCCAGCTTCCCAAATCCACCAGAGGGCACAAATACATTCTTGTCATCCTAGATCATGCCAAACATTACCCAGAAGCCATTCCCTTTCTGACTATGACTTCCAAAAATATCGGAATTAGTGCTCCTGTTCACCAGGGTAGGGATTCCGAAAGAGATACTTACTGACCAGGGGACACCCTTTATGTCCCGCCTTATGGTGGACCTTTGTAAGTTGTGGCGGGTGAAGCAGTTGAGGATATCGGTTTACCATCCTCAGACGGAAGGGCTGATTGAGAGATTCAACCACACCCTGAAGTCAATGCTCAGGAAGGTAATCGATAAGGATGGGAAAAACTGGGATTTCATGTTGCTGTATCAGATGTTGGAGAGGTTCCCCAAGCATAGCTGGGGTTTTCACACTTTATGTGAAAAAGTGGTTTATGGGAGGCACCTCCTGGTTTATGGGAGGCACCCCCGGGGAATCTTAGACATTGCAGGGGAAACCTGGGAGCACCTGTCCACCCCCTATACTAGTGTTATAGAGCACGTTACGGCCATGCAAGACAGGATAGCCACAGTCACACCCATAATAAAAGAGCACATGAGGCAAGCATAAGAGTACCAGCAACACACTTATAACCGGCAGTCTACCCTGAGGGAGGTTACTGGGAAATTCCCCTGAAACCCAGAGGCAAAGAAAAGACAGCATTTGCAACCCCTGACGGTTTGTTTCAATACACCGTCATGCCATTCGGCTTGCACTGGGCCCCAGCCACCTTTCAACGGCTAATGGACCAAGTGGCGAAGTGTTACGTGAGGTTAGAGGAAGCCGAGGATCTTGGATACACCGCGGGAAGAAGATTAATCAAACCCCAACTGAAGAAGGTCGAAGCAATTAGAGGATGGCCGAGACCAGTAAATAAGAAGCAGTTTCGAGCCTTCCTAGGGTTGACAGGTTACTACCAGCGATTCGTCACAAATTATGACACAGTGGCCGCCACACTCACTTACATGACTAGCGGCAGAGGGCTAAACATGGTAAAATAGGGTGAAAAGGCCACAAAAGCATTTAGAACATTACAGGAGGTTGTCTGCTGTAATCCAGTGCTGGTGGTACCAAACTTTACAGGAGGCTCTCTGCTGTAATCCAGTGCTGGTGGTACCAAACTTTACAGGAGGCTCTCTGCTGTAATCCAGTGCTGGTGGTACCAAACTTTACAGGAGGCTCTCTGCTGTAATCCAGTGCTGGTGGTACCAAACTTTACAGAAGTCTCTCTGCTGTAATCCAGTGCTGGTGGTACCAAACTTTACAGGAGGCTCTCTGCTGTAATCCAGTGCTGGTGGTACCAAACTTTAAAGGAGGCTCTCTGCTGTAATCCAGTGTTGGTGGTACCAAACTTTACAGGAGGCTCTCTGCTGTAATCCAGTGCTGGTGGTACCAAACTTTACAGGAGGCTCTCTGCTGTAATCCAGTGCTGGTGGTACCAAACTTTACAGGAGGCTCTCTGCTGTAATCCAGTGCTGGTGGTACCAAACTTTACAGGAGGCTCTCTGCTGTAATCCAGTGCTGGTGGTACCAAACTTTATAGGAGGTTGTCTGCTGTAATCCAGTGTTGGTGGTACCAGACGTTGAGTGCGAGTTCGTTGTTCAGACGGATGCCTCTAAGGTCGGTTTCGGAGCCGTGCTCTCCCAAGAGGTGGAAGGGGTGGAACACCCCATCCTGTCTTTAAGCAGGAAGCTGAAACCACGGGAGGCCAACCACACAGTTGTTGAGAAAGAAGCACAGGCAGTAAAGTGGGCTCCGGAAAGCCTGAAATATTACCTGATAGGGAGCCACTTCTCCTTCATCAGTCACCACGGCCCACTCACCTGGATGCATAGGGTTAAAGAGAAGAACGCTCGGGTGATGTGGTGGTTTTTGAGTCTCCAACCGTATCACGTTGACTTAAAACACAGAGCAGGGAAAGAAAGGGGAAATGTGGATGGGTTATCCCGCATGCACGCCTAGTTTGCTGCGGTAGCCCGACCTATGGGGTCGAAGCTAGGGTGGAGATGTGTGGCAAAGAAGGGGGCAGAGTGATAAATGGCAGATATGTGAGGGCGTAACTAATAAACGGGCTCTGCCCTCTCACAAAGGGATGGCCAGATTGTGAACTACAAAGCACAAAACGGCCACCCCTACAAGAACTACAGATCACAAAATGTCAGCCTGCAAAAACTACAATCCCCAGAAGCAAACACTCTCTGGTGTGATTTTGTGCACAATCTCCAAAACATCACCTATTCGATCAGTGTATAAATTCCAGAGGCATCATCCTCTAATTTAGTTCTATTATAGTTATAGTTCTATTATAGTTATAGTCCTAGTTTTATTTATGGTTATAGTTATAGTGATAATTATATTCTAGTTTTAGTTTTAGTTGTAGTGATAGTGATAATGATAGTTATAGTTATGTGTATAGTTATAGTTTTACATACTCATAGTTATATTATAGTTTTATGTAAAGTTATAGTTTGCAATTACACAATTATCCACATACTGGTTAAGTAAAGTGGAATGCGATGTTCGCACATTGCAGTCTAAACTGTGGTAGAAGTATCTGTGTGTGTGTGTGTGTGTGTGTGTGTGTGTGTGTGTGTGTGTGTGTGTGTGTGTGTGTGTGTGTGTGTGTGTGTGTGTGTGTGTGTGTGTGTGTTTGTGTGTGTGAGGTGTGTGTGTGAGCATGTGTGGGTGGGTGGGTGCATGCATGAATGTGTGGAACTGTGTGTGCTTCCTTGTTAGTCATCATCATCAGCTCCACACAGTGGAAGCAATGAGTTATGGGCAGTTTATGTGCAATTATAGTCTTAAGAATAAAATGATGATTTGTCAGACAACTCTTAACTTCAAAGGTTAACTGGAATTGACTGGAATTTCAGATCTGGACAAACAAAAGCCAATGTGTCTTATGAAAGCCATAAAACAACCTTTCACAGTATTACAGACAAATAGAACTATCTTAAAATGTGTCTTTAAAAATATTCTGGATTGTATGCCTTTGCCATTGACGAAACATGCTATCATTGAGCACTATTCACTTTTAGGTTTATTATCATTTACCAACATTAACTCTTAGGTTGTCCCAAAAATTGTGGACTGGACCAATATAGTATTTTCAATGCTTAAGGGGGTGCTCTAGTTAATATTGCTACACGTAGGGGGGCTCAGACTTGTTATTGGAGTGGCCAGCACAGCCAGGCACCCTCATGGTTCAATGGTTCAATCCCCTTTCCACATATGACCTCTGTCTTTTTAATATCTCAATGTAGACATCAAGCTGCAACTGCAGAGTACAGACTATGGTAGCCTCCTGACCACTGGGAACGAGCAACTGACTGTGAAGGAGAACATTCTGAACAAGTTCCGCTGCCTACACACTAACTCCCTGCAGCCGCTACATCATGTAGGAGTGTTGCCTGTCTTGTCTGTCTGCCTGTCTTGTTTACCTGACTTCCTGCCTGCCTGCGTCTCTACACCTTCCTTGACTACATCACTGTCACAACCTCACGTCTGTCTGTCTCCTTGCCTCTGGTAGGCAGGCTATCTTTGGCTTCCTGTCTCGTCCGTCTGTGTCTGTCTGCCTGCCTGTGTCTCTACCCCTTCCATCACTAAGTACATGTATGCTAGTAACCTTATAGCATCAAATTTACTACTAATTTTGATTCACCTCTCCTTCCTCTTTCTGCTATCTGGCTGTGATTGGGAGTCCCATAGGGAGGCACCTAATTGGTCCAGTGCCGTCAATGTAAATAAGTTATTTTGTTCTTAATTAACTAACTTGCCTAGTTAATAAAGGTTAAATGTAAAAAATATATATAAACTCAGCAAAAAAAGAAACGTCCCTTTTTCAGGACCCTGTCTTTCAAAGATAATTCATAAAAATCCAAATAACTTCACAGATCTTCATTGTAAAGGGTTTAAACACTGTTTCCCATGCTTGTTCAATGAACCATAAACAATTAATGAACATGCACATGTGGAACGGTCGTTAAGACACTAACAGCTTACAGACGGTAAGCAATTAAGGTCACAGTTCTGAAAATTTAGGACACTAAAGAGGCCTTTCTACTGACTCTGAAAAACACCAAAAGAAATATGCCCAGGGTCCCTGCTCATCTGCGTGAACTTGCCTTAGGCATGCTGCAAGGAGGCATGAGGACTGCAGACGTGGCCAGGGCAATAAATTGCAATGTCCATACTATGAGACGCCTAAGACAGCGCTACAGGGAGACAGGAAGGACAGCTGATCGTCCTCACAGTGGCAGACCACGTGTAACAACACCTGCACAGGATCAGTACATCCGAACATCACACCTGCGGGACAGGTACAGGATGGCAACAACAACTGCACGAGTTACACTGGGAATGCACAATCCCTCTATCAGTGCTCAGACTGTGCGCAACAGGCTGAGAGAGGCTGGACTGAGGGCTTGTAGGCCTGTTGTAAGGCAGGTCCTCACCAGACATCACCGGCAACAACGTCGCCTATGCGCACAAACCCACCATTGCTGGACCAGACAGGACTGGACCAGACAGGAATGGCAAAAAGTGCTCTTCACTGACGAGTCACGGTTTTGTCTCACCGGGGGTGATGGTCGGATTCGCGTTTATCGTCGAAGGAATGAGCATTACACCGAGGCCTGTACTCTGGAGCTGGATCGATTTGGAGGTGGAGGGTCCTTCATGGTCTGGGGCGGTGTGACACAGCATCATCGGACTGAGCTTGGTGTCATTGCAGGTAATCTCAATGCTGTGCGTTACAGGGAAGACATCCTCCTCCCTCATGTGGTACCCTTCCTGCAGGCTCATCCTGACATGACCCTCCCGCATGACAATGCCACCAGCCATTCTGCTTGTTCTGTGCGTGATTTCCTGCAAGGCAGGAATGTCAGTGTTCTGCCATGGCCAGCAAAGAGCCCGGGTCTCAATCCCATTGAGTATGTCTGGGACCTGTTGGATCGGTGGGTGATGGCTAGGGCCATTCCCCCCAGAAATGTCCAGGAACTTGCAGGTGCTTTGGTGGAAGAGTGGGGTAACATCTCACAGCAAGAACGGGCAAATCTGGTGCAGTCCATGAGGAGGAGATGCACTGCAGTACTTAATGCAGCTGATGGCCACACGAGATATTGACTGTTACTTTTGATTTTGACCCCCCCTTTGTTCAGGGACACATTATTCCATTTCTGTTCGCCACATGTCTGTGCAACTTGTTCAGTCTCAGTTGTTGAATCTTGTTATGTTCATACAAATATTTACACATGTTAAGTTTGCTGAAAATAAACGCAGTAGACAGTTAGAGGATGTTTCTTTTTTTGCTGAGTTTAAATCTGGCCATCATTGAATCTTCTCTGGTGTTACATTGAAACGCGACTACATTCCTTCCACGGTCCTACGGAGCTCAGTTAGTAAAGAATGGCGCTTGCATCGCCAGGATAGTGGGTTTAATTCATGGGACCACCCATACATAACAAATGTATACAAGCATAACTATAATTTGGATAAAGGTGTCTGCTAAATGGCATATATTACTATAAAACATGTAGGTATTTAGATTCAGTGCTCCTGTTTGGTTTGATATTCAACCCGCAGGAATAGAGGACATTTTAAATGAGCTGCCTACACTACTTACACCTTACTATTCACTAGCTTCGTTAAAGCTCAATAGTTGGTATGAAGGTATTCAAACCACAGGAGGTTGGTGGCACCTTAATTTGGGAGAACGGGCTCGGGCTAATGACTGGTTTCCAGGTGTCTGATGCCATTCCATTTGCTTCGTTCCAGCCATTATTATGAGCCGTCCTCGCCTCAGCAGCCTCCTGAGATTCAAACAATACATTAGCAATGCTGAATTTTTCAAATGTATCCTTACGTTCCCCCTTCATTGAGGTCATCACTGATTTGTACGTGATTGGATAAATGAAGTCAAGATTTCCATTATATCACGTACACCCATCAAACCGTAGCAGATAAATTGTTAAAATCAGGGAATGCAGTAGGAAAGAAGGGACGGAAGCATTTTAAATGAATTGGAACTAGGCCCACACTCCCCCCGTCTGTCCTTGTCTCCATGCTACAGCTACATGATTGAGAACGTGGTGCTGTTGATCACCGGTGTCCTGAAGAAGATCTGCTGCCAAGGTGCCTCCCACTGGGAATGTTTGACCAGATTGGCAGCAGTTGGCATCGACCGCACCCCCGCTGAGCTCTACTGTGCCATCCTGGTGGACATATACATACATACATACTTGCATACATACATACATACATACATACATACATACATACATACATACATACATACATACATACATACATACATACATACATACATACATACATACACGCACCTCAAAGTAGTTCTGGGTCAGAGCGTAGCACTTAGCGCTCTCCAGGTAACGTTTGTCCTGGTAGCAATGTTCTGCCTCTTTAGCCAGGACTATGTACATACATACATACATACATGCATACATACATACATACATACATACACACACACACACACACACACACACACACACACACACACACACACACACACACATATATATATATATTACCCCGAGCCTGTTCTCACAAATGAAGGTGCCACCAACCTCCTGTGGTTTGAATATATATATACAGTGTCAGCCACCAATTGTGCAAGTTCTCCCACTTAAAAAGATGAGAGAGGCCTGTAATTTTCATCATAGGTACACTTCAACTATGACAGACAAAATTAGATTTTTTTTCTCCAGAAAATCACATTGTAGGATTTTTAATGAATTTATTTGCAAATTATGGTGGAAAATAATTATTTGGTCAATAACAAACAAGCAAGATTTCTGGCTCTCACAGACCTGTAACTTCTTCTTTAAGAGGGTCCTCTATCCTCCACTCGTTACCTGTATTAATGGCACCTGTTTGAACTTGTTATCAGTATAAAAGACACCTGTCCACAACCTCAAACAGTCACACTCCAAACTCCACTATGGCCAAGACCAAAGAGCTGTCAAAGGACACCAGAAACAAAATTGTAGACCTGCACCAGGCTGGGAAGACTGATATATCCCACCCCTAACACTGTAATCAAGGGTGGTCCATGTTTTCCTACAACAACATTCAACAGAGTAGTCAACTGCCGGGAATGGACATCACAGATAAGGAGCAACTAAGGATTCTAGCTTTAAAGTAAAGAGAGTATTTAATCAATGAAAAAATGAAAAAAGTTATCCTTCAAGTGTCAACTGGCTAGAGGGTACACAAGAAACTGGTGGAAGATATTTATCTTATCTGGCAGCAATTGTTTTGCCTGAGTACCAGATCTGTTTGTGCAGTCTCCTCCATTGCTGTCATTGTCATGCCATGACAGCAATGGAGTTGGCAAGACAGCACAAAATGATCTGGGACTCAGGCTAATTGTTAGGTGGCCCATCTGAACCCTACTGACAATGTGACAGGTCCTTTATGACCCTAACATGCACTAGAAAGGGTCCATGGTGGTCTCAAAGTCACAAACGTTGTCATCTGTCCCTAGCACTTCTGGATTTCATTATGCACGGCCTCAAAATCAAATCAAAGCCGATTTGTCATCCGTCGAATGCAACTGGTGTAGACTTTACAGTGAAATGCTTACGAGCCCTTCCCAACAACGCAGAATAGAAACACTAGAGGAGTAGAACTAAATACACCAGAATGGAGCTCCAGTACCAGATCAATGTGGAGCTCCATACAGGGAGTACCAGTACCAGATCAATGAGGAGCTATATAAACGGAGTAGCAGCACCAGATCAATTAGGAGCTATATACAGGGAAAACCAGCACCAGATCAATGTGGAGCTCCATACAGGGAGGACCAGAACCAGATCAATGTTGAGCTCCATACAGGGAGTACCAGAACCAGATCAATGTGGAGATATACAGTATACAGGGAGTACCAGTACCAGATCAATGAGGAGCTATATACAGGGAGTACCAGAAGCAGATCAATGTGGAGATATATACAAGGAGTACCAGTACCAGATCAATGTGGAGCTCCATACAGGAAGTACCAGTACCAGATCAATGTGAAGCTTTTTACAGGGAGTACCAGTACCAGATCAACGTAGAGCTATATACAGGGAGTACCAGTACCAGATCAACGAGGAGCTATATACAGGGAGTACCAGTACCAGAAAAATGTGGAGCTATAGACAGGGAGTACCAGTACCAGGCCAATGTAGAGCTATATACAGGGAGTACCAGTACAGATCAATGAGGTACGAGGTATTTGAGGTAGATATGTACATGATGGCAGAGTAAATGAGAATAGATAATAATAAGAGTAAAATAAAAACAGAGTAGCAACAGCAAATGATGAGTGTAAAAGTGAGTGTGTAATGTGTATGTATGTGTGTTTGTGTTGTGTCGGTATGCGTGTGTGTGTGTGTGCATATGCAGCGTATGTGAATGTGTTGGGGTTTTGTGTGTCACCAATTTGTAAGTCGCTCTGGATAAGAGCGTCTGCTAAATGACTTAAATGTAAATGTAAATGTGTGGATGTGTCACAAGTCGGCCTGTTGGTCCTGTTGACACAGAGGTTCCTCCTCTTCACCAGTAGAGGGCGTCTCCTCTCACACCTACAGGACTAGCGCAGATCCAGTACAGATCTGTCTGAAGAATTGACACAGGATGGAAAAAAGTCACGAGGATTGTCAAATATACAATATGATATGACAACATGGGTATCCAAACGTGGTTCTGGGAAGCTGCAGTATGTCAGGCTTTGGTTTCAGCCCAGCTTTGGCACACTTGATACAGACTCATGATGGCTGTCGGAGCAGAGTATCACATTCTAAGGAAAAACAATTGCAATGTTATGGAATTATCCAGGACTACTGTGCTTGTATAATTTCTACACTATTTTGTGACTAAATCATGCATTATTGTGGATGCTATGTGCTTTTGTAACTCAAATCATCCATAATAATTAATGATTTTAAGGCAGAAATAATCAATAGGTACATTGCATTAAGTACAGCACATAAAATCAAGGAAGAGAAAGAACACAAAACGCACAAAGCAATCAATATTCATGCTGTCATTTCAGATTTACCTCAAAATCCACAAAATGTTCCTTCTGGGGATTCATGATCTATAGGGAGCATAGAAAAGAACATCACTAAAAGTCCCATATCATATTAATTTGCATTTTTCATTATATTCAGGGCTGGAAATTAGGAGGAAGTGAAAGTGAAATGATTATTGGCCTGTAAAAATGTTCTTTTCAAGGTGAATTCAAGGATTTTACATTTATGGATCCCCAAAGACATATTTTCACACCCCCAAAAAATCACCATAATAGTGTGAATATTTCTGTATATCTGACCTGCATCATCAGATGACACACACAGTTGAGAGCCAGTCCATTTCTGCCTGAGATAGAGCCTTGTAGAGGAGTGGCTATCGTCGTGCTTTATCTGCAGGTGTAACTCACCCCTCTCTGCTACCAGTTGTCTGGTGATGAGGAAGCTGTAGCCATCAAATTACAGACAATTTAGAATGATTGTTTTTTTAAATGGAAAATAAATACTGAATGTTAACAGAGAAGTAGTTATCTTATTCAATTCAAAACATGTAACAGAAACACTTCATAATAACATTCATTAATACGCTATTAATAAATAATAACATAAGGAATGTGTTAATGTCTTGCTGGAAAGAAAAGCCATTTTTTAAATCCCCAAATCTACACACAAACCCTTTAGACAAGCTTAAAAACGCAGTGAAACCCCCCAGATTCAATGTTGAATTCACTCATTTGAAATGTCTCATTTGCAAATGCCAGTAGTCATAATGTAGGAACTCATTGTCTCCTCTTTCAAAATGTATCAACAGTTACTGTCCATTCTTCACTGAAAAACAGTCAGTCATCCCTGTCCGAATGGAGAACAAACTTCAGGAATAAGTCAAATCACAAATCCAATCAAAAACCATAGATATCTTACTGTGTAGTAGAATGAGAGCTATGAAGATGAAGAGAGTCATAATCCAAGCTGAGACATGGCCACATAGCAGGGGTGGGCAACTCCAGTCCTCAAAGGCCTGATTGGTGCCACATAGCAGGGGTGGGCAACTCCAGTCCTCAAAGGCCTGATTGGTGCCACATAGCAGGGGTGGGCAACTCCAGTCCTCAAAGGCCTGATTGGTGCCACATAGCAGGGATGGGCAACTCCAGTCCTCAAAGGCCTGATTGGTGCCACATAGCAGGGATGGGCAACTCCAGTCCTCAAAGGCCTGATTGGTGCCACATAGCAGGGATGGGCAACTCCAGTCCTCAAAGGCCTGATTGGTGCTACATAGCAGGGGTGGGCAACTCCAGTCCTCAAAGGTCTAATTGGTGCCACATAGCAGGGGTGGGCAACTCCAGTCCTCAAAGGCCTGATTGGCGCCACATAGCAGGGGTGGGCAACTCCAGTCCTCAAAGGCCTGATTGGTGCTACATAGCAGGGGTGGGCACCTCCAGTCCTCAAAGGCCTGATTGGTGCCACATAGCAGGGGTGGGCACCTCCTGTCCTCAAAGGCCTGATTGGTGCCACATAGCAGGGGTGGGCAACTCCAGTCCTCAAAGGCCTGATTGGTGCCACATAGCAGGGGTGGGCAACTCCAGTCCTCAAAGGCCTGCTACATAGCAGGGGTGGGCAACTCCAGTCCTCAAAGGCCTGATTGGTGCCACATAGCAGGGGTGGGCAACTCCAGTCCTCAAAGGCCTGATTGGTGCCACATAGCAGGGGTGGGCAACTCCAGTCCTCAAAGGTCTAATTGGCGCCATATCACAGGGGTGGGCAACTCCAGTCCTCAAAGGCCTGATTGGTGCCACATAGCAGGGGTGGGCAACTCCAGTCCTCAAAGGCCTGATTGGTGCCACATAGCAGGGGTGGGCAACTCCAGTCCTCAAAGGCCTGATTGGTGCCACATAGCAGGGGTGGGCAACTCCAGTCCTCAAAGGCCTGATTGGTGCCACATAGCAGGGGTGGGCAACTCCAGTCCTCAAAGGCCTGATTGGCGCCACATAGCAGGGGTGGGCAACTCCAGTCCTCAAAGGCCTGATTGGTGCCACATAGCAGGGGTGGGCAACTCCAGTCCTCAAAGGCCTGATTGGTGCCACATAGCAGGGGTGGGCACCTCCAGTCCTCAAAGGCCTGATTGGTGCCACATAGCAGGGGTGGGCAACTCCAGTCCTCAAAGGCCTGATTGGTGCCACATAGCAGGGGTGGGCAACTCCAGTCCTCAAAGGCCTGATTGGTGCCACATAGCAGGGGTGGGCAACTCCAGTCCTCAAAGGCCTGATTGGCGCCACATAGCAGGGGTGGGCAACTCCAGTCCTCAAAGGCCTGATTGGTGCCACATAGCAGGGGTGGGCAACTCCAGTCCTCAAAGGCCTGATTGGTGCCACATAGCAGGGGTGGGCACCTCCAGTCCTCAAAGGCCTGATTGGTGCCACATAGCAGGGGTGGGCACCTCCAGTCCTCAAAGGCCTGATTGGTGCCACATAGCAGGGGTGGGCACCTCCAGTCCTCAAAGGCCTGATTGGCGCCACATAGCATTCTCAAGTCACTGCAGCAGCCCTGGCTTCCAAGACTCCACATGTAAGTACAGTAGTTGGACTGAAGAACAGTCCCTTTTCTCACAAAGGCAATGAATGGCCATGCTTGTGCCTGCTCCTGTTTCCACAGTGACCAGCACTACTCACAGTATCCAATCAGGAAATACCTTCCAGCCTGTAGCTACAAACATCCACTGAGCCAGTCACTTGACACAACATTACCCCCCACTCCCCTCAATGCAAAGACACTCTAGGGTATATAAACCGGCCTATGGATAAAGCAGGGTTCCTTCCAGACAGAAAAGCACAACTCACATTTGGGATTTTAAAGTTTTATGTTTGTTGCTTTTTAGTGAGAATCGACAATGTTATGGCAACCTGGTTGTCATATTGTTGCATATACAATAGATGTATGTTCTGTCACCCAAATGTTCTATGCAGCCTTATATCCCACCCCTAACACTGTAATCAAGGGTGGTCCATGTTTTTATATTATGATGGGAGTGTACATAACGGTAATTTTCATTAATCCTATAGCCTATGGGCTCTATTGCGTCTCTATTACGGCACGATGATATCCACCAGTTTATTGTTGGGGTCAGATTTGGTTAAGCTTCCAAGTGAGTAATTATGGTGCGACAGATGGCTTCACAAACAGCCAGCCAGAGAAAATGGGGGTGTGACTGTTTATGTGATGCTATATATGGAAGTCAGCAGAAGCTAAAGAAGAAGAGGGACAAGAGAGACATCTAGTGTCTTTGTCTAGCCTCTGCTCTTAGGTAGTAGACCTTCAAATAGAATAACGACTTTCAAAAGAGTTAAATAATACATACATCTAATATACAGCATATAAATAATTATATACTATGGTAATGGAATAAAAATAACAAAAAATGTCATTATTGCTGAAATAGCACATGTATTTTTAGTCCTTCATATATATGTTGTTGACAAAGGAGAAATAGGGTGTAAGAGGAAGTCATAAAATGTGATAAACCATTTACAGTAGGGCTACACCCTCAACTCAAGCACAGAGCACCACCTTTCCACGCTGCTGTATCGGTCGCTTCCACCCACTGAGATACACATCCACCACGCCTGCTCTTCACGTCAGTCCGCAACGTCAGATTGTGCGTGTTGCTCTGTGTCGGTGGGCGTAGGTTTGACCGGCTTTTCAGAGGCAGACACAATGAGCCCTCGGATGATGTAAAGCATGCATGTGGGGCTGGAGGCACGGGCACGTTTTGGCAGTATAGTTTTTTGCTTTTGTTTTATATAATTTCGAGCACACATATCGACAAGACTTTGTGACGGTATAGGGATAGCTGGAAAAGTCGGTTCAACGAGTTCGTCTGACATAACGAAGTCGAAATCTCTGGCTCGTCCCCTTCGAAAACAAAACAACATTTTACAAAGGACTTGCTAAAGTCAACGACATAAAACAAGAATGTCGATGGTTGCGTATTCAGATTACTTAGCCGCCGAATGTCTGATGTCGATCTCTAGCGGTCCCGTCCTACACCGACCCACCCCGGTTGTCCCCGCCGCCCAGCCCCCTCCCCAGGCCGTTCATCCTGGGGAGCCCGAAGGGTCGAACGAGGACAGGGAGGTGCGCGAGACGCTGAGACTCGAAGGGGCCAACATGATGACGGTGGCCGGGATCCTCACGGACCTCCACGGCAAGTTCCGGTCCATGTCGGCCTACTCGGAGAGCAGCAACTCCTCATGTGGGGAGAGCGGCTACACCACGTTGTCTGACTCAACTACCCCAACCATGACCCCCTCTGCTACTCCAATTCCTGGACAGTACAATGCTACTCAACAGCAGTGGGGAGGAGGGACGCCTCGGTCCCCAGTAAAGCGACATCAGTGCATTTACGACGGCTGTGACCGAGTTTATGGAAAATCATCTCATCTGAAAGCCCATATCAGAACCCATACAGGTACAATTATATAGCTGGCTGTTATATAGCTTAAACTGTTAAAAAAATAGGGAATTAGCTATAGTCTCTACAAATATCATTTTATTATGCAATTTGATTCAGAACTTCAAGTTTGTCCATACTAACTAAGCACTCCCCCCTTTGTGAGTCACTCCTATCTACAATTATCATATTTCTGCCTGAAGAAAAGTGTTTTTCTTCACAGGGATACACTGTCGATTGGGTGGGCGAGACGAGTCGTTTACCCGCGAGTTAGTAACGTTACAATACTCCCAGAACAAAAGGGGAAAAACTCAGATGGCTCATAACAAAGAAGTAATCGAACAAAAGAATGGGGCTGGACGAAAAATAGTCTGGTGACGAACATGCTGCAACTGGGTTGATTTGCATACGAAGTGAGTTCGAGATTAAATATAACATTCGGGGCATTTGCGCAGGTTCGGTGATTCTTTCAACTCAAAACAGACAAATCTTTTAATCCCACCTCGCATCAATGTGGCCATCGTGTAACAGTCACGTCTTTTTCGAAAACATCTTTCTTGAAATCAGCCATTGCTGCCATAGTTTTCCCAGTCGAAATGGTATGTTCAGCGCTGTAACTTTGTATACATGCATCAGGTGTCCACTGCCCAGGTGTCCGCACAGTGCGGGGGGGGGGGGGTGTTCAGGGTCAGTGATGGATTAGAACAGGAAAGCGTGCTGAATAGAACAAATCGTTAGGGAACGCCCACAAAACGGGGGTGAGTGGCTCATGGCTAGAAGGGTTTCGTCAAAAACGTCATAGTCCCGTTCACTACGACGAGAGTTTGCGTTTTTACAGTGGCGAGTTCTACAGCAGACTGAATTGGATGTGACTTCCACGGAATCACTTGCGAGCTAAAATTGGTATCCCTTCTTGCCATGACCAGTGAGTGGGAGTGTTGCAACACGAAGATCCGTTTTGCGGTCTTGAATATAGCTCCTGGCACCCCTTCGTCTGTCCTGGGTTGACTCCTATTAGCAATGTTACTCTATTGTATTAGGGCCACAAAATAGGCGTAGGAGGCTGGACATTGTGGATACCTTAATGCATTACAGTCTAGTCAACATAAAGGTTGTCCTCAACGGTGGAAACTCATTTATTCGCAAAAATTGATATAATGACCATCACATCGACGTAAACTTGTAGTCATGCGATATGCTGTGTGGTTGTCCCATTACGACTCGGGAAAGCATGCAGTTTATTCGGCTACAGATTGAATAAATTATGATGAACTTCACAGGCTGGTGAAAGTGCAAGGTGATGAGTTTGATGCTCTTTTCCAATAAATATAGAGGGTCTTATTCTAGTGACATGATGACCGATGCTAGGCTACCGTGTGACAAAAAAAAAAAAAATCTGCCTCTTATCCATATCATCGTCTAAGTAGCCTACCCTCACTGTATATGTGAGCTGTTGGCTAGAGCACACGTGTTAAGACCAGAGTGGGCACATTCGCTATATAACGCAACAGTTTTTGTGACAAATCCATCAGTAGAACTGAAAATGCGATGGAAAACCATTTACCTTGTATTTGGTGCATGGGAATTTAACCACACGTTATTATTATGTGCACTGCCTCATCACGCACTTACTTTTATTCGCAATAAATCAGTTTGTTGGTAACGCATCTCTGGTGTGAAAATGTTTTATGCTTATTTTAGAATATTCCCATGAAAACCGTCTTGGGAGCTCTATTGATCCTTTGTAGCTCAGTAGTGCACAGCGCTTGTAACGCCAGGGTAGTGGGTTCGATTCCTGGGACCACCCATAAGTTAAATGTATGCACGCATGACCTTAAGTCGCTTTGGATAAAAGTGTCTGCTAAATGGCATATACTATTGAGGCCATCTCCATTTTGAAGTCGTCAATTTTCTTCATCTACTACTTCTGAGTTGGCAAACAAACTGAAAGTGTGCACACTGCCACCTAGAGTGTGTTGTTTGAACAGATACAAGACCAAGGTTGTTGATTTACTGCCACCTACAGTTATGGAATGTTTCCTCACGAGTATAATTCACTGGCCGATCACCTGGTAACCTGGATGGAATTGATTCTATGTTATGCTATTCTTCCTTCACCCATAGGAAGTCCCAGCCATTTGACTACCTGTACCCCCGTTCATTGATTAGGTACCGGTACCCCCTGTATATAGCCCTGTTATTTTATTGTGTTATTCTTTAAAAACTTTAGTTTCCAAAAGGCTCATTAACAGCTTCTACCCTCAAGCCATAAGACTGCTGAACAATTAATCAAATGGCTACCCGGACTATTTGCATTACAATGCTGCTACTCTGTTTATTATCTATGCATAGTCACTTTACCTCTACCTACATGTACATATTACCTCAACGAACCTGTACCCCTGCACATTGACTCGGTACCGGTACACCCTGTATATAGCCTTGTTATTTTATTGTTACTTTTTTACTTTAGCTTTAGTAAATATTATTTTCTTAACTGCATTGTTGGTTAAGGGCCTGTAAGTAAGCATTTCATGGTAAGGTCTACAACTGTTGTATTTGGCGCATGTGACAAATAAAATTTGATTTGATGCTTCAAAATGGCGAAAGTCCTGAAATATGCGCTGCCCATGCTAAAACAGGCTTTTGGGCGCTAGAGTCCTCTATCTATCTCTATGGGATGTGTTGAGGGCGCCTTTCTAAGATGGCCACCCACTGTATGTTGGTGTTAGTCTGCCCTATGAGTGTCAATATCTATTGCTGTCAACGTTTTGCATTCACTTTTCAAAATGTCTCTCTTCAATATAAACCATGAGCAGAGTAGGTTTATAACGTAGGTTGATTTGGTGCATTAAATAGAGCAGATGGGTGGATGACCTTTTTGCGTTATAAAGAAAATGGATGCTGATAATATTATACACTTGGTGGGTATACAAGGGTCTAGCTTACTACCGACCCCTGCATATCTAGTGTTAGTGACTGGAACGAGCAGGGCAATATTTACCAGTCTGACATTTGTGTCACACTCAGTATGTTCATTTGAATGTCTCTCTTTCTGTCTCCCTTCATCAGGTGAACGACCCTTTCCCTGTACATGGCCCGACTGCCAGAAAAAATTTGCCCGTTCGGACGAGCTGGCTCGCCACACGCGCACACACACAGGCGAAAAGCGCTTCCTGTGCCCGCTGTGCGACAAGCGTTTCATGCGCAGCGACCACTTGATCAAGCACGCCCGCCGCCACCCCGACTTCCAGCCGTCCATGCTCGGCCGCAAGGCCTCGTCCCCTGGGGGACAGGGGGCGTCCAGCCCCGTCATGGGCCAGTAGAGTGCAGGGGTCAGTGGGTTCACTCCCACGTCTAGGGCTGGGGTCAGCAAGGGTAACAGGGAGTGGTCCTAACCAAAGGTCCTAACCAATCAGATCCACTAGCCAGGCCTGTCTGTCACAACTCCCCACACAACAGTATCTAGGTGGGGGCACGTTCACCACCCACCCCGACGGATGAAGATGACACCAGTCTCAACGCTCAACTAATACTCAAAACCTTTAACTGAAAAACAGTCACACATGCAGGGAATTCTCAATGTCTTCACTCCTCAGTCTCAGCACACGCATCAGCCAAATGTTTTCCTTCCTTTCTCGGCTTATTTTAGAGAGATGGTGCTCCATGTTTTTTTTTACTGTGGCTGTTTCCTTTCTTGCTAGCGCCATTTTGTGATATTTAACTAGAGGCGTAGAGAGGCTGAGGTCAACTAAAAGTGTAGCAGCTTTGCTGATGACATGTCCTCAGTTTCTAGAGGTTGCACATTCCATGCATTTTTGTCGTTGGAAATTAGTTGGCTTAGTTATATAAAAAAAAAAATGTTTTTGTAATATCGTATATACTGTATTATAATTTTAAATGCTGGTCAACTTAACTTTCAGTAATGATGATGAATGGTTTAAACCGCTGAAGACTAGCTGGTTACACACCATCCTTATTCATTCTAGATCAACTTTTCTTTTTTATTATCCATGAAACCTTGACGAATGATACACGTAATATCACGTCCGTTACGGATGCAAATGTATATAACCTTTAACCTATAACCTTTAACCTTCTATTGTAGAGAATATCGTGAACAAATATTAGAGGAAGTAATACTTGTGATGAATTGTAAGTCCTTATATTAGGGGTGACAGACTACACACTTGGATAGGATAGCGCTGCCTGTGAGTGAGCGTGTGTCTCTAATTACATTTTGTTAGAGAAAGAGAAGACACTTTCTACTGTTTCCACTTGTCTGTCCATCTAAATGGACATGATTACTTTATCTCAGTGAACAACACTTCAGGAAATTCAGAAAGCCTTAAACTATTTCAATACTTATTTTTGCACCATGTTTACAGTTTGAATCATTTCTACAGGTTTACGCCGACTCGTCGGCACATTACAAATACACATATGCAATATGCCACTTTTAACCAGAGGTTGCTTTTAATGCTAGCTACTTGGCTAATTTGTGTGATAGGTATTCACTGTGTTAATATGCTTCTACAATTGAACACTGTGGAATTTGATAAAGATACGCGTGATCTCATTATACTTATTATAACCAATGGTTAGGTTAGTCAGACACATTTGTCCAAGTGCTTTAGGAAAGTGCGATAAAGGATAGATTGGGGTTATTATGTGTTTGTTTTTTAACTGTTTCTTTGCTGAGCATAATGACTTGGTTCTATGTGTGTGGCTTTTCTCAGACACTATGCTCTCAGAGCCTTGTTATAAATGTAATTTCTTCCACAGAAAGCTTGAATTGCGTGACTAAGGCACCTCTCTCGTCATACAGTCCCTCCAATATTTTCCTTTTCTGTCTTTACTAACCAACTGACTTTAATTGATCATTCTTGCTGCATCATTTGGTCACTGTTAGTTCCATTGTAATGGGATGTACCTGTTTTCAACTTTTATGTTGAAACGCTTTTGCCATTTGTATACATTTTCACAAGTTCTTATCTGTTTACAGCTCTTGGTAACTGCTGGCAGTTATCGAACAAAAATGGACTACTTCAAACCAAGCCACAATATGACGTAGTGAAAGTGTTTGCTATGTTTTCAAATGAATTGAAAATGTCTTCATGGATGTCATCATTTTCCAAATGTATTTGTTTAATTTTCTGACAGCAAGTCTGCCTCGCGCCAAATTTAGGACTATTTCGCAAAGGGTAACAATTTACCTCGCAATGTTTGTGTAATACTTGTCTTCCCTTGGAAAGTAGTTGGACAAAAAGGGAATCCATTAAGAAACTCACCTTTTCTCATGAAACGCTTCTAAACTCAATCAAGCCTTAGGTTTGAACTTCCTGTGTTCTTCAAGTGAAAACTACACTCTGCCAGGGAAACAAACATCTCTTTAGTTGTCTTGTCTATATTCTGATGTATGCTCCGTGTACAGAGTTTTGACTGTGCTTAACACATTTTCCATAGTATATTCCGTACCTGTGGTGTTCAATAGTGCTGATCATCAATTTTTGCATCTCACAAGTGTTCAGTATGTATCACTACCCTTCATGTTGCACAATGCTACTTAGATCAGTTTAGTCTGGACCTACTGCGGTACATTTTGTAACACTTCATTACGGTGGTACCTACATAAGGACTTCATAACCCATTCATAACACATTCATAAGTAGTACATGAACATTGCATAAATGCTTATGTTAACAAGTTGATATTTCAGTTTTGTCACTATTTGCAGTTAACAAACATTTATTCAATATTCATTAACTGCTTAAATGTGTACTGTATGGGTTATAAAGTGCTTATGTAGGTTCCCTTCAGATAAAGTCACCAATAACTCAATTTACATTTTACAAACCACTAAATCTGGCTGGGGGGAGGGGGCATAACCATATCTCAAACAATTTAATTAATCACGCTGAACACCTTATAGGGCATACTATGCTAATTGTTTCCCACTGTACACTAATTAAACAAATCTACACAGCTGCATTGTTTGTATAAGAACCAATATTTTTAGAATTTTGTTAAGCCAAATTTTTACATCAATAACTCTTTTAAGAAACCTCTTATTTGAGCTTTGGTTACGTAGATAAGAGGACCTGTGGAACTAATTGAAAAAATGCTGCAACTTGTTCTTTGATATTTATACTCTCAGGTGTCTTTTAAACATTTCTTCCATAGTTCCTGTGCAACACCCAAGTGTAACCATTTATTGTTGCTATTATTTTAAGGATTAATTTATTACGATTTATAATTTGTGTGGTATAATTCATTTTTCCCATAGCTTATTATTTTGTGATATGGAACATATATACTAATAATTTGGTTCCATTGTTTGCTTGACACAGACTGCCAGTACTTTTTCATAATAAACAAAAACCTTAAGTTAAATGCTTTGTGTGTGTTATTTTCTTGTTAACAGGTGACTATCTGTATATAAATGTTGATTTATATTTGACATATCCACTTTTTTGTGAATATTGTTAAGTTGAAGGGAAGGTTGTCCGTCGATGGGTTTCAAAGTAAGGACAATTTAATCAATCCCTTGCAAAGAATAGTTCACCCAAAATACAAAATGACATGTTGGTTTCCTTACCCTGTAAGCAGTCTAAGGACAAGGTATGACCACAATCCTTGATTCATGATTTGGTTTGTTTACTTGACAACTGCAATATTTTTACCATCTGGCACAAATCCAATGCAAGTCGACGGTACCCGTGTAAGTACATTTTCGCGTCTCGTGTCCAAATGATCTATTCAGTAACTTCATTGAGCTTTTTAGATAATTTAGGATGACTTGTACATTTAAGATAGAAAAATGCTAATATCAGAACCATTGACCTGCGCTGGATTTGTGCCACAGAGGCAAAAAAAAGTTATCATTTGGAAACAGTGGCCAGGTAAACTAAACCAAAGCATGGATTGCTGTCATACCTTGTCCGTAGACTGCTCACATGGTAAGGAATCCAATATGTAATTTGGGTGAATTATCCCTATAAACTAATACAATCAGCTGGAATGTTTGCAGACGGCTAAAAGGCATCATTCTTTAATTAAGCAATAAGACATGAGGGGGTGTGGTATATGGCCATTATACCACGGCTAAGGGCTGTTCTTATGAACGACACAACGCGGCTAGCCTGGACACAGCCATTAGCCATGGTATAATGGCCATATACCACAAACCCCCGAGGTGCCTTATTGCTGTTATAAACTGGTTACCAAAGTAATTAGAGCAGTAAAAATACATGTGTTGTCATACCTGTGGTATACGGTCTGATATACCATGGCTGTCAGCCAATCAGCATTCAGGGCTCAAACCACCCAGTTTATAATCCTGATTATATAACGGATGGGTCTAATCCAGAATGCTGATGGGTTAAAACCGCATTCCAGTCGCTGTCTATTCCACAAATGACCCCCGGCTAAATCTATGACATTGAAATGCCTATTTACTCTGTTCCATCTGACTGCACAATCCACTGTCTCATCAGCCCAGCCAGGCAAGTGATAAACCTGATCTCCACTATAAAAAGCATCTAGACATTAAATCACATTTCTTTTAGACTAACATTTAGTTTTCAACAGCGGAGGTTTGTATAAACCTTGCCGTCTGTCTTTCCGACATTTGCAACATTGTGTCAATATTAAAATGAGATCTCCAGCTGTTCCATAGTAATGAATGTGTAGGGGTCGGGGCAAGACAGATAGGCAGGCAGCGTTTCTAAACCAGTCGAAATCATGAATCAGCTGACAATTTTTGGTGGATATATACAAAGCAATGTCAATTGAAAAAAGGAAACGAGATGCAGCTAGTTTGCAGTATTTCCAGCTTCAGTTTGAAGTGATTGTATTCGGTGTGTTTGTTGTTGGCTAGCTCCTTTGATCAACAGTGTCCCGAAGAGAGAGTAAAATGTCATTGTGAACGCACAATGTCAATGCCATCATTGCAAATAAGAATTTGTTCTTCACTAACTTGCCTAGTTAAATAAAGGTTGAATAAAAACATGATATGCCAGAAAACAGCTTAAACAAATGCAAATGCAGCTACTGTTGTTATTCTGGCTGCACTGTTTGATGTGACTGTAAGTTAGCCGTAGCAAGCAAGAGATAAGAATGTTGCCAGCCAATATGGCAATGTAAGATTTTATTTATTAATCATAGGAGAAACGTGTGTGTTTATATGTGACCTCAACTCATCAGAGTTCATCTCTTTGATTGCTGGCAGAGGAGGGTGAGGGCACGCCTCCTCCTTCCTTGGCGATGCCTGGGGGCATAGGCCGTCCCTGGCCGTCCTGCTTGCTGCTTCGCTGGGTGTTCTGCCGGTCCCAGTCGGTGGTTGTGGCCTCATCGTCCCAGATGGTGGAGGTCTCTGTGTCGCTGAAGTAGCCCGGCTCGCCAGTATAGTGGGTGGGGAAGAGGAGCAGCGGCTCCACAGAGAACGCCAGCAGGTCCCTCTGCTCAAACTGGGCCATGTACTCCTCCCTGAGGGCAAGGAGAGTTGAGGAGAATTAAAAAACAACAACACATGCCCGGTATGAAAACAAACTCTTCTCCTAGCTCCAAAAGGCCCATTGGAAGATCTGCCTGGAACCACCGCCATATTGTTTGCACCGTTTTAATCTCTACCTGGTCTCTTAAGATCAGCAAACACTGGGTTTGCAGGGACAAATGTCACTCAACAAGCATGTGCTTGGTGAATAAGGTGCTTGCGGGAGAGAGATAGTGAGAATGTGGAGACTGCAGTTAAAAGACAAAAGCCTGTCCGACCACTGGAACTCACCGTGGGTGCTTGTTGAACATGACAGGCAGGTACTCATCCACAGGTAGCATCTTGCCCAGGGCCCGGGCTCCCAGGAGCCTCTTGGCCCCCTGCAAGGAGAGGGCGTAACCCAGGGTCCAGTAGGAATAGTCAGGGTGTACCAGGTTACTGACCCCCTCCACCCAGCGCTCCGGCTGCTTCACCTGCAGCCGCTTACGCCCCACATAGCTGAGAGAGGGAGAGAAACGTCAATTTATAAAGCATTCCTAGAAAGAGAAGCCATTTTACACTATTATGCTGCATCCTAAGATCAGACACACGTTGGAATCTCGTCTGTCTGTCTGCCTGTCTATGTTCGATGTGTGTATGCAGCCAATCAGCCCTCACATCAGATCCCAGTCCAGTCCCACTCGGTCCACGTTCTCCATGATGGTCACCAGTCTGCTGCAGAAACGCGGCTCAAACCTCACATCATCCTCCAGCACCAGCACACGCTGCAGTCCCTGTTCCACCACCTAGGGGGAGACATCACAGGACAGCCACTGAGCCAGGGTGTGAATCTCCAAATACTTGATACATTAAAACAAGTGACATTGCTTTCTATCTTATATCTTTACATCTAAAGTAGTTTGAGCACTGTTACGGATCATTATCCTTTTACTGCAGTGGGATAAATCAGGGTCTCACAGAGTGATTCTTGGTGGTCTTAAACAAATCTACTTTGAAACAAAAGTATACACCTCACACACATGGTTATGGGCTTAAAAAGAAGAAGAAACATGTACCATGTCAGATATAGAGTTGAAATTTATTCAGTTTTGAGTTTGTATCCCAATATTACACTTTATATAGATCACAGAAGACTTAAATGCAACAAAACCATTTGACATAAAAACACAGATTTTTCGGGCCAAAAAATGAAAGGAAAGTTTATTAACTATGAACTTTCCACCCATAAGGCCACTAGAGGGAGATCTGGTCATTTGACTGCAGGAAAGGGGTGTACCGTTATCAATAAAAGTGGCAGCTATAAATATTTATTTGAATTTTTATGCAACGTTTGTGTACCTGTTCCATGTATAGACTAGATGTGTACCTGTTCCATGTATAGACTAGATGTGTACCTGTTCCATGTATAGACTAGATGTGTACCTGTTCCATGTATAGACTAGATGTGTACCTGTTTCCAGATATTGTAGTGACTGAGGAAGCAGCCGATCTCCCCTCGCGTCAGAACACGCCCCGAATACGGGTCTTTGTACCCAGGCAACATGTCTATGCCCATCGCTTGCAGCTGGGACGAGTTCAGGGCTCTGAAGAAAATAAAATATTAATAAAACATAATTAAATGTTCAAACCTAGCCCAGGTGCGTAGGTCTAGATTTACTACAAGTTTGCACCTGTGCAGTGTTGGCACCTGTTCTTTTTCTGATTCAATTCAGAACGGTAGAACAAAAGATCAAAGGACAATTAAGATACTGATAATACATAAAAGTTTCATGTTTGAGGAATCCACATCACATCAATCCATGCTCACTTTATTACATGTTTTGTTTAACCTTTATTTAATTAGGCAAGTCAGTTAAAAACAAATTCTTATTTACAATGATGGCCTACCCCGGGCCAAACCCGGACAACGCTGGGCCAATTGTGCGCCGCCCTAATGTACTCCCAATCACGGCCGGCTGTGATACAGCCTGGAATCTAACCAGTGTCTGTAGTGACGCCTCTAGCACTGAGATGCAGTGGCTTAGACCGCTGCGCCACTCAGGAGCCAGAGTGGAACCATAGTGGAGAGGAGTGAGGATTCAGTATGGATAGCAGGCAATGTATTCTATTTCCATCTGAAATAACAGGTGCAGAGGCTTATGTAAAGTGCTTGTGGATTGTTGTGTCGTACTTGCCATCCACCGCCTCTGTCAGTGTGATATCAATGCCCAGAACGGCAAGGGTGCTCAGCATTCGATCCCGCCGGTCAATGCGACGCTTCAGATTAATCAGAAAGATCTAGAATGAAGGCGGGGAAAACAGGTCACTAAAATCCAACTGTTCCATCCATTATCACCTTTCTCATGATGTGTATGAAATAGACGTTTCTGTGATTTCTTTCAAACAATGACAGTGGATGACTAAAGATATACCATAGTGTAGATATACAGTAGTGTAGACATACAATAGTGTAGATATACTGTAAGTACATTCTCAGTACCTCATCAAATCCCATCTTTTCCAGAGGTTTAGCTGTATGGTGCATGTATTTGGACGGCTTCATGAGGTAATCGACTGAAGAAAAATACCTGTATTAGACTCTTATTACCAGATAAAAGATAAAAGCAGATCACACTGTGTTAAGACATTTGCCATCTATGATTTGTAAGGGAATTTGTCAGTCTCTCATTAATGACCAGTTTAGGGATTCTCTGAGGAGACGGGGAGAGATGGAGAAACAAAAGAGATAACAGAAGAGTGAGAATTCTGACACGGCTGTGAAAGTGAAAGTCAAACGGCATCACAGAGACTGGTCTGTAGGAGAGGGGAGATACGTTCAAATATAGTGAGGGTAGTGTGTGTGTGTGTGTGTGTGTGTGTGTGTGTGTGTGTGTGTGTGTGTGTGTGTGTGTGTGTGTGTGTGTGTGTGTGTGTGTGTGTGTGTGTGTGTGTGTGTGTGTGTGCGTGCGTGCGTGCGTGCGTGCATGCGTGTGGGTGTGTGTGTGTGTGCATCAGAGTACTCACTCAGAGCCTCGGTCATAGTGTGGCTAAAGCTCTCCACCTCCTCCTCCAGACTTTGCTCTTGCTTCAGAGGCAGTGGCAGATACCCATAATGCTCTCTATTACATATGTACATCTGCACATCTGTATGGAGTCACAGGTTTAACATTAGACACATAAAACATAATACATATAAATAATAAGTTTGTGTTTGTTTGAGCCTGCCTGGAGTGCCACATTGCCCGGCTATTCCACTGGTTCCACTGCGCCAGACAAGCTCAATCAAGCGCAACTAAAGTATTTGAAAGAAAACAATGACTATTTGAACTAAGATATGACACACATTCAATACACAGTAAGGAAACTGAGCATTTTAACACAATTCATTATGACTCTATGACTGACCTGCCCGCCGCGCGGAGAAGGCGAAGACCATGATGTCATCCAGGGGGAAGGTGTAATCGTGGTGTGGAGGGTGGAAGGCCAGCGCCCGGGTGGCGCTCCGCCTCAGGTCCACCATGAAGGTAGAGTGCACCATGGGAACAGCGAAGCAGCCCTGGCGTTTCCAGTTCCTGATGGGGATGTACTCAGGGGTGCGCTTGTAGTAACCCTAAGAAGGCAGGAAGAGACACAGTGGATCAGAGAAACTTAAATAGAATCCCCAGGGACAATTCGGCCCATCGTTACATTTTCTGTGGCCCCTTGACATAAATGCATTTTAATGAATAAAAAAACTTCAATGGTATGCTCCCCGGAAATGTGAATAATTTAAGTCTTCAAATACAATGGTGAGCAAACACAAAAGCAAGATGGTATAATACAATGAATAAACAAAAGAAAACACATTTAATGAGCACTAAATGTATAAATCATCATGGGTTACAAAGATTCCTGATATCTACACTCAGTGGACAGTTTATTAGATACACCCATCTAATACTGGGTCGGACCCCCCCCCCCCCCCCCCCCTTGCCCCCAGAACATTCTGAATTCTTTGGGGTATGGAAACATTTCTCAGTTGGTATCAAGGGACCTAACATGTGCCAGGAAAATATTCCCCACACCATTACACCACCGCCACCAGCCTGTACCGTTGACACCAGGCAGGATGGGCCATGGACTCATGCTGCTTACGCTAAATCCTGACTCTGCTATCAGCATGACGCAACAGGAACCAGGATTCGTTGGACCAGGCAATGTTTTTCCACTCCTCAATTGCCCAGTGTTGGTGATCACACATCCACTTGAGCAGCTTCTTCTTGTTTTTAGCTGATAGGAGTGTAACTCTGTGTGGTCGTCTGCTGCAATAGTCCATCCATGACAAGGACCAACGAGTTGTGCGTTCTGAGATATCATTCTGCACACCACTGTTGTATTGAGCCGTTATTTGCCTGTTTGTGGCCCACCTGTTAGCTTGCACGATTCTTGCTGTTCTCCTTCCACCTCTCATCAACAAGCTGTTTTCACCCACAGGACTGCCGCTGACTGGATGTTTTTTGTTTGTTTCACCATTCCCTGTAAACCCGAGACACTGTTGTGCATGTTAACCCCAGGAGGCCGGTTCTGAGATACTGGAACCGCCTGGTACTGACGATCATACCACGCTCAAAGTCACTTAGGTCACTCGTTTTGCCCTCTAACGTTCAATCCAACAGTAACTGAATGTCGCAATGCCCGTCTGCCTGCTTTATATAGCAAACCAAGGCCACTTGACTCACTGTATGTAGGAACGATCAATTTTCATGAACGGGGTGGTGTACCTAATAAACTGGCCACTGAGTGTATCTCCAAAAAAAATGACATACTCGCTAATTTAATTGACTATCAATGCCATATAAAACTGACAAACCAGAAGAAAAAAAATGGGAAAGGACAGAAGAGCCAATCATGCAGTCATATATCACTAAGGGAAAGTGGCTAGGGGAGTAGTGATGCGAAGATGACAGAAGGGAAATCATACAGTCATACATCACTAAGGGAAAGTGGCTAGGGGAGTGGTGATGAGAAGATGACAGAAGGCCAATCATACAGTCATATATCACTAAGGGAAAGTGGCTAGGGCAGTGGTGATGAGAAGATGACAGAAGAGCCAATCATACAGTCATATATCAATAAGGGAAAGTGGCTAGGGCAGTGGTGATGAGAAGATGACAGAAGGCAAATCATCAAAGAGGAATGGTTCCATCTGTTTCCCTGCCCCTACCAAAACCCTTTTCACCGTGACACTAACTGTTATGAACTTGAGTGAAGACCCAAAAGCGGTTTTAACAGAAAACAGAGTTCTTTAATGAAAATACAGGAATGGCATAAATCCTCTTCCAACGTTGTCAGCGGAACAAAAAAGAACGTTAGTATAGTGCAGGATACTCCTGCCAGGCAGACTCCGACAGGACAGGACAAGGTGGAAGCAAACGAGACGACAGCTTGCTTCTGGCATCAAAAAACACAAACAAGAATCAGACACTGAAAGTAGCAGGAACAGAGAAAGAAATAGAGACCTAATCAGAGGGGGAAGAGAGAACAGGTGGGGAAAGAGAGAATGAGCTAGTTAGGGGAAATGTAGAACAGCTGAAGGATGAGAGACAGAGAAGGTAACCTAAAAAGACCAGCAGAGAGAGAGAATGAAGAGAAAGGACAGGAACAGACATAACAAGACATGACACTAACAGAGCCAAACACAGACAGACAGACAGACAGACAGACAGACAGACAGACAGACAGACAGACAGACAGACAGAGAAGTGTTATGCTTCAGATTGAATAAACATTTGGATGGCAGCTAAACAATAAAGTTGTCTTCTGAGAATGGGTCCAGTTGTGGGCCAGAAAAAGTTGGAGGGATTGTGACAGAGATTAATGAAGGGTGTACCTGTGGGGTCACACCACACCAGAAGTTGGAGTAGAGGACGCGGGACTCCAACATGGGCGCTACCACCGTTAAATTCTCTGCTATCATCTCAGTCAGCACCCGCCGGTTGGTCAGCAAGTTGTCAGTGTCCACAAACTGATTGAAGAAGGAATCATCTCAGTGGATATTCTGGGTTTCTGCGGGCTGGCTCAAGTAAAGTGAGGGGATTCACAATTGGCTATTTGTGGTACTTTCGACCAGTTACAGCTTTAAAAAATGAAGGTGTCGTTACTTTACAGTGCCTAAAACAAAACAGTTTGCCATCTCAAAATGTGATGCCTCTGTGCCCAATGACACCTACTACTGAGTGTTGTTGTCCCACTGTGTTGAGTTGTGGGTGAGCTCACCAGTATGTAATCAGCCCAGAGAGCCCTGGCTGATCTAAGAGCAGCCTGTTTTAGCTTCATCACGTGGGTGAACCGAGAGTTAGGCCAGTGCTTCGGCCCTAACTCACCCACATGCGAGCTAGGGGAGAGGGGGAGATGGAAGGAGAGAAATGAGTGGAGAGGTCTTTATTCTTGACATTTGTTGACATAGATATTGAATGATAAGAGTGCACAGTATGGGTCCTTGATAGTTATGAACACCCCAGCTTCACAGGGAAAGGTGGGTCGTCTGAGAAGAAGACATGTAAAAGGGAATGTGGAGAAAATGGAAGGATGTATTTCAGAGTGTGCTCACCTTGGTTCTTCCATGGGTGTCCACTTCACAGAGTGATACTGGCTCTGCACCCCTCTGATCCACTCCTGCAGCATGGCTGTGGTGTTGTCCACACTGTGGTCTGCAGCAGCACTGGAACAAAGTGGCTAGAGCATCAGCCCACTAGAGCTACTGGCTGGATCAGATAGCTCAGTTGGTTGGAGCATAGTGCTTTCCACACCATGGTTTTAAATTTGATTCCCATATGAGCCTTGGACCGGGTTTCTATCAGCAGACTTCTTTATTATTTCTGTCTCTCTCTCTCTCTCTCTTGCTCTCTCTCTCTCTCACTCTCTCCCTCTCTCTCTGCCTGGTCGCTGTCATTCACCAGTGCTGTGCCACTCCACTTCACATCTCACCCTCTCTCTCTGCTCCCAGACCACTATTTACTCTTCTCACATTCATCTCATATTCATCTCCGAGTATTTCGGTAGAGAGGTTGAACTCAGGCCACTTAATCCACTGACAGCAACTGGTTTTTAATAGGTTTTGCCCAATGAAAGTGCCCTCCATTCAGGGATTGATACATATTTTATTCATTTTTTTTGGTAAAATGCAGTTATAATTAGCCCATAGGGCTGGGAGATACTGTAAATGATCTATCAAACTCCACCTCAGTAACGTCCTTAGTGGAACTGAGGAATCTTTCAATTCAAAACCAAAATCTGATGCTCTTTACACAAAATCAACCAATATTCCCAAAATGAAAGCATGTGGTGTCTTCTGGAATTGGTGGACAACAATGTGACAATACATGATTGCTTTAGTTTACATCACTCAGTGAGCTAGCCATAGTCTGACTAACCATGGATATGATAAATAATTTAAAAATAATTGTATTTATTTCAAAGGGTAAAATATCTAAAAGTAAGAAACAATGTGGAACAAAATATTAAATTGAACATGTTTTACCAGATGGCGATACGATCCTTAGGATATTCCAGCCTGTCGATGCACCCCAAGAAGTAGGGAAGACTGTGCTCCGCATTGCGCGCAAGAATACTGAGCAATACTTTGGGCTTCAGCAACAAAGACTCGGGAAGGACAGGTTCTACGGGTTCAGTTATCAAGTCTTCTGTACAGGTGTTGTATGGGAGTATCCCGATCAAAATCAAGAAAAGCAATCTGAAACCCACAATTTCAAACGGCATTATTTCCTTAGGGGGTGCTCTATCTCCCTCCTGAACTACATGTACTGCAGCTGAGAATGGATGAATGGTGCAAGTCGAGTATGTGGCACTGATCTGGTAGGTGAGATGCAGACAGTGTGAAGACAACCAGTGAACTGCTGGTATAAGCCGACTATCTATCCACCCAAATATGTTTTATTATTTATGTTTTCTGGGGGTTTTCCTTGCGGTGTAGGACTACCAATTTAGACCTATCCCAGCTAAATACAAACGTTCCCACAACTTTAGAGAATGTTCCCTTAAGAGACTCATTATGTCATTACCTAACATTTTCATAGGAACATTCCCAGTGATGTGCAAGGACCGTTTCCAAGAGACCATTTCCTCAATGTCAAATAGAATTTACCTAGAACGTAGTTACCATGTTCCCAAAATATAAGATATTAATGTTCTAGACATGTTTCATAGGAACATTGCAAGAACATTCCCGTGTTCATGATGTTGAAAAAGTAGAATGTTTGGTTATGGCCCTCTGGAGGTTTGTCTAGTTCACAGCTTGTTCCTGCAATGTCCCTAAATACATTTTTACAATGTCTTCTGATGGTCCCAAAGAAACATTCTTGCCCCCCCCCAAAAAAAACATCTCTTTACATGCCACCCCTTGTTACTGTTGCCAAGCCAATCAAGGCCCCGATTGGTGAACCACTGATCCACCCAGAGCCTGTAACTTCAAATGTTTTCAACTTACATTTTTAACACATTTTGACGTACATGATTACATTGTGCATGGTCATACAGTAATTATTATTCAACATGTCCTCACCTGGGCTTTGAACTCAGAACCTCTGGGTTCACAGCATTCCGATCTTCCTGCTACACCAAAATGTCAGTGTCAGTTATCAGTTAATCTCACTATTATCTAATTGATTTTAGCAATTTTAGGATTTTCTGTATAGTTGTCTAACGTTGGTGGGGTATTGTAATAGGAGATTTTAGGGGTTTCTGTATAGTTGTCTAATTGTTGTGGGTATTGTAATAGGAGATTTTAGGGGTTTCTGTATAGTTGTCTAATTGTTGTGGGTATTGTAATAGGAGATTTTAGGGGTTTCTGTATAGTTGTCTAATTGTTGTGGGGTATTGTAATAGGGGATTTTAGGGGTTTCTGTATAGTTGTCTAACGTTGGTGGGGTATTGTAATAGGGGATTTTAGGGGTTTCTGTACAATTGTAAAAGAGAAGAGCATTAACAATCATAAATCAAGTTTAATAACAAGTTGCAAAAGGGAGACATCCCCGGCACAGAAGCAGAGAAAATGTCTAAAAGTCCTTCTCTGAGAAGGCACTTTATATTTTAATCAGACAGTAACAAATGTTCTGTAAACACCAACTCGAGAGGCTGGGAGAAAGACACAACATCAGCGGCTACAGAATCACACAGTGTCACAATATCAGTGTGCCCTTGGCTCAGTGTGGCATCGAACTTTAACCATATCACTCAACACTGGCTGATATTTGATACTGGCAGTTTAATTAACATGTAAAATGTACCAACATCCGTACTTAGTTACAGAACATCAAATACAGGAGAGGAATTAATCAAACAGAATCCCCCATTTCAGGCTTATTAGTATGTTTTAAAGGGATAGTTCACTGATTACAAAATGACACGTTGTTTTCCTTAACCTGTAAGCAGTCTATGGACAAGGTATGACAGCAATCCATCCTTTGGTTTATAGTGTCCCTGACACTGTTTCCACATGCTAACGTTTTAGCATGTGTGGCACAAATTCCATTCAAGTCATGGGACTGATATGAGCTTTTTTCGCTCATAATGTCCAAATCATCCGAAAGTATCTAAAATTGATTGTGAAGGTCAACAAAGTCACTTATAGGTGATTTTAACGATTCCCTTTTTCAATGATACAACAAGTAAGCTGAGGTACTGACCACCAGAAACACTTTGTTCCTTGGAGAGGAGTCCTCCACCAGCCTCTCCACTGCTACAGGTGGGAGGAAGAAGACTGTAGGAACTGGCTGCTTCCATGGACTCTGGAGAGCCCTGATAGAGGGGCAGAGGAAAGGAGAAGGAGCCTGTAAGCATTACTAGTCACTGTTGTACTGTTATTCTGTATTTCAGTTCACTAATATCGTAGCAAGACGTTCTGTCAACACAGTTGTAAATAACTGTTTTTTCCCATTATTTTTTTGTCTTTATTTTTCAGGCTCACTGAGTTGCTCAGGCAGAGGAAAACCAGATACCCCTTCCAAGCAAAATAGTATTTTTTCTTGTGTGTTAACTTTTTATCATTGTTTTGAACATTGTTTTGAACATTGAGAAATAATGTTCATTATTTTTTATTTTAATTCACCTTTATTTAACCAGGTAGGCTAGTTGATAACAAGTTCTCATTCACAACTGCAACCTGGCCAAGATAAAGCAAAGCAGTGCAACACAAACAACAACACAGAGTTACTCATGGAATAAACATACAGTCAATAATACAATAGAAAAAGTTTATATACAATGTGTGCAAATGAGGTAGGATAACGGAGGTAAGGCAATAAATAGGCCATAGTGGAAAAATAATGACAATATAGCAATTAAACATGAGTGATAGATGTGCAGAAGATGAGTGTACAAGTAGAGATACTGGGGTGCAAAGGAGCAAAATAAATCAAATAAAAACAGTATGGGGATGAGGTAGTTGGATGGGCTATTTACAGATGAGCTATGCATAGGTGCAGTGATCTATGAGCTGCTCTGACAGCTGGTGCTTAAAGCTAGTGAAGGAGATATGAGTCTCCAGCTTCAGTAATTTTTGCAATTCATTCCAGTCATTGGCAGCAGAGAACTGTTGGGAAAGGCGGCCAAACGAGGAATTGGCTTTTGGGGGTGACCAGTGAAATATACCTGCTGGAGCGCATACTACAGATGGGTGCTGCTATGGTGACCAGTGAGCTGAGATAAGGTGGGGCTTTACCTAGCAAAGACTTACAAATGACCTGGAGCCAGTGGGTTTGGCGACAAATATGAAGCGAGGGCCAGCCAACGAGAGCATACAGATCGCAATGGTGGGTGGTATGTGGGACTTTGGTGACAAAATGGATGGCACTGTAATAGACTGCATCCAATTTGCTGAGTAGAGTGTTGGAGGCTATTTTGTAAATGACATCACAGAAGTCAAGGATCGGTAGGATAGTCCGTTTTACGAGGGTATGTTTGGCAGCATGAGTGAAGGAGGCATTGTTGTGAAATAGGAAGCTAATTCTAGATTTAATTTTGGATTGGATATGCTTAATGTGAGTCTGGAAGGAGAGTTTACAGTCTCACCAGACACCTAGGTATTTGTAGTTGTTTAATTACAATAAATGTGTAATTTCTTTGTAAATGTGTGCTGTTTTTCACTGAAACCACAAGTACTGACTAGCTATTAAGTGTAAGCCCACTTACTACAATAAATAAAATTGTTACGTAGAATAGCAATGCAGTTTTTCAGAAAGAAGGCATACATTAAACTAAAGAGACTCAGATCTAGTGTATGAGAAGAAGCACCTGACTGTCTGGTGCTGCAGACCAGGTCCATGATTAGGTTGTCCACACTAACCGCTTCCTGAAGTTTTACACCTAATCAAATATTTTATTTTGTCAGTTTAACTTTTTATCATTAAAAAAATAAATAAATCATAAATAAAACACAACACCATATCTACCTAAAGAAAGGGAGTTCGATGTGGCACGGAACTTATAATACCGGGAAAAAAAATCACCCGGACCGTTTACATTGCAGTACTTTAGCGTTCTAAATGGGAGTGAGGTACTTTCACAGAGTTCACACGTTGTCAGTATCACAGTGTATGTGTGGGATTTAAAGTGATTTACAAAATATAGACGAGGAAATATGTCGGAGTTGACGAAGAAAACAGACGAGGATGTAATTGAGAAACCACTTCCCCCTAACTGGATTTTACAGCATCCAATGGTAAGTGTCATCAACAAACATGTCCGAGCTGACGTTAGTCATGAACAACAACAATAACCGACGCACCAAAACAACAATAACCGATGCACCAATGTAACTGATGCAGTACTAGCTAATGTTTTAAACGTTTACCCTCATGCTCATAGTACCAACATCTGATGAACCTAGATGTTGGAGACAGTGCTCAAGTCCACGCAGCTTTCTTGGTGTACCTGGATCTAGCTGAAGGTGAGTTAACCATGAATTGGATCGACAATCAACTCTGTTTTTGCATCATCACAAGCTAACTTCTTGACCTTTCAGGCGAGTGCTACCCAAGGGGGCTTTACATCCGGCCCCACTTTGGGGTTTTCAGCTGAAGGTATGGAGGACAGCTCAATGTGAACTACAATCCCGACGCTCTGTTTTAACGTTTCAAAACGCATGCAATACGGGTTTGGAAATATTTGTAACTTTCATACTACCAAGAAATTCACTTTCAAATACAAAAGATCCACTTAATGTACGGGGGGTTAGTAAAGTTACAGCCGGCTGTAAGTCAGCCTCCAGTCGAGGTATGACACATCCTCTCTCCTTGCGC
This sequence comes from Oncorhynchus masou masou, assembly GCF_036934945.1. Taxonomy (NCBI): domain Eukaryota; kingdom Metazoa; phylum Chordata; class Actinopteri; order Salmoniformes; family Salmonidae; genus Oncorhynchus; species Oncorhynchus masou. The sequence continues at coordinate 11,395,172 of NC_088228.1, forward strand.
TCACATTTCCATTGGACCATTCCATATTTCCAGCACGTGTTAAGCCTCGATCACATCTACCGCGTCATTGCGCAAAATAGTATGCAGCATCATCTGAATGTTTGACTCATAACTTCGATAAATCCAACATTTACATTTAAGTCATTTAGCAGACGCTCTTATCCAGAGCGACTTACAACCTACGCACCACACAGAACGCGCTGCAACTGCCATGCAATTTGGTACAATTTTATTGAACAAGGCAAATCAGTTAAGAACACATTCTTATTTACAATAACGGACTACCTAAAGACAAAGGGTCTCCTGTGGGGATGGGATAAAAAAATAAAGGTGTTGTGTGTGTGTGTATATACACTGCTCAAAAAAATAATGAACGCTAAAATAACACACCCTAGAGAATGAATGAAATATTCTTATTAAATACTTTTTTCTTTACATAGTTGAATGTGCTGACAACAAAATCACAAATTATCAATGTAAATCAAATTTATCAACCCATGGAGGTCTGGATTTGGAGTAGCACTCAAAATTAAAGTGGAAAACCACACTACAGGCTGATCCAACTTTGATGTAATGTCCTTAAAACAAGTCAAAATTTGGCTCAGTAGTACGTGCCTGTATGACCTCCCTACAACACCTGGGCATGCTCCTGATGAGGTGGCGGATGGTCTCCTGAGGGATCTCCTCCCAGACCTGGACTAAAGGATCCGCCAACTCCTGGACAGTCTGTGGTGCAACGTGGTGTTGGTGGATGGAGCGAGACATGATGTCCCAGATGTGCTCAATTGGATTCAGGTCTGGGGAACGGGCGGGTCAGTCCATAGCATCAATGCCTTCCTCTTGCAGGAACTGCTGACACACTCCAGCCACATGAGGTCTAGCATTGTCTTGCATTAGGAGGAACCCAGGGCCAACCGCACCAGCATATGGTCTCACAAGGGGTCTGAGGATCTGATCTCGGTACCTAATGGCAGTCAGGCTACCTCTGGCGAGCACATGGAGGGCTGTGCGGCCCCCCAAAGAAATGCCACCCCACACCATGACTGACCCACCGCCAAACCGGACATGCTGGAGGATGTTGCAGGCAGCAGAACGTTCTCCACGGCGTTTCCAGACTTTAACGTCTGTCACGTGCTCAGTGTGAACCTGCTTTCATCTGTGAAGAGCACAGGGTGCCAGTGGCGAATTTGCCAGTCTTGGTGTTCTTTGGCAAATGCCAAACGTCCTGCACGGTGTTGGGCTGTAAGCACAACCCCCACCTGTGGACGTTGGGCCCTCATACCACCCTCATGGAGTCTGTTTCTGATCGTTTGAGCAGACACATGCACATTTGTGGCCTGCTGGAGGTCATTTTGCTGGGCTCTGGCAGTGCTCCTCCTTGCACAAAGGCGGAGGTAGCGGTCCTGCTGCTGGGTTGTTGCCCTCCTACGGCCTCCTCCACGTCTCCTGATGTACTGGCCTGTCTCCTGGTAGCGCCTCCATGCTCTGGACACTACGCTGACAGACACAGCAAACCTTCTTGCCACAGCTCGCATTGATGTGCCATCCTGGATGAGCTGCACTACCTGAGCCACTTGTGTGTGTTGTAGACTCCGTCTCATGAAACCACTAGAGTGAAAGCACCGCCAGCATTCAAAAGTGACCAAAACATCAGCCAGGAAGCATAGGAACTGAGAAGTGGTCTGTGGTTATCACCTGCAGAACCACTCCTTTATTGGGGGTGTCTTGCTAATTGCCTATAATTTCCACCTGTTGTCTATTCCATTTGCACAACAGCATGTGAAATGTATTGTCAATCAGTGTTGCTTCCTAAGTGGACAGTTTGATTTCACAGAAGTGTGATTGACTTGGAGTTACATTGTGTTGTTTAAGTGTTCCCTTTTTTTTGAGAGATATATATATATTTATATATATATATATATATTATAGTTGAAGTCGGAAGTTTACATACGCTTTAGCCAAATACATTTAAACTCTGTTTTTTTTACATTTAATCTTAGTAAAAATTCCCTGTCTTAGGTCAGTTAGGATCACCACTTTATTTTAAGAACGTGAAATGTCAGAATAATAGTATAGAATGATTTATTTATTTCAGCTTTTATTTCTTTCATCATATTCCCAGTGGGTCAGAAGTTTACATGCACTCAATTAGTATTTGGCAGCATTGCCTTTAAATTCTTTAACTTGGGTCAAATGTTTCTCCTGACAGACCTGGTGTAACAGAGTCCGGTTTGTTGGCCTCCTTGCTCACACGCTTTTTCAGTTCTGCCCACAAATGTTCTATATAATTGAGGTCAGGGCTTTGTGATGGTCACTCCAATACCTTGACTTTGTTGTCCTTAAGCCATTTTGGCACAACTTTGGAAGTATGCTCGGGGTCATTGTCCAATTGGAAGACCCATTTGCGACCAAGCTTTAACTTCCTGACTGAAGTCTTGAGATGTTGCTTCGTGGCAGTTTTGGCGCAGTGGCTTCTTTCTTGCTGAGCGGCCTTTCAGGTTATGCCGATATAGGACTCGTGGATGTAGATACTTTTGTACCTGTTTCCTCCAGCATCTTCAAGATCCTTTGCTGTTCTTCTGGGATTGATTTGCACTTTTTGCACCTAAGTACGTTCATCTCCAGGAGACAGAACGCGTCTCCTTCCTGAGCGGTATGACGGCTGTGTGGTCCCGTGGTTTTTATACTTGCGTACTATTGTTTGTACAGGTGAACGTGGTACCTTCAGGTATTTGGAAATTGCTCTTGATTTTTACTTTTGATTTTCCCATGTCAAGCAGAGGCACTGAGTTTGAAGGTAGGCCTTGAAATACATCCACAGGTACACCTCCAGTTGACTCAAATGATGTCAATTAGCCTATCAGAAACTTCTAAAGCCATGACATTTTCTGGAATTTTCCAAGCTGTGTAAAGGCACAGTCAACCTAGTGTATGTAAACTTCTGACCCACTGGAATTGTGATACAGTGAGTTAGAAGTTAAATAATCTGTCTGTAAACAATTGTTGGAAAAATGACTTGTGTCATGCACAAAGTAGATGTCCTAACCGACTTGGCAAAACTATAGTTTAAAAAGAAATTTGTGGAGTGGTTGAAAAAATGTTTAAATGTTTAAATTTTGCATTTAAAAAAAAGAAAATTCTTAGTTCCAAAACCATATTGCGGGTGAGGTATATTTGTGTTTTGACAGAGCATTTGGGCAACGTCAGGACATTTCCCTCACAAGGCAAAAGGGGACATGCAAGGGCTAGTTTACATTTTATGTAGGTTTATCCAACTGATATCATCTGTAGCACTCAGTACTTTGCAATGAAAAACCTATTATTAGCCAGGTGTACCTAGTGTATAGCAAGTTACTTATCATGCTCCTGATTGTGCCCACATTAGCTAGCTAGCCAGCGAGTCATCTCTGTCCTTTCCATTACAGTGCGTCAGTGGAAGGAGGTGAGTGGAGTGGGGTGCTCTGAGCTGCGACTGGTGTTGCTGGAGGGAAGGGAGAAGGAAGGAGAGCCCACTCAGACGGTGCTCCCACTACCTGTACACAGAGGCCTGAGCCACAGAAGGTGAGATAAGACTGGGCCTCTTCATCGAATACCCACTATAAGACCTCCAAATGCAGGGAACATAAAGGAATGAGTTAAAGTACAGAAATAAGACTGATGCAATGTTACAGGGTTGCAGTCAATTCCATTTAAATTCTAGTCAGTTCAGGAAGTACCCAACTCTTCAATGAGGAACATTTGGAATGGGAATTTGTTGACTGTCATTGAAATGGAATTGACCCAATGTTAGATTACGCCACGAATCAACATTTTGCAACACTTGCGGAACACCAGCGGATAAAGAATGCAGCCGCCTCCAAAGTATGTAGGCGAACTGAAACTGGAGTGTGATGTGTATTTTCTTCAATGTAAGATCATTTCTTTATACATATCTATGATTTGGTCCATCTCTGACCTCTTCTCCTCCCTCTCCTAGTGTGCGGTCAGTGCTGGCCAGAGGCTCGCCCATGCTCCTGTGTGTGGTAGCATCTGACTCCAGCCTTGTCTACCAGAGGATGTGTGATGGCCTGCTGATCCCTGACCCCCCCGTGGGCATCCAGGACCAGGGCCGCCGGCAACACCGCAAAAGACGCCAGCAACATTGACCCGCAGCAGAACCACAGTGACCGTTAGTAGACCGCTATGGTCTGGTAATGAACTCTGCAGTGACCAGGAGAGAATCAGACTGAATGGCAGGCTGTTGTGGTCTCGTAATGATGAACCAAAGTGCCAGTGGTTTCCTTAAATTTGGCAGGGCGTGCCTCGCTTCATTGCTCCATTTCTGAACTGTTTTTGGGAACCTGGGCATAGCGACTTTCTTAAGGTTCAACAGCTAGCCTACATAAAGTATGACAGACCCTGGGAGACTGCATCAAGAGGCCATAACTGCCTTTAAAAGGTGCCACAGTCTCTGTGGGCCAGAGGGTTTGTGCTATAGCTTCTCGGACAATTGACAGACAATCAGACACTGGATTGCAGTTGGAAATAAAATTGCCAGAGGATACATAAGTTGTATTGAATTAAATCTCCATACAGTACATCCATGAAGCAATACATGCTTATGTAGCAGACTGCCGTATCCACAAACACCACTTGAACTCGTTCAGCTGGTTATAGTTACTGTAACACTGTTTTGTTTTGTGCCGACTCCATACCCATTTACTTTAAGTGCAGTTGTTATTTTTAAACTGCAGAGGGCATGACAACTACCATTGGATGCCTCAATGATATAGCTAGACCGTCATTTGACATTTACAGATAAAGACAACAGTAAACACAATGATGGGTGTGCCTGTGCATTACGAGCTATTAGTAACACCACAAGGACCATATGAGAAACCATTGTTTGACAAATTATATTACAGTGACCTGAAAACACATTATTTTACTAGAAAAACTATTAATTGAACATGAAAAACGAACAAGCAAAAATGAACATGACAACCAATGCAAAGAGCACTACATAATCTGACTATGCTCCTTATACAGTATGCTGTCTTTAGATTGAACACTGATGTGGTCTTATTAACAGGTAAGAACTGATACTGACAGCAGAGTGCTGTGTGTGTGTGTACAATTGGTGCCACAAAGCCTAATGAAGAGGTAGGCTCGACTACAAAACAACAATGACTAGAACACTTCAACCCTGAGCATTGACATTAAACAAGAATACCCTACGTAGTAAAGTAAGAAGACATGGGCCGACTATGAATCACAGTGCGTTCGGAAAGTATTCAGACCCCTTCACTTTTTCCACAATTTGTTGCATTACAGCCTTATTCTAAAAGGGATTAAATCGTTCCCCAATCTTGGTTTCATCAGACGAGAGAATCTTGTTTCATGGTCTGTGAGTCCTTTAGGGGCCTTTTGGTAAACTCCAAGCGGGCTGTCATGTGCCTTTTACTGAGGAGTAGCTTCTGTCTGGGTACGCTACCATAAAAGCCTGATTGGTGGAGTGCTGCAGAGATGATTGTCCTTCTGGAAGGTTCTCCCATCTCCACAGAGGAACTCTGGAGCTGTCAGTGACCATCGGTTTATTGGTTACCTCCTTGACCAAGGCCCTTCTCCCCAAATTGATCAGTTTTGCCGGGTGGCCAGCTCTAGGAAAAATGTTGTTTCTAAACTTCTTCCATTTAAGAGTGATTGAGGCCACTGTGTTCTTGGGGACTTTCAATGCTGCAGAAATGTTTTGGAATTTACCACAGGTGGACTCCAATCACGTTGCAGAAAAATCTCAAGGATGATAAATGGAAACAGGATGCACCTGAACTCAATTTCGAGTCTCATAGCAAAGGGTCTGAATACTTATGTAAATAAGGTATTTCTGCATTTTATTTTGAATACATTTGCAAAAATATTTAAATCAGTTTTTCGCTTTGTCATTATGGAGTATTGTGTATAGATTGATGAGCAACATGAATCAATTTTAGAATAAGACTAACGTCATAAAATGTGGACAAAGTGAAGGGGTCCGAATACTTTCCGAATGCACTTTGAGCATACTGTAGAAAATAAAATTCAAAAAGTATCCTGGAATGCAGGAAGTAAGTAACCCCGGTTTCCCCTCAAGGTGTGTGTTCATTGGGGTGACACGCTCAGAACATTGCAGATAGAAATACGCTACATAGAGAAACACTGATAAGAGAATCAATGATACAATACGATGATGGGAGAATCCCCAGCTCTATTACTTTAAGTTTCTATCTGCAATGCAGTGAATGTTTCAGCCACCTGGATTGCATTCATTAAGGCACACCATAGCCAAATGTTTTGCAACAGAAAACGTCAACTAGCGTTTCTTATTGGTAGTTCTTCCCTGTTTGTCGGTTTTCTTCCATTTGGTGCCTAATGAATACGACCCAGGAATAATTCCCAGATTCATTTTCCTCTGCCCTCCCAATTACCTCCATTGTTCATCATCCAATCAGATGAGGAATGACAAATGTTCCTTTTAAGTCATTACGAATAACCATGATGGACTAGTCTCAGTCAATCCATGGGTTCAAAATGACTGGACCTCCGTTGTCTTTTAATGGACCAGTCACAGAGCCGAGCGGCTGCTGTACTTATTGTCCATGGTTACCATGGCGACATACTTGGAGAGCCGCTCAGTATAATAGGACTAGTGCTGAAAGTAGTCCTGGCCGTGTCTTGTAACATTGCTCCTTTGGGGGTAAAACATTGTCGCATTGGACTCGTAGATCTGTTACGGGGAGCCAGGGTTGTAGGTATTGACACAGGGCCGGGCAAAGGTGCTTGGTTTGGGTCAATGTGTCTCCTCCATCCTCGAAATGGTCTAAAAGGAAGAGGGCCGTTGGGTAAGGGTTATGTGGTACAGGCCTGTCCATGCCATTGGACAAATCCTTCCTCTCAGGGGAGCAGATGGTGGACCTCAGTGCTATGTCATATCCTCTTCCTCTGAGCAGTAGTCCTGCCCCTGAAAAAGCAAAGCAGAAGATAGAGTGGAATGAAGTCCTCCCCAGACACTGATCTAACCACCCCCACACAGACACTGTTTAGTCATCTTGCCTACCCCTCTGAGGTCACTACTAAAATCCCAGATCTGTTTGGCCATCTTGCCGACCCCTATTAGGTCATTGCTAAAAATCAGTTTGGTCGTCTTGCCGACCCCTATGAGGTCATTGAACTCTCACCTTTTCTATCTTCTCATCCAGCATCCTGAAGAACTCCTGCTGGCTCTCTGAAGAATGAATCCTGTGGAGAAAGGAACAAGACAGTTCCAATTCAACACGGTTAGTTCAGGGATAGAAAGGGAGAGGGAAAACCCTGCATTGTGAGTGACCGAATGACAACAAAAATAGTTGGTTGAGCTCACTGTGTCTTCCCATTGCCATTTGATCCTGTGTCGTCTGTTTGTTGGACCGTGGTGAGCAGGGCAGTATTCTCCTGAAACACACACAGGGCTATCACTGATACTGCTCCTTAAATATTTGTTACTTTTATTTATTCATTTTTTCTTTAAACTGCATTATTGGTTTAGGGCTTGTAAGTAAGGATTTGACTAAGGTCAAATACCTGTTGTATTCGGAGCATGTGAAAAATGTGATTTGATTTTAATAGATGTGTTCTGGCCAATATATTAAGTATCCCCATTTTGTAATGGAACTCATCTCCTTAGAACTTTATATTTTTTAGCAATGACCTCATAGGGGTCGGCAAGATGACCAGCATTTTTCTACAGCTGGCCATGCTTTCCACTTGGCTATCCTTACCCCGGCCAACAGCTCTGCACCCCCCACTTCTTCACCCAAATCCAGATAGCTGATGTTCTGAAAGAGCTGCAAAATCTGGACCCCTACAAATCAGCTGGGCTAGACAATCTGGACCCTCCATTTCTTTCTAAAATGATCCACCGCAATTGTTGAAAACCTTATTACTAGCCTGTTAAACCTCTCTTTCGTATCGTTTGAGATCCCTAAAGATTGGAAAGCTGCCGTGGTCATCCCCCTCTTCAAAGGGGGAGACACTCTAGACCTAAACTGTTAGACCTATATCTATCCTACGTTGCCTTTTATAAAGTCTTCGAAAGCCAAGTTAACAAACAGATTACCGACCATTTCGAATCCCATCGTACCTTCTCCACTATGCAATCTGGTTTCCGAGCTGGTCATGGGTGCACCTCAGCCACGTCCTAAACGATATAACCGCCATCGATAAAAGACACTACTGTGCAGCCGTCTTCATTGACCTGGAGAAGTCTTTTCGACTCTGTCAATCACCACATTCTTATCGGCAGACTCAACAGCCTTGGTTTCTCAAATGACTGCCTCGCCTGGTTCACCAACTACTTCTCAGGTAGAGTTCAATGTGTCAAATCGGAGGGCCTGTTGTCCGGACCTCTGGCAGTCTATATGGGGGTGCCACAGGGTTAAATTCTCGGGCAGACTCTTCTTTTGTATATATATCAATGATGTCGCTTTTGCTGCTGGTGATTTTCTGATCCACCTCTACGCAGACGACACTATTCTGTATACTTCTGGCCCTTCTTTGGACACTGTGTTAACAACCCTCCAGATGAGCTTCAATGCCATACAACTCTCCTTCTGTGGCCTCCAACTGCTCTTAAATGCGAGAAACTAAATGCATGCTCTTCAGCCGATCGCTGCCCGCACCTGCCCGCCCGTCCAGCATCACTACTCTGGACGGTTCTGACTTAGAATATGTGGACAACTACCTAGGTGTCTGGTTAGACTGTAAACTCTCCTTCCAGACTCACATTAAGCATCTCCAATCCAAAAATTAAATCTAGAGTCAGCTTCCTATTTCGCAACAAAGCATCCTTCACTTATGCTGCCAAACATACCCTCGTAAAACTGACTATCCTACCGATCCCCGACTTCGGCAATGTCATTTACAAAATAGCCTCCAACACTCTAGTCAGCAAATTGGATGTTGTCTATCACAATGCCATCCATTTTGTCACCAAAGCCCCATATACTACCCAACACTGTGACATGTATGCTCTCGTTGGCTGGCCCTCGCTTCATATTTGTCGCCAAACCCACTGGCTCCAGGTCATCTATAAGTCTTTGCTAGGTAAAGCAGCAGCACCCACCCTTAGCACACACTCCAGCAGGTATATTTCACTGGTCACCCCCAAAGCCAATTCCTCCTTCGGCCGCCTTTCCTTCCAGTTCTCTGCTGCCAATGACTGGAACGAACTGCAAAAATCACTGAAGCTGGAGACTCCGATCTCCTTCACTAGCTTTAAGCACCAGCTGTCAGAGCAGCTCACAGATAACTGCACCTGTACATAGCTCATCTGTAAATAGCTCATGCAACTACCTCATCCCCATACTGTTATTTTATTTATTTTGCTCCTTTGCACCCCAGTATCTCTACTTGCATACTCATCTTCTGCACATCTATCACTCATGTTTAATTGCAATATTGTAATTATTTCGCCACTACGGCCTATTTATTGCCTTACCTCCGTTATCCTACCTCATTTGCACACATTGTATATAAACTTTTTCTATTGTATTATTGACTGTATGTTTGTTTATTCCGAGTAACTCTGTGTTGTTGTTTGTGTCGCACTGCTTTGCTTAACCTTGGCCAGGTCGCAGGTGTAAATGAGAACTTGTTCTCAATTAGCCTACCTGGTTAAATAAAGGTGATTTTTTTTTTTTTACTTACACTAAGTTGCCTGTGCCTTTTAAGCTACTTGGAAAATTCCAGAAAATCATGTCATGGCTTTTGAAGCTTCTGATAGGCTAATTGACATTGAGTCAATTGGAGATGTACCTGTGGATGTATTTCAAGGCCTACTTTCAAACTCAATGCCTCTGCTTGATATCATTGGAAAATCAAAATAAATCAGCCAAGACATCAAAAAAATGTTTTGTGGACCTCCACAAGTCTGGTTCATCCTTGGGAGCAATTTCCAAACGCCTGAAGGTACCACGTTCATCTGTACAAACAATATTACGCAAGTATAAACACCATGGGACCACGCAGCCGTCATACTGCTCAGGAAGGAGACGCGTTCTGTCTCCTAGAGATGAACGTACTTTGGTGCAAAAAGTGCAAATCAATCCCAGAACAACAGCAAAGGACCTTGTGAAGATGCTGGAGGAAACAGGTACAAAAGTATCTATAGCCACAGTAAAACGAGTCCTATATCGACATAACCTGAAAGGCCGCTCAGCAAGGAAGAAGCCACTGCTCCAAAACCTCCATAAAAAAGCCAGACTACGGTTTGCAACTGCACATGGGGACAAAGATTGTACTTTTTCGAGAAATGTCCTCTGGTCTGATGAAACAAAAATAGAACTCTTTGGCCATAATGACCATTTTTATGTTTGGAGGAAAAAGGGGGAAGCTTGCAAGCCGAAGAACACCATCCAACCATGAAGCACGGGGGTGGCAGCATCATGTTGTGGGGGTGCTTTGCTGCAGGAGGGACTGGTGCACCTCACAAAATAGATAGCATCACGAGGGAGGAAAATTCTGTGAATATATTGAAGCAACATTTCAAGACATCAGTCAGGAAGTTAAAGCTTGGTCGCAAATGGGTCTTCCAAATGGACATTGAGCCCAAGCATACTTCAAAAGTTGTGGCAAAATGGCTTAAAGACAAAGTCTAAGTGTTGCAGTGGCCATCACAAAGCCCTGACCTCAATCCTATAGAAAATTTGTGGGCAGAACTGAAAAAGTGCGTGCGAGCAAGGAGGCCTACAAACCTGACTCAGTTACACCAGCTCTGTCAGGAGGAATGGGCCACAATTTACCCAAGTTATTGTGGGAAGCTTGTGGAAGGCTACCCAAAACGTTTGACCCAAGTTAAACAATTTAAAGGCAATGCTACCAAATACTAATTGAGTGTATGTAAACTTCTGACCTACTGGGAATGTGATGAAAGAAATAAAACCTGTAATGAATCACTCTACTATTATTCTGACATTTCACATTCTTAAAATAAAGTGGGGATCCTAACTGACCTAAGACAGGGAATTATTACTTGGATTAAATGTCAGGGATTGTGAAAAACTGAGGTTAAATGTATTTGGCTAAGATGTATGTAAACTTCTGACTTCAACTGTATATTTCACTGGTCATCCACAAATCCAACTCCTCCTTTGGCTGCCTTTCCTTCCAGTTCTTTGCTGCCAATGACTGAAACAAATTACAAAAATCACTGAAGCTGGAGACTTCTATCTCCCTCACTAACTTTAAGCATCAGCTGTCAGAGCAGATTACTGATCATTGCACCTGTACACAGCCCATCTCTAAATAGCCCACCCAACTACCTCGTCCCCATATTTTTTATTTTTTTTTGCTCCTTTGCACCCCATTATCTCTACTTGCACATCATCTTCTGCAGATCTATCACTCCAGTGTTAATGCTAAATTGTAGTTATTTCACCACTATGGCCTATTTATTGCCTTAACGCCCTAATCTTACTACATTTGAACACACTGAATATAGATTTTTCTATTGTGTTATTGACTGTACGTTTGTTTATCCCATGTGTAACTCTGTTTGTGTCGCAGTGCTTTGCTTTATCTTGGCCAGAACTTGTTCTCAACTGGCCTACCTGGTTAAATAAATATAAAATAGGATATTCTTTGTTAAACGATTTGAAAAAGTGTGTGTCAAACTGTATGATGAATGAGTAACTTAACATCAGTCTTTCTCACCGTGCTGTCCTGGTCGCAGTTGTTTAGTCTGTCCTCTTCTCTATTTATATACTTCACACTTGCCACACCTTTCTTGTACTCATCTGTAAGAAAGAGCGGGCGTATGAGGGATTTGGGTTTAAAAAAAACATTTTTTTTTTTTGCCATTAACACTACCAGCAACATCAACTTATTTTTGCTTGTGACAATACATTTTTATTTGATATCTGCATGCTTCAGATTAGAGGATGACTGATTAGAGCATATATCCATGACAGTCCCCATAAATTATATTGATCAGGAATCGACTGTTCATCCAGATAAGAGGAGAGGAGGAGCTGTGGTAATCAGCAGAACGATCAGTGGCATCCAGTTCAATACTTGACAAAAAAATAATGACATGCTCAAATTAACTGTTCAAAGAAGGTCCTCTTTTCACAATGGTTGGAAAGCAGGACAGCTCCTGCCCCCCCCTCTCTCTTTACACACACACACACACACACACACACACACACACACACACACACACACACACACACACACACACACACACACACACACACACACACACACACACACACACACACACACACACAGCATAGAGATTAGAGGAAAGGGAAACAGATGCATGATGCATAACAGCCAATGACCTAATAAAGAGAATGACCTGACAACAGACATGCAGCCATAAACAAGCCTCATCAGAACATAATGTCATAACAGTAGTACAAGGTCTTCTTGTTCCTCATTTTACAGGTCAATAGGAACAAGATAAAACGATTGGTATTAATGGAAAATATGGGACCCATATTAGGAACCAAGGATTGGAACCAAAATTATTTTTCTGAACAGAACCACAAAAAAATGTGGGCCTTTCCACTGTTCCAAACTGCAAAATAAAGTTCTGAACCGGTTCAAACCCCCAAAAAGTGCAGGTTTATATGGTTCCTTTCTGTTCCTTTTTTAACCTGTGAAATCAAGTTAAAAAAAAATTTTTAGCTCATTAAGTTGCTGCTACTCAGTTTATCTTATATCCTGATGCCTAGTCACCTTACCCCTATACATATCTACCTCTCCAGTATCCCTGCACATTCTAAATGTGGTATTGGGAACCGACCCTGTATATAATATGCTTATTTACTTATTGTGTTCTTCATATTTCTTTTTATATTTCATTCCCCCCTAGCATTACATTGTTATTGATTATTGCAGTGTTGGGTTTTGAGTTTGCAAGAAAGGCATTTCACTGTACTTGTGAATGTGACATTAAAACTTTTAACTAAATTACTTCACCAATCGGTGCGAATTGAGCAGGCAAGCTAGTTGTTTACATGCGTGATGGACAGTGTAGCCTTATGGCGCAAGATGCGACTTAAATTTTGCGGGTGAGGAGAGAGCGAGAGAGGGTTGAGCATCTTGTTATAGCATGCATTATCTGAATTAGGTTCGTAGAATTATACCTAGGAGGACCGGCTTCTATGGAGGAACTTTGAATGTCCTTTGAGCTCGCTAGCTAAATACGTTTTACCTTTTTATAGTTAATAAATCCAGCGTGAAACGTGATAACTAGGCCTATAGTATCCTTAAATAGCATTGAAAAGGTTAATCCATTCTTCTCCAGCTAATAAATAATATATTTACCTGTCTTCTGAATCACGTTTGTAACGTCAGTGCAGTAGCCTATGTTAACATCAGTACAGTAGCCTATGCTAACGTCAGTGCAGTAGCCTATGCTAACGTCAGTGCAGTAGCCTATGCTAACGTCAGTGCAGTAGCCTATGCTAACGTCAGTACAGTAGCCTATGCTAACGTCAGTGCAGTAGCCTATGCTAACGTCAGTGCAGTAGCGTATGGTAATGTCAGTACAGTAGCCTATGGTAACATCAGTACAGTAGCCTATGGTAATGTCAGTATGGTAATGTCAGTACAGTAGCCTATGGTAACGTCAGTACAGTAGCCTATGGTAATGTCAGTACAGTAGCCTATGCTTCAGAGGGGGGATGGGCAGGTAGCCTAAACATGCACACACACTGGCAAAGATTTGCCTCTGGCAGGCAGGGAGGCAGACATGGAATACATTTCCAAGTGACAGAGTAAGGGCTTTGTAACCGGTTCCCATGCTTTTAAAATAACCAGAACAGTATGGATCACTTTCGTTCCCGGTTCCGTTCCTTGAAAATTTTACTTATTTTGCGGGTTTCTGTTCTGTTCCCAGAACCGGTTCCAACCCCTGTAAGGAACTCCTCCTGGTTTGAATAATTTACTGAAACTGCTGTTTCATTGTAACGACCAAAGTTAACCCTATTGGGACTGTGTGGGTGGCGTTTTTTCATTTGACCCACTAATGGTTAGGTTATGATTGGAGGAGAGGAATCTGATCCTAGATCTGTACCAAGGGGAAACCACCTCGGAGTGGTAAAGCACGTTGGCACAGTGTGCTGTCTGTAAATCAGGGTTGTATTCAGTGAGGCGAAATGTTCCTAACATTGCAGAGAGAATTGTAACAAACGAAACCAACATACTATTCCATATTCTACTGAGACACACGCATTTTTGTTTTACAGCACGTTCCGATATGAATGGATGGTCTGAGTCTCCTAAACGCAACCCAGGTGAATGTGTTTCCAGCACTGACCAGAAAGAACATCCCCATTGCTGTAGGCTTTACTGCGGCCCTCCTCACCACTGGGCACGGCCAACACCTGCTTGGCCGAGGTGCAGCCCATCTCCTCACCCACACACATCACAGGCTGACCTAGAGGAAGGGAGGGAGGTAAAAGGAGACAAAGATATGAATAATTCATAAATAATTTATTGGACTTACATAGCACTTTTCTAGACACCCAAAGTGCTTTACCTACTGTAGCAAGGAGGAAGCTCACCTCATCCACCACTAATGTGTAGCACCAACTTGGGTGATGGACGGCAACCAATTTGCGCCAGGACGCTCATCAAACATCAGCTATCAGTTGGAGAGGTGAGGAGTGATAAATGCCCTTTAGAAACGAGGTGGATGATTATGTGGCCATGATCGAAATATGGACAGGTTGCGAATTTAGCCAGGACACCGTGGTTAACACCCCTACTCTTACAATAAGTACCATAGGATTCTTTGTGTCCACAGAGAGACAAGACACCTGTTTAACATCTCATCCAAAATGGAAGTCAATGAACTAAGTTGACCAGACCCAGCTGCTATCGCATTGGTGTCTATGGGAGAGCCACCCCATTAAGTAGACAAGAACTTAAAAAAATAAAACTAAAACTATGATAAACACCTGAGTTGAACTATCTTAATTTATCCACCATCTTTGACAGCACCCTCTGCAGGGCTATGTCCCCATCA
Organism: Oncorhynchus masou masou; assembly: GCF_036934945.1. Taxonomy (NCBI): domain Eukaryota; kingdom Metazoa; phylum Chordata; class Actinopteri; order Salmoniformes; family Salmonidae; genus Oncorhynchus; species Oncorhynchus masou. The sequence goes on from NC_088228.1 coordinate 11,410,200, forward strand.
CTGCCCTGGGGCATTGGGATTTGATCTTAAGACCAGAGGGAAGACTTTCTAACACCACTTCAGCAACATCTGGTCTCCCATCCAGGGACTGACCAGGACCGACCCTGCTTAGCTTCAGAGGCAAACAATGAGGTGTAATGGGTTCGCACTAAAAAAAAATGTCTCAAAAAGATTACTTCATTATTATTATTTTTTTACTGTGTCAGGGATAGCGTACGCAGACGTTTCGGCTTTACAGCCTTCTTCAGTGTGTAGGACAGAGGCAAGCCAGAAGTGGGATGCAGACCAGGGTGGTATGCTGATGGAAGGGGAGGAGTGGGGTGAAGGATATACATTCCAGATAGAAGTGGCCCATAACCACAGATCTGAACTTAACCATCAGGAGGATGGGAAATATCTGACCTTGTGTCAGTGACTAGTCAATTAACTTGCCTATTAGGAGGCCACCCAAATGAACATTCCACCATGATTAAGTAATCAGAAATATCCAATAATATCCCACTGGCCATTTTTTTTAATTGTCCAATCACAACACACGGTTTAGCGATGCGCAGTCGTGAGCTCCAATCACAACACATGGTGTGCCAGCTGCACCTCACACCATGGGCCATTCAAAGGCGTTCGCGATGCCAATGGTGCCAATGCGCGGGGTAATCTCCTGCGAGACGGATTGGGCCACCAGCAAATGGAGGGACGTGACAATTAGGAATATGCGTTCGTGACCCAATCAAGTTACCAGCGATGTTTTGTACGAATGGTAGACGAGAGTATATACATAATGGCTGGTTGTGTGTGCTATTGAGGCATGTTTGTTGATGGTCAAGAGCACGGATACATTTTTTTATAACATGAGCCCTCAAATGGAGACGTATTGTTAGTAGTGCAAACATGCAATAGGCTATATTAGGAAAGCTATATGGTCATGTATGCCATCATCAGGCTATTTCAATGCATCGAGGATGCTATCAATTGAGCTTTATTACAGGCAGGATATAGCAACTATTATTATTTATTTCATAAGCAAGAGCTGGAAAAACGGGACCAAAATTTAATTGAATTTAAATGAAAAACTGAAGAAAGCTGAATATCAGCTTTTGAGTATAATAACAAAAGAAAATCCAATAAGAACACGGTTCCATTGCACAACGATTCCCTATACAAAGAGCCAGCAAACCTTAACACAAACAAAACGACTGGACAAGACAAAATACAAATATCCAATGTTATCGCAAGGACAAACATTAAAACATTTACCATTTTTTACAGGATCTGTTCATGGTTCTGCCTGTATTGGTTCTTAGGCGTTCGACCAGCTTCAAAGGACAGGCGCCGGCATCAGGGACATCTGCATCTCTCAATACACCATCAGACATAAGCAATCGAGGTGCTATCCGTCTGGCTCACTGTCTGGTCCTGTCTGGATAATCGAACTTTATGAGACAAAAAAAAATATAAACAAAATTACATTACAAAATATTGTCGTTTATTTTGCAACAAATTCCGTTGCGTTTGTTATTGTATAAATGACAAACGATACAGTTATGGCTATTTGTAAGAAAGTTGCAAAAAAACGTATTTGCAGTCGGACCCAATTCCAGGGCGCAACAACATAGACTTCCGGCCAGCTCACACTTCGAGCTCCCCTCCAGCGCGTCAGAATTGACAGCAGAAGCTACGTAGCCAAGTTTATAGAAAGTTTTGGCACAGCCAGTAAACACCTACAACTCAATCTGTAGTGTGAATTTGAGAGATTTCGGTCAATATGGTTTTGCTGACAATGATCGCTCGGGTAGCAGATGGACTGCCGCTTGCTGCATCGATGCAAGAAGACGAGCAGGTTTGAATGAATAAAATGTGTTTCCTAGCTAAGGTTAGCCCTCGATGTCATTACATTGCACATAAGTAATTTGACGAAGGCGTCTTCTGTATGTGGGTGCTCTGTCAATCTGAACATTTACACACATCACTTGCGGTACAGTTTTTGGAAGCATAAGGACCTTGTCTTTCAAATCAGCTAGAAATAATAGAACAAAAAATGGTTAAATTGATACACACCTTGAAAGGGTTAGTGTTCCCCACATGGCCATATCTCTATGGTACAGCGCAAGTTTACGGAAAACATACTGAAGACAAGAGGCAACCACCTGTGTCAATTAAAGTTAGCTAACTAGAAAATCAAATAAAGTTTTATTTGTCACATGCGCCGAATACAGTGAAATGCTTACTTACAAGCCCTTAACAAACAATGTAGCTTAAAGAAAAACCTTTGTTAAGTAAAAAATAGTTAAGTTAAAAATAACAAATAATTAAAGAGCAGCAGTAAAATAACAGTAGCGAGGTTATATACAGGGGGTACCGGTACAGAGTCGATGTGCGGGGGCACAGGTTCGTCGAGGTAATTGAGGTAATATGTACATGTAGGTAGAGTTAAAGTGACTATGCATAGATCATAGAGTAGCAGCAGCATAAAAGAGGGGGACGACAACAATGCAAATAGTCTGGATAGACATTTGATTAGCTATTTAGGAGTTTTATGACCTGGGGGTAGAAGCTGTTAAGAAGCCTTTTGGACCTAGACTTGGTGCTCCGGTACCGCTTGCCGTGAGGTAGCAGAGAGAACAGTCTATGATTAGGGTGGCTGGAGTCTTTTTAGGGCCTTCCTCTGACACTGCCTTGTAAAGAGCTCCTGGATGACAGGAAGCTTGGCCCAGTGATGTGCTGGGCCGTAAGCACTACCCTCTGTAGTGCCTTGCGGTTGGAGGCCAAGCAGTTGCCAGCCATACCAGGCAGTGATGCAACCAGTCAGAATGCTCTCGATAATGCAGCTGTAGAACTATTTGAGGATCTGAGGACATATACCAAATCTTTTCAGTCTCCTGGGGGGCAATAGGCTTTGCGTGCCCTCTTCATGACTGTCTTGGTGTGTTTGGACCATGACAGTTTGTTGGTGATGTGACACCAAGGAACTTGAAGTTCTCAACCTGCTCCACCACAGCCCCGTTGATGAGAATGGGTGCGTGCTCAGTCCTCCTTTTGCTGTAGTCCACAATCATCTCCTTTGTCTTGTTCACGTTGAGGGAGAGGTTGTTGTCCTGTCTCATCTTTGTCGGTGATCAGGCCTACCGCTGTTGTGTCGTTGGCAAACTTAATGATGGTGTTGGAGTCGTGCCTGGCCATGCAGTCATGCGTGTGCAGGAAGTGTGCACGCACCCCTGAGGGGCCCCCGTGTTGAGGCTCAGCGTGGCGGATGTGTTGTTACCTGTCCTTACCACCTGGGGGCGGACCGTCGGGAAGTCCAGGATCCAGTTGCAGAGGGAGGTGTTTAGTCCCAGGGTCCTTAGCTTAGTGATGCGCTTTGAGGGTACTATGGTGTTGAACACTGAGCTGTAGTCAATTAATAGCATTCTCACAAAGGTGTTATTTTTGTCCAGGTGGGAAAGGGCAGTGTGGCGTGCAATAGAGATTGCATCATCTGTGGCTCTGTTGGGGCGGTATGCAAATTGGAGTGGGTCTAGGGTTTCTGGAATAATGGTGTTGATGTGAGCCATGTCCAGCTTTTCAAAGCACTTCATGGCTACAGATGTTAGTGCTATGGGTCAGTAGTCATTTAGGCAGGTTACCTTAGTCCCTGTGCCCAGGAACACTATGGTGGTGTGTTTGAAACATGTTGGTATTACAGACTCGGTCACGGACAGGTTGAAAATATAAGTGAAGACACTTGCCAGTTGGTCAGTGCATGCTTGGAGTACAAGTCATGATAATCCGTCTGGCCCTGCGGCCTTGTGAATGTTGACCTGTTTCAAGGTCTTAAGCACATCGGCTACTGAGAGCGCGATCACACTGTTGTCTGGAACAGCTGATGGTCTCATGCATGCTTCAGTGTTGCTTGCCTCGAAGCGAGCATTGAAGTAATTTAGCTCGTCTGGTAGGCTCGTGTCACTGGGCAGCTCGCAGCTGTGCTTCCCTTTGTAGTCTGTAATAGTTTGCAAGCCCTGCCAAATCTGACGAGTGCTAGAGCCGGTGTAGTATGATTCAATCTTAGTCCTGTATTGATGCTTTGCCTTTTTTTATCTTTGTTCGGAGGGCAGCTCCTTGAAAGCGACAGCTCTACCCTTTAGCTCAGTGCAGATGTTGTCTGTAATCCATGGCTTCTGGTTGGGGTACGTACAGTCACTGTGGGGACGACATCATCGATGCACTTATTGATGAAGCCAGTGACTGATGTGGTGTACTCCTCAATGCCATCGGAAGAATCCAGGAAGATATTCCAGTCTGTGCTAGCAAAACAGTCCTGTAGCTTAGCATCTGCATCATCTGACCACTTCTTTATTGACCGAGTCACTGGTGCTTCCTGCTTTAGTTTTTGCTTGTAAGCAGGAATCAGTAGGATAGGATTATGGTCAGATTTTCTACATGGAGGGAGATGGAGTGCTTTGTACGCGTCTCTGTGTGTGGAGTAAAGGTGGTCTAGAGTTTTTTTTCTTCCTCTTATTGCCCACATAACATGCGGTTAGAAATGAGATAAAACGGATTCAAGTTTCCTGCATTAAAGTCCCCGTCCACTAGGAGCGCTGCCTCTGGATGAGCCTTTTCCTGTTTGCTTATGGCCATATGCAGCTCATTGGTTGCGGTCTTAGTGCCAGCATTGGTTTGTGGTGGTAAATAGACAAACTCTCTTGGTAAATAGTGTGGTCTACAGCTTGTCATGAGATACTCTACCTCAGCCAAGCAAAAACCTTGAGATTTCCTTACTATTAGATTTTGTGCACCAGCTGTTGATTACAAATATACACAGACCGCCACCCCTTGTATTACTGACGACGGCTGTTCTATCTTGCCGATGCAGCGTAAACCCCGCCAGCTGTATGTTATTATTAATGTCGTCGTTCAGACACGACTCGTAAAACACAAGATATTACAGTTTTTAATATCCCATTGGTAGGATATTCGTGATTGTAGTTAATCTATTTTGTTGTCCAATGATTATACATTGGCTAATAGGACTGATGGTAGAGGCAGATTACCCACTCGCTGTCGGATCCTTACAAGGCACCCTGACCTATGTCCCCGTTATCTCCGTCTCTTTCTAATGTCAATCACAGGGATTTGGTCGGGTGTCTGAAGTAAATCTTTTGCGTCTGATATCTTGAAGCTCTTTTCAGTCATAAGCGACATTGTCAGAAACGTTATGTACAAAATAAGTTACAAATAACGGAACAAAATACACACAATAGCACAATTGGTTAGGAGACCGTAAAACGGCAGCCATCTACGGCGCCATTATTTATTATGCTCAGAACACCTGTGTGTAAGTGTGACTCAGGAAGTGGAAGCTGTATGGATTAGAGGTCAACCGATTCTGATTTTTAATTAAAAACAATTTTTGGGGGGAGGAACCAAAAAAAGCCGATTTTAATCGGCCAATTTGTATATTTATTTGTAATAATTGCAATTACAACAATACTGAATGAACAATGAACCCTTTTATTTTAACTTAATATAATACATAAATAAAATCTTTTTAGTCTCAAATAAATAATGAAACATGTTCAATTTGGTTTAAATAATGCGAAAAGAAAGTAAAATTGCAATATATGCCTTGTAAAAAAAGCTAATGTTTAAGTTCCTTGCCCAGAGCATGAGAACATGTGAAAGCTGGTGGTTCAATATTCCCAGTTAAGAAGTTTTAGATTGTAGTTATAGGAATTATGACGCGTCGACTATTTCTCTCTGTACCATTTCTATTTCATAGACCTTTGACTATTGGATGTTCTTATAGGTACTTTAGTATTGCCAGCCTAATCTCGAGAGTTGATGGGCTTGAAGTCATAAACATCGCTGTGCTTCAAGCATTGCTAAGAGCTGCTCGCAAATGCAGTAAAGTGCTGTTTGAATGAATGCTTACGAGCCTGCTGCTGCCTACCACTGCTCAGTCAGACTGCTCTATCAAATGTCAAATTAATTATAATAAACACACAGAAATACAAGCCTTTGCTCATTAATATGGTCAAATCCGGAAACTATAATTTCGAAAACAAAACGTTTATTCTTTCAGTGAAATACGGAACCATTCCGTATTTTGTTGAGCGGGTGGCAACCTTAAGTCTAAATATTGCTGTTACATTGCACAACCTTCAATATTATGTAAAATTTTGGCAAATTAATTACGGTCTTTGTTAGGAAGAAACAGTTCGCAACAATCCAAGTGACCCAAACTGTTGCATATACCCTGACTCTGCTTGCACTGAACGCAAGATAAGTGACAGAATTTCCCTAGTTAATATTGCCTGCTAACATGCATTTATTTTAACTAAATATGCAGGTTTAAAAAAATATACTTCTGTGTTTTGATTTTAAGAAAGGCATTGATGTTTATGGTTAGATACATTTGTGCAATGAATGTGCTTTTTTCACAAATGCACTTTTGTTAAGTCATCAACCTTTTGGAAAAGTTGAAGTAGGCTGTGATTCGATGATAAATTAACAGGCACCACATTGAATAAATGCAACACAGGACAAGCTAGTTAACCTAGTTAACATCATCAACCATGTGTAGTTAACTGGTGATTATGTGAAGATTGATGGTTGTTTTATAAGAAAAGTTTAATGCTAGCTCGCAACTTACCTTGGCTCATTGCAGCCACAAGGTCCTTTGGTCGCTGCACTCGCGTAACAGGTGGTCAGCCTGCCACGCAGTTTCCTCATGGATTGCAGCGTAATCGGCGTCCAAAAAGGCCAATTACTGATTGTTATGAAAACTTGAAATCGGCCCTAATTAATCGGCCATGCTGATTAATTGGTCGACCTCTAGTATGGATCTGTGCAAAACTGAGACAGTGTATTTTTATTTTTTATTTGAAGGATTCTTTCTCGCTGTTGAAAGGGCCATATGTTTCGAAAGCCATATTGCAAGCAATGCTTATTGACGTTTCTAAGTGTTAAATCACAGCGTTGGGATTGTAGTTAACCTGAACCAGACTTCGGTGAAGCTTATGGCTGAGAACTCTAGGGAGAAGGCAGAATGATACCTGGAGTTTGAGAGCTACTCTATACAGTGCATTCGGAAAGTATTCAGACCCTTCACTTTTCCACATTTTGTTACGTTACAGCCTTATTCTGAAATGGATCAAGTCATTTTCCCCTCATCAATCTACACACAATACTTCAAAGATAAAGTTAAAACAGGTAATTAGACTTTTTTTTCTTTTTTATTAAAAAGAAAAAGCAGAAATATCTTATTTACTTAAGTATACCCTCAGAGCAAAAACCAAGCCATGAGGTCGAATGAATTGTCTGTAGAGCTCCGAGACAGGACTGTGTCGAGACACCAATCTGGGCAAGGGTACCAAAAAATGCAGCATTGAAGGTCCCCAAGAACACAGTGGCCTCCATCGTTCTTAAATGGGAGAATGTTTGGAATCACCAAGATTCTTCGTAGACCTGGCCACCCGGCCAAACTGAGCAATCGGGGGAGAAGAGCCTTGATCAGGGAAGTGAACCCGATCTTTGGAGAGACCTGAAAATAGCTATGCAGCGACGCTCCCCATCCAACCTGACAGAGCTTGAGATGATCTGCAGAGAAGAATGTAAGAAATGAATCAATCAAATGTATTTATAAAGCTCTTTTTACATCAGCAAATGTCACAAAGTGCTGTAGAGAAACCCAGTCTAAAACCCCAAACAGCAAGCAATGCAAATGTAGAAGCACGGCGGCTAGGAAAAACTCCCTAGAAAGGCAGGAACCTACGAAGAAACACCCCAAATACATGTGCCTAGTTTGTAGCGTCATACCCAAGACGACTCAAGGATGTAATTGCTGCCAAAGATGCTTCAACAAAGTACTGAGTAAAGGGTCTGAATACTTATGTAAATGTGATATGAGTTTTTTTTATTTTTTAATAAATTAGCAAAAAGTTCTAAAAGCTGTTTTTGCTTTGTTATTATGGGGTGTTGTGTGTAGATTGATGGGGGGACAATTTAATCAATTTTAGAATAAGGCTGTAACAAAAAGTGAAGGGGTCTGAACTTTCCTGAAAGCACTGTATATACAAAAGTATGAGGATACCCTTTTAAATGAGTAGATTTGTTTATTTCAGCCACACCCATTATTAATAGTTGTTTGACCGCACAGCCATGCAATCTCCATAGTCAAACATTGACAGTAATATAACCTTACTGAAGAGCTCCATGACTTTCAACGTGGCACCGTCATAGGATGCCACCTTTCCAACAAGTCAGTTAGTCAAATGTCTCCCCTGCTAGAGCTGCCCTGGTCAACTGTAAGGGCTGTTATTGTGAAGTGGAAATGTCTAGGAGCAACAACGGTTAAGCTGCGACATGGTAGCCACACAAACTCACAGAGCGGGACCGCCGAGTGTTTGAAGCGTGTAAAAATCGTCTGTCCTCGGTTACAACACTCACTACCGAGTTCCAACCTGCCTCTGGAAGCAACGTTCGTCTGGAACTATATAAAATGGGTTTCCATTGCCGAGCAGCCGCACACAAGCCTAAGATCACCATACGCAATGCCAAGTGTCGGCTGGAGTGGTGTAAAGCTCGCCACCATTGGACTCTGGAGCAGGGGGAAATGCGTTCTCTGGAGTGATGAATCAGCATCACCATCTGGCAGTGCGACAGAATGAATCTGGTTTTGAGGGATGCCAGGAGAACACTACCTGCCCCAGTAGATAGTGCCAACTGTAAAGTTTGGTGGCGGAGGAATAATGGTCTGGGGATTCTTCATGGTTCGGGCTAGACCCTTAGTTCCAGTGAATGGAACTCTAAATGCTACAGCATAAAATAACATTCCAGACAATTCTGTGCTGCACAACATTGTGACAACAGTTTGGGGAAGGCCTTGTCCACTTTCAGCATGACAATGCCCCCATGCACAAAGCTAGGTCCATACAGAAATGGTTTGTTGATCGATGTGGAAGAACTTGACTGGCAGAGCCCAGACCTCGACTCCATCTAACCTTTGGGATGAATTTCAACAGTGACTGCGAGATAGGCCTAATCGCCCAACCTCACTAATGCTCTTGTGGCTGAATGGCAGCAATGTTCCAACATCTAGTGGAAAGCCTTCTCAGGAGGACGGTTATAGCAGCAAAGGGGGACCAACTCCATATTAATGCCCATGATTTTGGAACGAGGTGGTCAACAAGCAGGTGTCCCATTGGTCATGTTAGTGTATTTTAGTAGGCTATAGGTGAAGACCAGATTAAATTGAGAATAGTCTGAGTATATTATCAAGTGGTTGTCAAATTGTGAATGAGAGACTGATGAAGTGTGTGCAGATGTTCGATGAGCAGGTGTACACATACGTTTGGTCATGTAGCATACTTCCTAGCTAATTTAACTAGCTAGCTAGTTAGAAGGCTAAATCACATTTGTAAAGTTAGCACGGCAAAGTTGTACCATATTCTGCTGAATACTACTAGCTAACATTTTATTTTCCCATTTGCGTTCTATCAGATATAGTATAGCTGTTTGTTATAACTGCAAATGTGTTATTTTATACCCCTTTATCTCGCCTATGTTTAGTCAGGAAGAGACTTGCAACACTACCAGAGCCAGGCTAAGCAGCTCTGCCGCAAACTCAATGCCCAGAGCCCCAACAGATGTACCCTGGAGGCTGGGGTCATGTCTTTCCAGTAAGTATTGTTAGAAGTAGATTTTCTTAATATATTATATTTTTATATATCTTTTACATTTGTCTTAAATAATATCACAGTCACTACTGCATCCAGAGTGATATTGTTGGGGAGGGTTACTACACTGAACAAAATATCAACGCGACATGTAAAGTGTTGGTTTCATGAGCTGAAATAAAAAATCCCAGAAAAGTTCCATACGCACAAAAAGCTTATTTCTGTCGAATTTTGTGCACAAACTTGTTTGCATCCCAGTTAGTGAGCATTTCTCCTTCGCCAAGACTATCCATATCCACCTGACATATCGTCTGAGGGGGGGTGCTGAGGAGTATTTCTGTCTGTAATAAAGCCCTTTTGTGGGGAAAAACTCATTTTGATTGGCTGAGTCTGGCTCCCCAATGAATTGGCCTGACTGCCAAGTTGGTGGGCCTATGCCCTCCAAGGCCCACCCATGGCTGCACCCCTGCCCAGTCATGTGAAATCCATAGATTAGGGCCTAAAGAATTTGTCAATTTAGTGAGTTCCTTTTATATGAACTGTAACTCAGTAAAATCTTTGAAATTGTTGTTTATACTTTTGTTCAGTATAATAAGCTAATGAAGATGAATTTCTCTTTCACACACAAAGCCAATAGGATCGGAGTTGGATGGACTCGACACACACACTCTACAGGTTCTCCTAGGCTGAACATGCAAAATTGTACCAAAAAGTTACTTATTAATTGAGTAACTACTGACTAACTGATAATAACCAGGCTGATGAGGCCTTAAGAACACATCCTTGTGTAAATTTGAATAACCAGCATACAGAAAACACTAACACTAAGTAACATGATTAATCTTCTATGCACAATTGTCATTTTATATTTTGCATACAGCCTAGCCACCATTCTATATTTACCAGTCAAGTAGCAGTCTTGTGTGATAATCAAAGGTGGAACTCTCTAGGACCTCCTCCTAAATCTGTGTTTATAATACTGTCATTATTATCTTTGTGTATTTCGCGTGGCATTGAGGAATTTAAAGCGATGTTCCGGTTGTGTCCTCGCCATTCATTTAGTATGCACTGCGGTGTGTCTGCTGTGTCATTCAGGGCCCTGAGTTGTTTTGTGAGTAAACTAGGCTGGTTATGTGGTCAGGAGTAACTCTGGAGACAATGACCCTTTTTACGATAACTCTCTAGCCTGTCACTGGACGGATACTGTGGGTCTATGTGGAAATCTCAATGAAGCTTCACTATAACTCTGTTACTTTCCTTTAACATACTAATGTCTGTCTCCCCAGCTATGTATTAGAACATGGTGTGTGCTACTTGGCCTTGTGCGAAGCCGTGTTTCCCAAGAGGCTGGTCTTTGGGTACCTGGAAGACCTCCAGACAGAGTTCCATGAGCAGCATGGAAAGAAAGTCCCCACAGTCTCCAGGCCGTACTCTTTCATTGAGTTTGGTGAGAGGTTGTCTTTTTTTCACTCATTATCGTCCCATTTTTAAGACATCCCAGGCAAACAAAAAGCATTTGGGAAATGTCCTTTCCTTCATAATGCCTTTCCTTAATCCACACTGATGTAAAAAACAAACACTAAATAAGTCTGGCAAAAACAAATTCCCTGCTGTATTGCTTTCCCCCATTCCATGTTTTTTGATTCAGTGCAGCAGAGACGAGTGGACAACTAGAGGATGCCACATTAGAGTAGGGTGTCAGGTAGCCTAGTGGTAAGAGCGTTGGGCCAGTAACCTGAAGGTCGCTGGTTCGCATCCCTTAGCCAACAAGGTGAAAAATCTGTTGTGCCGTTGAGCAAGGCACTTAACCCTAATTGCTCCTGTAAGTCGTTCTGGACAAGAGGGTCTGCTAAATGACTCAACGTAATGGAGATGCACCATAAACCAACACTTAGTGTGTAATTGCGTCTCATCCTTCCTCTGTCCTCAGACACGTACATCCAGAAAACTAAAAAACCTACATTGACAGCAGGGCACGGAGGAACCTGGGCAGCATCAACACAGAACTGCAGGATGTCCAGCGGATCATGGTGGCAAACATTGAAGAGGTCCTGCAACGAGGAGAGGCCCTATCAGGTCATTTATAATGATCATACCTCGTACAGTACACAGCCCTGGCATCAAAACCACCATACAGACATAAAATACACATCATTCATTTAAAAGGGATAGTTTAGCAGATGTTTTCATACATACAGTTGAAGTCAGAAGTTTACATACACTTAGGTTGGAGTCATTAAAACTTGTTTTTCAACCACTCCACAAATTTCTTGTTAACAAACTATAGTTTTGGCAAACTTTGCATGACACAAATAATTTTTCCAACAATTGTTTACAGACAGATTATTTCACTCATAATTCACTCTATCACAATTCCAGTGGGTCAGAAGTTTACATACACTAAGTTGACTGTGCCTTTAAACAGCGTGGAAAATTCCATGGAAAATTATGTTATGGCTTTAGAAGCTTTTGATAGGCTAATTGACATAATTTCAGTCAATTGGAGGTGTACCTGTGGATGTATTTCAAGGCCTACCTTCAAATTCAGTAGCCTCTTTGCTTGACATCATGGGGAAATCAAAATAAATCAGCTAAGACATCAGAAAGAAAGTGAGACCTCCACAAGTCTGGTTCATCCTTGGGAGCAATTTCCAAATGCCTGAAGGTACCATGTTCATCTGTACAAACAATATTACGCAAATATAAACACCATGGGACCACGCAGCCGTCATACCGCTCAGGAAGGAGACGCGTTCTGTCTCCTAGAGATGAACGTGCTTTGGTGCAAAAAGTGCAAATCAATCCCAGAACAACAGCAAAGAACCTTGTGAAGATGCTGGAGGAAACAGGTACAAAAGTATCTATAGCCACAGTAAAACGAGTCCTATATCGACATAACCTGAAAGGCCGCTCAGCAAGGAAGAATCCACTGTTCCAAAACCGCCATAAAAAAAGCCAGACTACGGTTTGCAACTGCACATGGGGACAAAGATCGTAGTTTTTGGAGAAATGTCCTCTGGTCTGATGAAACAAAAATAGAACTCTTTGGCCATAATGACCATTGTTATGTTTGGAGGAAAAAGGGGGAGGCTTGCAAGCCCAAGAACACCATCCCAACCGTGAAGCACGGGGGTGGCAGCATCATGTTGTGGGGGTGCTTTGCTGCAGGAGGGACTGCTGCACTTCACAAAACAGATAACATCATGAGGGGGGAAATTCAGTGGATATATTGAAGCAACATCTCAAGACATCAGTCAGGAAGTTAAAGCTTGAACGCAAATGGGTCTTCCAAATGGACAATGTCCCCAAGCATACTTCCAAAGTTGTGGCAAAATGGCTTAAGGACAACAAAGTCAAGGTATTGGAGTGGCCATCACAAAGCCCTGACCTCAATCCCATAGAAAATTTGTGGGCAGAGCTGAAAAAATGTGCGTGAGCAAGGAGGCCTACAAACCTGACTCAGTTACACCAGCTCTGTCAGGATGAATGGGCCAAAATTCCCCAATTTATTGTGGAAAGCTTGTGGAAGGCTACTGAAACGTTTGAGCCAAGTTAAAAAATTTAAAGGCAATGCTACCAAATACTAATTGAGTGTATGTAAACTTCTGACCCACTGGGAATTTGATGAAAGAAATGAAAGCTGCAATAAATCATTCTCTCTACAATTATTCTGACATTTCACGTTCTTCAAATAAAATGGTGATCCGAACTGACCAAAAACAGGGAATTTTTACTAGGATTAAATGTCAGGAATTGTTAAAAACTGAGTTTAAATGTATTTGGCTAAGGTGTATGTAAACTTCCGACTTCAACTGTATAGTTGTCTAATGTGGAGCTGGATCCATATTCAGTAACATCAGTTGTTGAATCGCAATATCTCTTAAACGGCAACCATCACATTCATACATCAGTTATCACCAGCACAATACCAGTTTCAACATGTGAAAAAGGCACATTTCTAAGTTTTGTAGAATACTTATTTTTTTATAAATGTTCTATCTGATGACATCAAAGTTAACGGTGATGTTCCAAACACTGAGATTCACAGTTACATATAATCTCCCTTGTATTGTTGCACATTTTGAAAATCCTCGTTCTTTAAAAACTTTTAGTCATACTTTCATGTCAGGAATTGCCCACCTTTCCTAATAATTTATGATTAAAGCCTGCATAAATTCACGGTTAGATATAAGGCAGCTATTGGTTACATTACGGTCCTAAATATTAATCAGACATTTTTTTTCCCCTACAGCTCTCGACACCAAAGCCAGCAATCTGTCCAGCCTTTCAAAGAAGTACCGCAGCGATGCCAAGTACCTCAACACCCGATCCACCTATGCTAAGATAGCAGCCGGGGCAGTCTTCTTCATTACACTTATCGTCTATGTGCGTTTCTGGTGGATCTGATGCGTAAGGACTGTGAAAGGAGAGATAGTCTGGGTTCCCTTTGTAACCAAATATGAAAACTGTCAATTGTAATATATTAATGGTTTCTGTTAACAGCAAAGCTTACGTTCCTACACGGGTGCCTTAGGGGGAGGGTGGGACCTTGTACACAGGTGCCTTAGGGGGAGGGTGGGACCTGGTCTGATTACTGGATGAGTGGCTGGACTCATGACACACAGCTGAAACAGACATGTCGAATATCTTTATGGACACATACTGACCTGTGGTTGCTAATGTGAGCGAGGTGTAGCTGTCTGTGCATTCATAGTGTTTGTATAATCCCATTCGCTGGAGTATAAAAGGGATTGAAAATGTGTTAGCAATGTTTACATTATGAGGTGGGGGTTCTTTACCATGTCTCTGAAGGAAAATTATATATGCAAATGGTCTTAAGTGTGAAACAATTTGTTACCGTGAGTTTATTGTTTACAAAACATACATAATTGTAAGTCATTATTTGTTCAAAGGTATATTTACTATCTTCTCAATGTTTATCAGAATAAAAAAATTGGAACACTACATGTTGAAATTAGAATTAACACTCCCAAAAACATAGTCGCACGATTAAATGCACACACATGCTCATACTTGAAATGCACACATAAGCATGCAAGCCTCTTCAGTGACCCAGTCGGTCACTAGGTCTGCACCACAAGATTCTCCTTCTGGAAAACAAAAGGCACCAATGAGACGATCAGAATCCCCATTTGTACAACACTATTTACCATCATAGACTACTTCATCCAAACGTATGCCTGGAACTTTTGAGCTTTCAAACATATTGTCAAGATAAGTGTGACAGTGCAGTTTGTTTTGATAGTGGTCTCACATCATTGTTGGTCAAATATGCAGTTAATTTTTGAAGAGTCAATCCAGGTTACAAAGTCTATCATATTTCTGATTAAATAAATAATGTAGGATTTGGGGACAGTGTAGCTGGTTTGAGCAATGACAAGATGCTAGAAAATAAAAAAGTAGACACAATCAAAACCCAACACTTACCTAGTGACAAGGAGATGGGTCTGTGACAATCCCTGGTCCCACATGCACATCTAAGGAACAGTCAATGCCACAAAGCACTAAATACTGTAGATAGTCACAGATGCGGCAATGTAGCCTAGTGGTTAGAGTGTTGGACTAGGAACCGGAAGGTTGCAAGTTCAAACCCCTGAGCTGAAAAGGTACAAATCTGTCGTTCTGCTCCTGAACAGGCTATTAACCCACTGTTCCTAGGCCGTCATTGAAAATAAGAATTTGTTCTTAACTGACTTGCCAAGGTAAAATAAAAAATGCACAATCTAATTGACATTTCAGAGGGTTGAAAAACACATTGCCACAGCACACACACACTCCAATTGAATCCTACCACAGGTAAAGTTGGGACTGTGCTTACCTTCATTCTGAACACGTTTGGGTCAAGATTGCGCGATAGCAAGTAACGCAATGAAGCTTATCTGCAAGTCTTATAGCTTATCATGTTGTTACATTGTATTTACAATACTGTTACATTGTTGTTTGCTACATTATTATGTTGTGACATTGTGTTGTTTCATGGTGTTTCCAGCTACATTGTTGGTTATTCAGAATGTTACACTGTAGACTACAGTCACAGATTGAGAAGAATCGTTGCTACAGTAACATAACATGTAGCCTAGCCAGGACGTTTTGCAGATAAAAGTTTCCAACTACAGCTACAATTCTACAGATTGTGGAATTAATCTTTTGTTTTGCCCTTAATTCACGTAAAGAAAAGAAAACTTTAAATCAAACAAAATGATAATTTGACAGCGCCCCAGTTACTGCAACATATCTTTTAAAAAATAGAGAGAAGTAAAGTTAGAGAGCTGTCAATTGGGGTCTAGTGGAAGTAGCTGCTATGCAACCAAGCAAGTTTGTTGGAACATTCGGTGTTAGTTATATAACAGTCGAATGTCCCAACAAGCTGGTTTGGTTGCATCACGGCTAAAGTGGAAGGAGCCCTCTGAGACCCTTTCAGCCATCCAAAAAGAGTAAAGATGAAGCTGCACTGAATGTCTCCCCTATTCTTTTTATGTTGGGCCTTCACCTCTTGGTTAACGTTACACCTATCAGGCTCATTTTCTCAGGTCTATCCTCTTACTCAATCAGATTTGTTCTCTGATAACATTTTGTGGCAAGATAAATATTTATTTTTCAAACAAACTCCCATCAAAGTCAATAGGTGCGCTGTTGATATGTATACCCCCATTACTCTTAGAAAAGTATCCACATCAGCATTTGGATTTAGGTTTCTCTTCTGCCCTGAATATACAGGTATGTGACAGGCCCATAAGGTAGTTAGCAGTAGCTCTGTACTCGTGACATAGTTAAACAATCTTGTTTGACCGGTTTTTGTTCAGTCATAGTATAGATCCTGGCAAACACATACAAATGACTTCCAATCCAGAAAAACGTCTTCCACTTCCTCTGCTTGTAGAACCTATGTGTCGGGTGTTCTTCCTTTCACGTGTGTGTGCGTGAGTGTGCGTACATGACTGTCTGTCTGTCTGACTGTCACTGTCACCCCAGTAATTGAGTGAAGCCTATGTTTGGGATGATCTGAGGGAGACACTGCCAAGAAATCAACCTGTTTGCATCTGTGTATGGGATGAATTACCAACAAGATTTTCAGTGGATTTTAATAATATAGTGGGGCAAAAAACTATTTAGTCAGCCACCAATTGTGCAAGTTCTCCCACTTAAAAAGATGAGAGAGGCCTGTAATTTTCATCATAGGAAACACTTCAACTATGACAGACAAAATGAGGGAAAAAAATACAGAAAATCACATTGTAGGATTTTTAATGAATTTATTTGCAAATTATGGTAGAAAATAAGTAAAAAATCACAGCAGATACTGACATGTTTTCTGATCCACACCCCTACCTTTAAAAAAAGGTATCTATATTTCCAGCCATGTGAAATCGAAAGATAAGAATTCATTTCAATTGACAGATTTTCTGAAACTCTTTGAAATTGTTGCATGTTGCGTTTATATTTTTGTTAAGTGTAAATTCCTTTGCTGTGATGATTTCTTTGATTAATTCTTGTCTTTCACTTTTGTCTCACAACCTATTTAGCTTTCCTGTGTTCTGCTCCCATTCATCACCTGGAGAACCATCTTGCTGCAGTTTGAACTAGCCCCTGACCTCACTATTTAGACATTGGGACCATGTCTTTTTTTTTGTGGATTTTGTCTTACAGTCTAGTGCATTTTAGAGTTGAAGAACACCAACTACAGACACATGTGCTTGTTTGTATCACAACACAAGACAAGACCCAGATGAAGACACATTTATTATAATCCAAGGGATAGACAAAAGGCAGGTCGGGGACAGGCAGAGTCCAAAACGATACAGGGCGGCAGGCAGGCTCGAGGTCAGGGGCAGGCAGAGTGGTCAGGCAGGCGGGCTCAGAGTCAGGACAGGCAAGGGTCAAAACCAGGAGGACGAGGAAAAAGAGAGACAAGGAAAAACCAGGAGCTGAGAGAAAACCGCTGGTTGACTTGGCAAGACGCTAGGTGAAAAATTAATTTGAATCCAATTTGTAACGATAAAATGTGAAGAAATCCAAGGGGGTGTGTAGACTTTCTATAGTGACCGTTAGTATTGGGATAATATTGTGAGGTCCCTGACAATTCCCAACTTTACTTTTGATCTATCTTGTTTTTAAGTTTTTTAGGTATTTTGTAAGCTTCAAATGTCACAGCTAACAGTAGATGAAATATGATAGTGATATAAATGGTTTGTCTAGGTACAAACAGAGGCACACGGGAAATTAAAAGGAAAACATACCCAAACTGAAATGCTCCAAACGCGACAGTGCTACACAATTAGCAAACAAGGGAAGTTCACTTACTATATATGCACAACAATCTGTCAGACCATATACATCTACAGTGCCTATAGAAAGTCTACATCCCCTTGAACTTATTTAACATTTTAGGTGGAATTGAAATACATTTAATTGTACTTTTTATCATTAATCCACACAAAATACTGCATAATGTCAAAGTGAAAAGAAAATTATACATATGTTTACAAATTAATAACAATTAAATAACTAAAATAGTAATTGTTTAAGTATTTGTCTTTGTTTAGGCAAGCCTAAATTAGTTCAGAAGTCAAATTTGGAATATCAAATCACACATCAGTGGTACGTGCATATGTATTCACCCCCTTAGCTATGAAGCACCTAAATAAGATCTGGTGCAACAAATTACCTTCAGAAGTCACATAATTAGGCCACCTGTGTGCAATCTTAGTGTCACATGATCTGTCACATGATCTCAGTATATATACACCTGTTCTGAAAGGCCCCAGAGTCTGCAACACCACTAAGCAAGGGGCACCACCAAGCAAACGGCACCATGAAGACCAAGGAGCTCCCCAAACAGATCAGGGACAAAGTTGTGGAGAAGTACAGATCAGGGTTGGGTTATCAAAAAATATCAGAGACTTTGAACATCCCACAGAACACCATTAAATCCATTATTAAAAAAGGGAAAGAATATGGCACCACAACAAACCTGCCAAGAGAAGTCCGCCCACCAAAACTCACGGGCCAGGCAAGGAGGGCATTAATCAGAGAGGCAACAAAGATAACCCTGAAGGAGCTGCAAAACTCCACAGCGGCGATTGGAGTATCTGTCCATAGGACCACTTTAAATCGTAAGCTTTACGGAAGAGTGGCCAGAAAAAAGCGATTGCTGAAAGAAAAAAATAAGCAAAGCATGTGGGAGACTCCCCAAAGCATGTGGGAGACTCCCCAAACATATGGAAGAAGGTACTCTGGTCAGATTGAAAAAATGTAGCTTTTTGGCCACCAAGGAAAATGCTATGTCTGGCGCAAACCCAACATCTGTCATCATCCCGAGAACACCATCCCCACAGTGAAGCATGGTGGTGGCAGCATCATGCTGTAGGAATGTTTGCAACAAGGTGCTAATGTAATACTGCAAAAGAATCCTAGCGAGAAACATGCTTCAGTCTGCTTTACAACAGATACTGGGGGCATAAAAGGGATAGCCCCACCTCTTTCATGTGGATGTGATCTGGTTGATTACATTGACTGAGGTGTGTAGCGGCCAATAAGGAGTAGGCTTCTGTCCAAGTAGCAGGGGAGTGGGAGGAGTTTTGCACACCAGGTCTGCATTCAGTAAGTTTTTACGTTCTGGAACGTTCAATCGAACAGAAAAGGCGCTGGACTGAACGACTAATTGAAAAATGGGAAGGAGTGGGGTTGTGGATTGGGAAATACTACAGCCCCACAGTGGAGGTGTTATAATACCCATAAAACCTAGTGGTCAAACAGGGAAATGGTTCCAATCGTTTTTCCACCATTCATTTTTCCCATAGGGGATTTTAGAAACACTTAAAATAAGGGCTGGGTTTTGTGTAGGCTTACCCTGGCGTGACATTTTGATAATCATGTAAATCTTTCTAGGACAAGGTGACTTTTATCAACTAACTCATTGTTGGAAAAGGACACGTATAGTTGAAGACGGAAGTTTACATACACAGCCAAATACATTTAAACTCAGTTTTTCACAATTCCTGAAATTTAATCCAAGTACAAATTCCCTGTCTTAGGTCAGTTCGGATCACCATTTTATG
Organism: Oncorhynchus masou masou; assembly: GCF_036934945.1. Classification (NCBI taxonomy): domain Eukaryota; kingdom Metazoa; phylum Chordata; class Actinopteri; order Salmoniformes; family Salmonidae; genus Oncorhynchus; species Oncorhynchus masou. The sequence goes on from NC_088228.1 coordinate 11,429,929, forward strand.
TTAAGAATGTGAAATGTCAGAATAATAGTAGAGAGAATTATTTATTGCAGCTTTTATTTATTTCATCACATTCCCAGTGGGTCAGAAGTTTACATACACTCGATTAGTATTTGGTAGCATTGCCTTTAAACTGTTTAACTTGGGTCAAACGTTGCAGATAGCCTTCCACAAGCTTCCCACAATAAGTTGGGTGAATGTTGGCCCATTCCTCCTGACAGAGCTGGTGTAACTGAGTCAGGTTTGTAGGCCTCCTTACTCACACACACTTTTTCAGTTCTGCCCACAAATTTTCTATAGGATTGAGGTCAGGGCTTTGTGATGGCCACTCCAATACCTTTGTTGTTCTTAAGCCATTTTGCCACAACTTTGGAAGTATGCTTGGGGTCATTGTCCATTTGGAAGACCCATTTGCAACCAAGCTTTAACTTTAACTGATGTCTTGACACCATTCTCCCCCATAGTGCTATCTGTTTTGTGAAGTGCACCAGTTCCTCCTGCAGCAATGCACCCCCACAACATTTTTTATGTTTTACCTTTATTTAACTAGGCAAGTCAGTTAAGAACAAATTCTTATTTTCAATGACAGCCTAGGAACACTGGGTTAACTGCCTGTTCAGGGGCAGAACGACAGATTTGTACCTTGTCAGCTCGGGGATTCAAACTTGCAACCTTTCGGTTACTAGTCCAATGCTCTAACCACTAGGCTACCCTGCCACCCCACATGATGCTACCACCCCCGTGATTCACTGTTGGCATGGTGTTCTTCGGCTTGCAAGCCTCCCCCTGTTTCCTCCAAACATAATGATTGTCATGACCAAACAGTTCTATTTTTGTTTCATCTGACCAGAGGACATTTCTCCAAATAGTACAATCTTTGTCCCCATGTGCAGTTGCAAACCGTAGTCTGGCTTTTTTATGGCGGTTTTGGAGCAGTGGATTCTTCCTTGTTGAGTGGCCTTTCAGGTTATGTCGATATAGTACTCGTTTTACTGTGGACAAAGATACTTTTGTACTTGTTTCCTCCAGCATCTTAACAAGGTCCTTTGCTGTTGTTCTGGGATTGATTTGCACTTTTCGCAGCAAAGTACATTAATCTCTGGGAGACAGAACTAGTCTCCTTCCTGAGCGGTATGACGGCTGCGTGGTCCCATGGTGTTTATACTTGCTTACTATTGTTTGTACAGATGAACGTGGTACCTTCAGGCATTTGGAAATTGCTCCCAAGGATGAACCAGACTTGTGGAGGTCTACAATTTTTTTCTGAGGTCAGCTGATTTCTTTAGATTTTCCCATGATGTCAAGCAAAGAGGCACTGAGTTTGAAGGTAGGCCTTGAAATACATCCACAGGTACACCTCCTATTGACTCAAATGATGTCAATTAGCCTATCAGAATCTTCTAAAACCATGACATCATTTTCTGGAATTTTCCAAGCTGGTTAAAGACAACTCAGTGTATATAAACTTCTGACCCACTGGAATTGTGATACAGTGAATTATAAGTGAAATAATGTGTCTGTAACCAATTGTTGGAAAAATTACTTGTGTTATGCACAAAGTAGATGTCCTAACCGACTTGCAGGAAGAAATTTGTGGAGTTGTTGAAAAACGAGTTTTAATGACTCCAACCTAAGTGTATGTAAACTTCCGACTTCAACTGTTGGTTAGCATTTCACTGTTAGTATACACCTTTCGTTTACAAAGCATATGACAAATAACATTTGATTTGGTCAACACAAAAAAAAATGCATTTTGGGTAAACGTGTCTTTCAGTATAAACTGCTCCGCAACGTAGCGTAACGGTAAAGCGAATTGAACCTCTGGCCTACAGTTGATCAGACTAATATTATTATAGTTATCTGATTGCTAACGTTTAGGTAGGCTGCTACAACATTTGTGTAAAGAGTTTTTGCTTGTTGCTGTCTGGAGTTATTGTCTTGTTTGCTAAAATAATATTGGATGGAAGTGGATGCGCCATGCCCGACCTGTGATTTCCGTGAATCTGATTGGTAAAGACACACACTCACGCACGCACGCACACTGCAGCACTTTTATCAGATGGACATAGTGCGCGAGTTGACGAATGACGAAGGCAAGTCAGTCTAAAAACAGTAGGCCTACTTTGCCCATTTTTTTCAACTTTTTTGCGTTCAAATTAATTAAACCAAATTAAACAAATGTGCTGGGGTAAATGCCTGTATATCATACATCACCCACTGGGCACACACTGGTTAAATCAACTTTGTTTTCACATCATTTCAATTAAAACCAACGTGAAATAGACGTTGAATTGACGTCTGTCTGTGCCCAGTGGGCATTGCCATTCATTTAGACTCATGCTTAATAATTCACAAAAAAGGATTCTGTGTTCACTTACAAAGTATCTTAGTGAACAGTGTGCAGTATAATGCCTTTTGGGAATAGGTGTGTGAGTGTGTAACCGTTCAACTGTGTGTTCATTGGGTCCTCAGTGCTAAGCCACTGGAATGAGGGAATGTGTGTTTACTTCCAGGGTTCCTATGAAGACAGAGTGGTTGTGTGTGTTTTTGCGTGTGCACATGCTTGTGCGTGTGCGAGTGAACCCATGTGTGTGTGTGTGTGTGTGTACGTGTGTGAAGGGCGTCTTTCTGGCTACCCGGTGCTCTGACATCCCCACACCCTCCTCCCCTTCCCGGTATACACACACACACACAGAGGGATTGTGTGGCCACTCCCCACTGGCAGCAGCTTGAGAGTGTCTACACAAGAAGGCTAGTGTGTTGTTGCGTTGTCTCTGCTCTGCTCTTTCAGCTTTAGCCCTTCTCCCTGCACCCACAGTTACCTACTCATTTACCGAAAGTAGCAGCTGTAAAATACATACCTGAAAGTAGATCCCCTTCATACTGGTCTTCACGAATATATCAATGGTAAAAAAAATAAAACTTTAAAGGTGTAATATGTAGAAATCGCTCCGCCATTTCCTGGTTGCTAAAAACAAGCAATAGAGAATAGAGCAATAGAGTGTAGAACATCAATGTACTAAATCTAAACTAATAGTTAGTTTAGATTTATTGTATTTTCAGTTGTTTGAAGCTGGTGTACAAAGCTGAAACCAAAAGACTCAAAAACTTAACTTAAGAACAGGAAGCATAGAAATCGCCCACATAAAACATATCTACAGCATCTTAGACTTGCTTTCAGTGCGAATGACAGATCTATAACACACATTTCTATGGTAATTTGGTCGGGTTGCCGAAAAAGTTACACATTGCAGCTTTAAGGTAATAAGTACAGTCAATCAATCCCAAAACAGGTTAGTAAAGGTGCCGATGGGAAAATGCTAAACTGGATGAACAGGAAAAAGTCGTTCCAATCAGATACACATTTATTTGAAGCACTCAGCAGAAACCCGAAGACTGTTGCACGGGAGCCTGAATAGAATTATAAGTTCCTTTGCATTGTGTTGATGTGGCAAGTCACAATTAGCTTTTTTGAAATTCCTATATCTTGAAAGCTTTATTTCTGAAATGCAAAACATTTTGGGACTGTATCAACAGTGGACATAGTTTTTGAGTGGATTTTTCCTTTAAGAGCTGTGCCTGCCTGTGAGTGAGCCTATGGCTGGTCCAGTCAGGATGAATAAACATCGGCATCTTTTCAGCAATTTGACCTAGCTCTTGCAACATTACTGAATTTGCTTCTCCCATCTGGCACTCCAGTCACTGAGCGCTAACACATAGGAAGGAGTGGCATCCTGCCTCTCCTAGGGGAACTGGCTGATTTTACCTCCAGGAGCCACGTTGCCTTCTCAGCCGTCCTGCTATGGTTTGTCTTGTTTTATTGGTTGGGGAGTGTTATGAGTTGCTCAGAAAAGGTAGGTTGGATAAATTGGACATGTTAGTGAAAGGACATTGTGGTCTTTTCTTGGTCTTGAGACTAAGTGGGCTTTGGCTCTTATGTGTGCATGAGGTTCAGTTTTATTTTACTTTTAAATTTTACCTTTATTTAACCAGGCAAGTCAGTTAAGAACAAATTCTTATTTTCAATGACGGCCTAAGAACAGTGGGTTAGCTGCCTGTTCAGGGTCAGAACGACAGATTTGTACCTTGTCAGCTCAGGTTGCAACCTTCCGGTTACTAGTCCAACGCTCTAACCACTAGGCTACCCTGCCGCCCCAGTAATAGCTAGCAATGGTAATGATAGCTAGCTAAAATACGGTGGTCTCCTTAATCTTAGTTAGCTGGCTAAAGTTATACTGCCTCTACAGTCAATCTGGCAACATCACAGTCATGACTAAATGTTGTCCTACTAATTATTTGCCTTCTTTTGAAAGGTCATTGTGTCATCTAAGACTAATCCGAGTTGTATTGAGGTAGGCTAATGTTAGCCAGCTACGCTAGCGATGATAATGATTATCAAAATATACATAGCCAGATACATAAACAGCAGTCTATGGTCTAGCTACCGATATACTCACCACCATTGGGGACCAACGAACTCCAAACACTTATACCGCATGGTAGGTGTAGTAGGATGTCCCTTGGGGGCATACGTACCTATGTAGGACATGCAAGGGTTAGGTTAATAAACAGGCTGGAGCTAGAACCTCGTGGTCGCACGTCTTTATTTTAGATCATACTACATGGTGTCAGAAGTGGTTTTAAAATTCACATAAACGTGAAGGAGGTACCAAGTAAATCATACATTCAGGCTGTTTCAAAGCAGGGAGGGCACAGTGTTGGAGATAAACAGCGCATATCATTATTTTGCTAGCTAACGAGCAAGGACTAAGCTATTGCTAAGCAACATGTTGCAAGAGGAAGAAGCTGGCGGGATTTCAGGGTTTGCCACTCCAAATTCAACGGGCTCTGGCGCAAACACGGACAGGCCAGTGGCTAGTGCTGACGGATTTCGCATTAGTCCCCCTGAGAATTTTGTTTATATGGACATTCAAAACTGGCCAAAATGGATCAGGCGCTTTGAAAGGTACAGGGTAGCATCAGGCTTAAATGTGAAAAATGAGGCATTTCAAGTTAATACACTGATCTACTCTATGGGTGATGAAGCCGAGGATATATTAAATTCTTCAACGTTGACCGAGGAAGAGAAACTTAACCACAGTGCCGTTAAAGACGGTTTTGAAACGCATTTTGTAGGGAGACACAACATTATTTTTGAGAGAGCTAGGTTTAATATGCGCAAACAGGAGCAGGGGTGAAACCACAACAGTTTTATCACAGCTGTTCACAAACTAGCAGAACATTGTCAGTTTGGAGCGCTCAGGGAAGAGCTGATCCGAGATCGGATTGTAGTCGGAATAAGAAATATATCACTTTCTGAAAAGTTACAGTTGGATTCCCAGCTTACCTTGTCCAAAGCTGTAAACCAGGTGAGGCAGAGTGAGACAGTAAAAAGACAGCAGACGATACTGCGCGACAGCAGCTCCTTGCAGAACGAAGAGAGTGAGGAAATACATGCATTTTCATACAGAGCTAAAAAAAATGGAGGGGAACACAGAACAGAGACAGAGTGGAGAAAACAATCACAGACCGCAACAGTAGCTAGTTCAAATATTTGTCGCAAATGTGGGAAATCCCCTTTCCACAGATGGAAAGATTGCCCAGCAAAGGATGCGGAATGCAGGACATGTCACAGGAGAGGACACTTTTCAGCTGTCTGTCGATTAAAGCAAATGCATGAGGTTTCAGAGGAGGAACAGCAGGACAGCATCTTTCTGGGAGAAGTAAAGGGAAACAATACTGGCTGGCATTCAGACATTAAACTCAATGGGGAGGTTGTGTCATTTAAACTAGACACTGGGGCAGCAGTGACAGCTATCCCAACTAGGCTGTATAGCTATAGCAGAGATGGCCCTTTGCTCTCTACAAACAAAAAACTGCCCAGTAATAACATGCTACCAGTGGAAGGGCAGTTGGTGATTAAACTGGAGAGTAAAGACAAAAGTGCCCTCCAGCCTGTCTTCGTCATTGACTCTCTAGCCAGACCGTTGTTGGGGCTGCCAGCAATTGAAGCATTGCAACTCATTGAGAGAGTGAGCGAACTGGAGGACCCAGGTGAGGTTTTCAAAAAGAAATTCCCAAAAGTGTTTTCTGGTCTAGAAAGGACAGAAGGTGACTACAAAATCCACCTGAAAGAGGATGCTGTCCCCTGTGCCCTTACCACCCCCTGCCGGGTGCCTATCCCTTTATTGGCCAGAGTAAAGGAAGAGTTGGGGAGGATGGAAGACATTGGGGCGGCGTCTAAAATAGAGAGTCCCACAGACTGGTGTGCAGGGATGGTGGTTGTCCCAAAAGCCAATGGGGAAATAAGGATCTGGGTGGACATGACTAAATTAAATGAGGCACTCTTCAGAGAGAGACACATCTTACCATCAGTGGAGCAGTCACTGGCTCAGTTGGATGGCTCACAAGTCTTCACAAAGCTGGATGCCCGCTCAGGTTCCTGGCAGATACCGCTGTCATCAGAGAGTAGGGCACCACAACGTTTATAACACCGCTGTCATCAGAGAGTAGGGCACCACAACGTTTATAACACTGCTGTCGTCAGAGAGTAGGGCATCACAACGTTTATAACACCGCTGTCGTCAGAGAGTAGGGCACCACAACGTTTATAACACCGCTGTCGTCAGAGAGTAGGGCATCACAACGTTTATAACACCGCTGTCGTCAGAGAGTAGGGCATCACAACGTTTATAACACCGCTGTCATCATAGAGTAGGGCATCACATTGTTTATAACACCGCTGTCGTCAGAGAGTAGGGCATCACAACGTTTATAACACCGCTGTCGTCAGAGAGTAGAGCATCACAACGTTTATAACACCGCTGTCGTCAGAGAGTAGGGCATCGCAACGTTTATAACACTGCTGTCGTCAGAGAGTAGGGCACCACAAAGTTTATAACATCGCTGTCATCAGAGAGTAGGGCATCACGACGTTTATAACACCGCTGTCATCAGAGAGTAGGGCATCACAACGTTTATAACACCTCTGTCGTCAGAGAGTAGGGCATCACGACGTTTATAACACCGCTGTCATCAGAGAGTAGGGCATCACAACGTTTATAACACCTCTGTCGTCAGAGAGTAGGGCATCACGACGTTTATAACACCGCTGTCATCAGAGAGTAGGGCATCACAATGTTTATAACACCGCTGTCATCAGAGAGTAGAGCATCACATCGTTTATAACACCGCTGTCGTCAGAGAGTAGGGCACCACAAAGTTTATAACATCGCTGTCATCAGAGAGTAGGGCATCACGACGTTTATAACACCGCTGTCATCAGAGAGTAGGGCATCACAACGTTTATAACACCTCTGTCGTCAGAGAGTAGGGCATCACGACGTTTATAACACCGCTGTCATCAGAGAGTAGGGCATCACAACGTTTATAACACCTCTGTCGTCAGAGAGTAGGGCATCACGACGTTTATAACACCGCTGTCATCAGAGAGTAGGGCATCACAATGTTTATAACACCGCTGTCATCAGAGAGTAGAGCATCACATCGTTTATAACACCGCTGTCGTCAGAGAGTAGGGCACCACAAAGTTTATAACATCGCTGTCATCAGAGAGTAGGGCATCACGACGTTTATAACACCGCTGTCATCAGAGAGTAGGGCATCACAACGTTTATAACACCTCTGTCGTCAGAGAGTAGGGCATCACGACGTTTATAACACCGCTGTCATCAGAGAGTAGGGCATCACAACGTTTATAACACCTCTGTCGTCAGAGAGTAGGGCATCACGACGTTTATAACACCGCTGTCGTCAGAGAGTAGGGCATCGCAACGTTTATAACACTGCTGTCGTCAGAGAGTAGGGCACCACAAAGTTTATAACATCGCTGTCATCAGAGAGTAGGGCATCACGACGTTTATAACACCGCTGTCATCAGAGAGTAGGGCATCACAACGTTTATAACACCTCTGTCGTCAGAGAGTAGGGCATCACGACGTTTATAACACCGCTGTCATCAGAGAGTAGGGCATCACAACGTTTATAACACCTCTGTCGTCAGAGAGTAGGGCATCACGACGTTTATAACACCGCTGTCGTCAGAGAGTAGGGCATCGCAACGTTTATAACACTGCTGTCGTCAGAGAGTAGGGCACCACAAAGTTTATAACATCGCTGTCATCAGAGAGTAGGGCATCACGACGTTTATAACACCGCTGTCATCAGAGAGTAGGGCATCACAACGTTTATAACACCTCTGTCGTCAGAGAGTAGGGCATCACGACGTTTATAACACCGCTGTCATCAGAGAGTAGGGCATCACAACGTTTATAACACCTCTGTCGTCAAAGAGTAGGGCATCACGACGTTTATAACACCGCTGTCATCAGAGAGTAGGGCATCACAACGTTTATAACACCTCTGTCGTCAGAGAGTAGGGCATCACGACGTTTATAACACCGCTGTCATCAGAGAGTAGGGCATCACAACGTTTATAACACCGTTTGGCCGTTACTGTTTTAATGTTTTGCCATTTGGAATCGCTTCCGGTCCTGAGCATTTCCAAAGACGCATGTCCCAGCTGTTGGAGGGCCTGAGTGGGGTCATAGTACACGCGGACAATGTGCTCTTGTGAGGGAGGGACAGAGCAGAACATGATGTAAGGCTTACAGCAGTACTGACCCGACTCCAGGAGACTGGCCTGACACTCAATGAAAAATGCACTTTTGCACAATCAGAGGTCTCGTTCTTGGGACACAAAATCAGTGCAGCTGGAATAGAGCCGGACCCAGAGAAGATCAGCGCCATCACAGATATGCCCAGACCCCAGAATGTGGCTGAAGTCAGGACCTTCTTAGGCATGGCCACATATGTGGGTAAGTTCCTCCCACAGTTCTCAGATACAACCAAACCTCTGAGAGACTTACTAGCCAAAGAGAATGACTGGTCATGGGGTCACATGCAACAGGTAGCGTTTGACAAAATCAAAGGAGATCTGGCCTCACAGAGAGTGCTGGCCTGGTACCGTCCCCACACTAAGACAAAAGTATCAGCAGATGCATCATCCTTTGGGCTAGGAGCGGTCCTCACACAGATGCAGGACAACATGGAGTGGCGTCCAATAGCATACATCTCCCGAAGCTTATACGACACAGAGCAAAGATATGCTCAAGTGGAGAAGGAGGCGTTGGCTATCACATGGGCATGTGAAAGGCTCAGCCAATACCTTATTGGCCTGCAGTTTACAGCAGAGACTGACCACAAACCACTGTTGGCTCTGTTAGGGACAAAAGCACTGGACGACTTGCCTCCCAGAGTTCTGCTCTTCCGCCTCAGATTACTGAGGTTCACCTACAAGATGGTATATGTGCCAGGGAAGGCACTGATCACAGCAGATGCACTCTACAGGGCCCCAATTAAACGTCCATTATCAGAGGAGGAGCAATGTCTAGAGGGTGAGGTACAGGTGTCCATTAATGCAATAAGGGACAGTCTACCTGCATCTCAGACCAAACTGCAGCAGATTGCAGAGGAGCAACAACGAGACCACATCTGCCGACAGATAGTGCAGCAGTGCAAAAAGGGATGGCCCAGGCAGGAGGAACTGCCTCAGCTGCTGAAGCCCTATTGGGTTCACCAAAGTGACTTCCACTGTAATGGAGACCTTCTCATGAAAGGACAACGGATATTTATCCCAGAGACTCTACAACCAGAAATGCTAGACAGAGTGCATGATGGACACATGGGGATAACCAAATGCAGACTGAGGGTTCAACAGTCAGTGTGGTGGCTTGGTCTGAGTACTCAGATTGCCAAGCTAGTGGCCTAGTGTGAGGTCTGTACTAAATGTCAACCTTGTCATCCGGAGCCAATGATGGCAACAGAGCTGCCAAAACGGCCATGGTGAAAGGTAGGGGCGGATATGTTCTATTGGAGAAATGACACTTATCTGCTAGTGGTAGATTACTACTCAAGATACATTGAAATAGCAAAGACACCCATAACCACATCAGCTGGTGTTATCAATGGATTAAAGTCAGTTTTTTCCAGGCAAGGGGACGCTGAGGTCCTACAGATAACGCTCCCCAGTTCTCTGCCAGCTCCTTTTCTGCTTTTGCCACAGAATATGACTTCATACATGTGACCAGTAGCCCCTACCATGCACAGAGTAATGGTGAGGCAGAGACAGCTGTGAAAACAGTCAAGGGACTGCTGAAAAAGAACAAGGATCCATACAGGGCTCTGTTAGCTTACAGAGTTACACCACTGCATCATGGGCTGTCGCCTGCCGAGCTCCTGATGGGTAGGAGGCTGCGTTCCCCATTGCCTGTCTCGCCGGCTCAGCTTAAACCCCGGTGGCCTAACAGAAAGGCCTTCGCTGAGAGGGACAAACGTCTGAAACAAACGCAAACTGGAGACTTTAATCGGAGACACCGTGCTGAGGAGAGGCCAGAGCTGCCGAAGGTCAACGCGTGTGGATTACAAACTCAAAGACACCAGCAATAGTGCTGAGGAAAGCGGATGCCCCACGCTCCTATGTGGTGGACACAGGCTCAGGAGAGGTACGAAGAAACAAAACACACCTCAGAGCTCTTCCAGATCTACCAGCCACACAGACCTACCAGCCACACAGATCTACCAGCCACACAGATCTACCAGCCACACAGATCTACCAGCCACACATACCGACGCCACAGAAAATGCACAAAAAGAGGGTGAAGGAGAGAGAATGCTCACAGAGCCACAAGCATGCCCAAAGAGGGATGTGAAGCCACCAGAGTGGCTGAAAGACTATGTTACGTGAAGAGATAACCTACTGCTGGGGAACATACCCAGCAAAAAGAGACTGTACCTAAGTTAATGTTCATACTGTGTGATTTAATGCTTTCATACGGTTTCAGGATGGGAAGTAGCATGTTAGAGAATAATACTGGTTTCCAAATTGCATTTCAGTTATGCTTCAGTGGTTATGCATGTTGAGTTCCTGTTCATGGGAGAGGGGAAGATGTAGTAGGATGTCCCTTGGGGGCATCCGTACCTATGTAGGACATGCAAGGGTTAGGTTAATAAACAGGCTGGAGCTAGAACCTCGTGGTCGCACGGCTTTATTTTAGATCATACTACAGTAGGGTCCTTCAGGGCATGCAAACACACCATAGTTGATAGTTGGTGATACATCCTGCTGGAAGCCTGCATTGTCGAACCGGAGAGGGGTTTTCAGTCTCAAACTGCCTTGATCCTTTGAACACGTTGGGGGCAATGAAACAACGGAGCCCCATTCAATGAAGGGAAGTGAAGTGGGCAGAAGAGCGATTTCCACGTGGAGCTTGGCAAAAGGGGGCATGAATTGTTGACAATTGTAATCCAAACCTCACCTTAAATTACTTGCTGTGACTCACTCAGGTTCTAAACTCTGTGTCAGACAATATTGACTTCATGACCAAAATTATCCTAGTTACACTTTGTAGTCAATTTTAACACTAGAATAAATGTTTCACTCATATCGATGACACATGGGTTGTTTCCAAAGGGATTAGTTTGTTTTTAGAGGCAGTCGTTCTTTAAACCTCTAAATTCAAGGTTTACTTTTGTTCCCTTTTAATTGGTCTGTCTCAAGTGTAGAATGCCCATAATGCATTATCATCGCATCCTTGACTAGACTACTTATTAACGTTGCCTTAGACAAAATTCATAACACTAGTTTTCACTTATAGAACTAAATCCCAAAGTATTTGCTTATCCGTTTCACATATGTCCATGTGCTTTTACGGAGAAAATATAAAGGAGATCTGTACAATATCCAAGTAAAGGACAATAGAAAAAAAAGCTCAAACAAATGCAGCTTCTGTATTGTCCAGGTTCAATGTTTGACTTGGCTGAAGTTGGCTAGCTAGCTAGTAAGTGACAAGAACGTTATTGATTCTATTTAGAACGAACAACCACTCCTTTTGCATAGCTGGAATGGAAAAATTATTATTGACTTGGTCGTGCCTGTAGCAACGTGACCAAAATAACAAACAAGCAGATTTTTATCTGAACTATATATTCTGGTGGAAGAATGAAATTGTATGAATGGACTTTATCAAAATAACATTTCAATGAAAATATGTAATTCATTGCTATTTTAATATGTGTTGGCAACAGATTTCTAAAAGCAACAAGGCATGCGAGGCAGTGTTATATCTTGAATACAGTCCCAGGTAAATGGGTTGACAACACCATTTACCTGTGAGTGTACTCATGATACAGCACTGCCTATTGTATTACTTATTCTCAAAAGTTCTGCCTACAATCATTTCTTGATTCAACGGTTAGAGTGAATTCAAAATAAGTGGGGCACTTTTTGCATTTCTGTCTTCTGTAACCTCTTTCAACATCTAGCCCAACACATGATACCTTTCTGAAATACTCTACATGTTTCCTAATCACACAAAATTGAATTGTCATTGGGATACAATTAGGACTGTAATAATGGTGGCCCAGTGCAGTGGATCCCAAATGTAAACTGGATGTCTTTCCTCCATTGGAAAAGCCTATAAAACTTTACCACTGTAGCTACTCCATGCTGTCCTACATTAGCTTAGCCTCGTCGGAACCATCCTGATCTTGCGAGCTTACATTCTGTTTCACAACATGGATACAGTTTGGCCACAGCCAGATTCAAACTTTTTAAGCCCGTCCTTTCTGTTCACTGCGTGGCCGGACCAATCAGTGTCCTCTGATAATCTGTGGAGGTGGTTTAGTTGATGACAACCAGTGGTATAAAGTACCTAAGTAAAAATACTTTAAAGTATCAGTTAAGTATTTTTTGGGAGTATCTGTACTTTACTGTACTATTTATATTTTTGACAACTTTTACTTTTACTTCACTACATCCCTAAAGAAAATATTATACTTTTTACACATTTTCCCTGACAACCCAAAGTATTAGTTACATTTTGAATGCTTAGCAGAACAGGAAAATTGTGAAATTCAATGGCTATCATTAATTTTTTAAAACAAGAAAAGGGTGCCGTCTGCTTTGCTTAATACAAGGAATTTTAAATGATTTATACTTTTACTTTTGATACTTTAGTATATTTGAGCAAATACATTTACTTTTGATACTTAAGTATATTTAAAAACAAATACTTTTAGACTTTTACTCAAGTATTATTTTACTGGGTGACTTTCACTTTTACTTGAGTAACTTTCTATTAAGGTATCTATACTTTTACTCAAGTATGACAATTGGGTACCCACCATGATCAGATTCAAACCGTTTAAGCCCCTCCCTTCCGTTCACCGTATGGCTGGACCAATCAGTATCCTCTGATAATCTGTGTGGGTGGTTTAGTTGGTGACAACATCGAAGTCGAAAACCATAACAATAATCAGCAGCAAATGCAATGAGATAACAATGAGGCCAGAGATAGCCAGACTTGTAAATTGGGCTAAGGAACAGAAGTTGGGTTCTCTGAAAAACACAAACAATGCGTGCTCTACAAGCCATACAGTGGATGAAGGTGCACCAAGAGCGTGGTGAATGGATAGACGTGGTTATGGACAGCAAGGAAGAAGGAGCCCCATGCGACTGGGGTCAAGAATTGTGACTTGCTTTCCTCTCCAGAGCAGAGAGCCCTTGAAAGGAGTGGTAACTGGAGTGGCAATAAGTCTGTGACATCCACCGTTTGGTGCGACGCAGAAAGGTCGGTAATGGCTAAAATCAACACCATTGCACTCCACACTGCCCTTTCCCACCTGGACTAAAGGAACACTTATGTGAGAATGCTGTTCATTGACTACAGCTCAGCGTTCAACACCATAGTACCCTCAAAGCTCATCACTAAGCTAAGAATCCTGGGACTAAACACCTCCCTCTGCAACTGGATCCTGGACTTCGTGACGGGCTGTCCCCAGGTGATGAGGGTAGGTAGCAACACATCTGCCACGCCAAACCTCAACACTGGAGCTCCACAGGGGTGCGTGCTCAGTCCCCCCTGTACTCCCTGTTCACCCACAACTGCATGGCCAGGCACGACTCCAATGCCATCATTAAGTTTGCAGACGGCACAACAGTGTTAGGCCTGATCACAGACAACAAAGAGACAGCTTATAGGGAGGAGGTCAGAGACCTGGCCGTGTGGTGCCAGAATAACTACCTATCCCTCAACGTAGACAAGACTAAGGAGATGATTGTGGACAACAGGAAATGGAGGACCGAGCACGCCCCCATTCTCATCGACGGGGCTGTAGTGGAGCAGGTTGAAAGCTTCAAGTTCCTTGGTGTCCACATCAACAACAAACTATCATGGTCCAAACACACCAAGACGGTCATGAGGAGGGCATGACAAAGCCTATACCCCCACAGGAAAATGAAAAGATTTGGCATGGGTCCTGAGATCCTCAAAAGTTTCTACAGCTGCAACATCGAGAGCATCCTGACTGGTTGCATCACTGCCTGGTATGGCAATTGCTCGGCCTCTGACCGCAAGGCACTACAGAGGGTAGTACATACAGACCAGTACATCACAGGGGCTAAGCTGCCTGTCATCCAGGACCTCTACAACAGGCGGTGTCAGAGGAAGGCCCTAAAAATTGTCAAAGACCCCAGCCACCCCAGTCATAGACTGTTCTCTCTACTAGTGCCAAGTCTAGGACAAAAAGGCTTCTCAACAGTTTTTACCCCAAGCCAAAAGACTCCTGAACAGGTAATCGAATGGCTACTCAGACTATTTGCATTGTGTCATCACATTTTATGATGACACAATATCACATTGTATGATTTTGAAGTAATTAATATGCATTTTATTGCATGACATAAGTATTTGATCACCTACCAACCAGTAAGAATTCCAGCTCTCACAGACCTGTTAGTTTTTCTTTAAGAAGCCCACCTGTTCTCCACTCATTACTTGTATTAACTGCACCTGTTTGAACTCATTACCTGTATAAAAGACACCTGTCCACACACTCAATCAAACAGACTCCCACCTCTCCACAATGGCCAAGACCAGGGAGCTGTGTAAGGACATCAGGGATAAAACTGTAGACCTGCACAAGGCTGGGATGGGCTACAGGACAATAGGCAAGCAGCTTGGTGAGAAGGCAACAACTGTTGGCGCAATTATTAGAAAATGGAAGAAGTTCAAGTTGACAGTCAATCACCCCCGGTCTGGGGCTCCATGCAAGATCTCACCTCGTGGGGCATCAATGATCGTGAGGAAGGTGAGGGATCAGCCCAGAACTACACGGCAGGACCTGGTCAATAACCTGAAGAGAGCTGGGACCACAGTCTCAAAGAAAACCATTAGTAACACACTACGCCGTCATGGATTAAAATCCTGCAGCGCACGCAAGGTCCCCCTGCTCAAGCCAGCGCATGTCCAGGCCCGTCTGAAGTTTGCCAATGACCATCTGGATGATCCAGAGGAGGAGTGGGAGAAGGTCATGTGGTCTGATGAGACAAAAAACTCCACTCGCCGTGTTTGGAGGAAGAAGAAGGATGAGAAGGATGAATACAACCCAAAGAATACCATCCCAACCGTGAAGCATGGAGGTGGAAACATCATTCTTTGGGGATGCTTTTCTGCAAAGGGGACAGGACGACTGCACCGTATTGAGGGGAGGATGGATGGGGCCATGTATCGCGAGATCTTTGCCAACAACCTCCTTCCCTCAGTAAGAGCATTGAAGATGGGTCGTGGCTAGGTCTTCCAGCATGACAACGACCTGAAACACACAGCCAGGGCAACTAAGGAGTGGCTCTGTAAGAAGCATCTCAAGGTCCTGGAGTGGCCTAGCCAGTCTCCAGACCTGAACCCAATAGAAAATCTTTGGAGGGAGCTGAAAGTCCGTAATGCCCAGCAACAGCCCCGAAACCTGAAGGATCTGGAGAAGGTCTGTATGGAGGAGTGGGCCAAAATCCCTGCTGCAGTGTGTGCAGCTGGAGATCACTGTGATGAAGCTCGGTATTAATAATGACCCGGACATCCTCCATGGATGTTGCCAGGTTGTTTTTCGGTAGCCTATATTCTTGGCGGCTGAACGACAAGTGACAGAATATGCTGGCATCAACAGTGTATTGAGAAAACCTAATGGGGATGGTTGTGGATGAGGTTCACATCTAAAAAAATTGTAAATATAACTACATAATTTGAATGAGTCTCGCTACGTTGTACATTAATTGGACTCTAGCTTGCAGCTCGCTAACTAGCTAGCTGTAGTGCATAAGTCAAAATTAAATGCCCAACATATCTGAAAACATATTCTTATTCTAGAAAACAATGAGATACCTTTACAATTGGTTTACCATGTTATTATGTTATATTTTAATATTATCGAAATATCATAGCTCTTTTGTCGTGTCTATTGCATCAAGAAATAAGGGTACTTTTTTACAATTTGTCTCAACAAGATGTCACAGACTGTTTCATTCCCGACCACGGCAGTAGCGGTTCACCTTATGTGAAGAGGAGCTGGCTGCATGCCTCTGTGTCACAACTTGTGTACAGATTCGTCATGCTTGGTGACATCACTGACATTGCAACCGGCGTCAGAAATACATCCAGGGGCTAACCTCTACAGAGGAAGCGTTTCCCGTGCCATATGCCAGGTTGCAGAAATGACTACACATACAAAGTAAAGCAAGGGAGAACATAATGACTCGGTAGTACAGTGTCCGATGCATCCAGGGGTGTAATCATTACGCCGATTCTGTTGCAAAACGTTTCAAAAAAGTTTTGCAACAGAAACCGTTGACTCCAAACGGAAACGGAAACGAGAGATATACGGTGTCCGTCATGAATACACCCAGGTCTAGTGAGGGGGACCTAAAAAAAATAACATAATGAAGCAAGACTGTAGCTCTGTTGTTCTACAAGGCCTATGGTCCTAGCCAATATGCCTACAGCACCCTTCTACTGACCTTGTAAGTCATTGCCACTCTTTCCTCATGGTTGGCACAGAGTCTTACCTGGACCAGGTTTTGGAATGGGAAGGGAAAGAATATACCCCTTGACTTACACCTGGGACACCTCAACTTCTTGATGTCATTGTTGAAGGGTCCAACCATGACAGAGACAGCAGACAGGATTACCAAGTCCATTGGTGTCTTAGTTTAGATTTATTCGGATACTCATTAGCCGACGCCAATGGCGACAGCTAGTCTTACTGGGTCCGAAGCATAACGAAAAAGACAGACAAAAGACTTTACAATTTATATTCATTTAAAAACATTAACATGTAGTGTGTGTGCATCTATCAGTTCCACATACATGTCAGTACATACACATAACAAGTAGGTCACATGTCAGTACATACACACACAACCAGTAGGTCACATGTCAGTACATACACATAACAAGTAGATCACATGTCAGTACATACACACAACCAGTAGGTCACATGTCAGTACATACACATAACAAGTAGATCACATGTCAGTACATACACATAACAAGTAGGTCACATGTCAGTACATACACACAACCAGTAGATCACATGTCAGTACATACACATAACAAGTAGATCACATGTCAGTACATACACACAACAAGTAGGTCACATGTCAGTACATACACACAACAAGTAGATCACATGTCAGTACATACACACAACCAGTAGGTCACATGTCAGTACATACACACAACAAGTAGGTCACATGTCAGTACATACACACAACCAGTAGGTCACATGTCAGTACATACACATAACAAGTAGATCACATGTCAGTACATACACACAACAAGTAGATCACATGTCAGTACATACACACAACCAGTAGGTCACATGTCAGTACATACACACAACAAGTAGGTCACATGTCAGTACATACACATAACAAGTAGATCACATGTCAGTACATACACATAACAAGTAGGTCAAATGTCAGTACATACACACAACAAGTAGATCACATGTCAGTACATACACACAACCAGTAGGTCACATGTCAGTACATACACACAACCAGTAGGTCACATGTCAGTACATACACACAACCAGTAGGGGACATGTCAGTACATACACACAACCAGTAGGTCACATGGGGGAGAGGTGTTGTGCCATGAGGTGTTGCTTTATTTGTTTTTGTGAAACCAAGTTTTCTGTTCATTTGCCGCAATATAAGATGGAAGGGAGTTCCATGCACTCATGGCGCTTTATAATACTGTACGTTTCCTTGAATTTCCTCTGGACCTTAGGACTGTGAAAAGACCCCTGGTGGCATGTCTATTGGGGTAAGTGTGTGTGCGTGTCAGTTGATTATACATATAAGTTGTAAGTTCCAACACTTGAATGTCTCTTATGAATGAAGAACAAGACACTCTGTTCTGGGCCAGCTGCAACTCAACTAAATTGGGGTGGCAGTGTAGCCTAGTGGTTAGAGCGTTGGACTAGTAACCGGAAGGTTGCGAGTTCAAACCCCGAGCTGACAAGGTACAAAATCTGTCGTTCTGCCCCTGAACAGGCAGTTAACCCACTGTTCCCAGGCCGTCATTGAAAATAAGAATTTGTTCTTAACTGACTTGCCTGGTTAAATAAAGGTAAATAAAAACTAGGTCTTTCTTTGCAGCACTTAACCGTATGACTGGACAGTAATCAGGATAAGAAAAATAATAATAATCAAGATCAGATAAAACTAGAGCCTGCTGGACTTGCTTTTATACAAAACAAAATGCTCTTAGTTTTAGAGATGGACACGTTTATTTCTGGCCACCCATTCCAAAACAGACTGCAAATCTTTATTAAGGGTTTCAGTGACTTCATCAGCAGGGGTTGCTGGTGCGTATATGTTTGAATCATCAGCAAACATGGACACACATGCTTTGTTTAATGCCAGTGGCAGGTCATTGGTAAAAATAGAAAAGAGTAGAGGGCCTAGAGAGCTGCCCTGTGCTACACCACACTCTACATGTTTGACTTTAAAGTAGCTTCCATTAAAGAAACCCCTCTGAGTTTTATTAGATAGATGCTGTAGCTCTGAATCCATGACATGTTAGGGGTTGAAAAGCCATAACACATATGTTTTCTCAACAAAACAGGTTATGGTCAATAGTATCAAAGTCTGCACTTAAATATAATAGTACAGCTCCCACAATCTTCTTATTATAAATTTCTTTCAACCAATCATCAGTAATTTGTGTCAGTTCAGTACATGTTGGGTGCCCTTCTCTGTAAGCATGCTGAAAGTTCTCAATTTGCAGAAAGTCAGCAAGTCAGATGTACAGACAGACTCATTAGCCAGTCCCTTTGCCCCATCTCTTTCAACCATACAGTTTTTCAATTCCTCATCAATCCATTGAGCCTTAACAGTTTTAACAGTCAATTTCTTAACAGGTGCATGTTTATCAATAACTGGAAGAAGCAATTTCATAAATTCATCAAGTGCAGCATCTGGATGATCCTTATTGATCACATCAGACCAACAAATACTATTAAAACCTCTTAAGGAGGCTGTGAATTTTCGCAGCTTTTTGTTAAAAAATCGCGCAAAATTTCAACATCCTGCTAGTCATGCCAGGAATATAGTATATGCATTTGATTAGTATGTGTGGATGGATAGAAAACACTCTGAAGTTCATTAAACTGGTTAAATGATGTCTGTGACTATAACAGAACGTGTGTAGGAGGCAAAATCCCAAGGAAAACTGTTCACAAAAAACACAAAAAAATATCAATCCGCCAGTCTCTGTATTGTCTATGGCAAGGGAAAATAGATAGCGACCGGTTTACAGTTCCTACAGCTTCCGCACGATGTCGCCAGTGTTGGAAATTGTATTGAAGTTCATCCTTGGTCAAATGAGTAATAGGCACTTCCTGTCATTGGGTATACCGGAGGAAGTTGTGAAAGGTAGAATATGGACGATGATATCAAGACTTGCTGCTATTGAATACAGATCGCCCCGTGATCAATTTGATCGTTTATTAACGTTTACTAATACCTAAAGTTGGATTACAAAAGTAGTTTGAAGTGTTTTGTCAAAGTTTATAGGCAACTTTTTTAATTTAAAAAAATGACGTTGCGTTTTGAAACAGAGTTTTTTCCTGGATCTGACCATGTTCATAAATGGATAGTTTGGGTATACATGGACCGATTTAATCGAAAAAAAGACCCAATTGTGATGTTTATGGGACATATAGGAGTGCCAACAAAGAAGCTCGTCAAAGGTAATGAATGTTTTATATTTTATTTCTGCGTTTTGTGTATCGCCGGCTACGCTAATTATTTTGTTTACGTCCCCTTCGTGTATTTCTGGGGGTTGCATGCTGTCAGATAATAGCTTCTCATGCTTTCGCCGAAAACATTTTAAAAATCTGACATGTTGACTAGATTCACAACGAGTGTAGCTTTAATTGAGTACCCTGCATGTGTTTGAGTTGTATCGAGTACTATTAGTTGGCGCTCTGGAATTTCCGCTGATTTTGATACCTGTACAGGTATGTACAGGGACCGCAGCCCTGTACAGGCAGCCATCATCTTCATAAGAGCCACTGCAAAATATTTTGTATGATCTCTTATACACTCAGCCTTTGGAACTTTGGCTTTCCTGGAAATAGCCACTATATTGTGATCACTGCATCCAATGGGTACGGATACAGCACAGTTCTATAGTATTGGTAGAAATGTGATCAAAACATGTGGATGATCTTATTCCTGTAGTGTTTGTTAACACCCTGGTAGGTTGATTAATAACCTGAACCAGATGACGGGCACTGGTTACAGTGAGAAGCTTCCTCTTGAGTGGACAGCCTGATGAAAACCAGTCAATATTCAGGTCCCCAAGAAAGTAAACCTCTCTGTTTACATCACAGATACTATGAAGCATTTCACACATATTATTTAGATACTGACTGGCCTATAGCAATGCCCCAAAAGAGAAGGCTTTAGATATGCCAGGTGTAGTTTTTTTCCAACTCAGCCCCTATTGAAGATACAGTGGGATAGTGGTCATGTTGCACTTCCGAAGGCTTCCACTAGATGTCAACAGTCTTTGTTTCATGCTTCTACTGTACAGGGGGGCTGAATGAGAGGGGAATGAGTCAGAGGTCAGGCAGAGAGCCACGGGCTCGTGACGTGCGGTCATGAGAAAGTTACCTCTCGTTCCATTGCTTTTCTACAGACAAAGGAATTCTCCGGTTGGAACATTATTGAAGATTTATGATAAAAACATCCTAAAGATTGATATTGTTTGATATGTTTCTACAACTAGTAATATAACTTTTGGGAATCTTCGTCCGACTTTTCCGCTGAACTTGCCTGCGCCTTGTGAGTTTCGATTTGTTTACTAAACGCGCTAACAGAAGGAGGTGTTTTTCGACATAAATTATTAACTTTATTGAACAAATCAAACATTTATTGTGGAACTGGGATTCCTGGGTGTGCATTCTGATGAAGATCATCAATGGTAAGTGAATATTTATAATGTTATTTCTGACTAATGTTGACTACACAACATGGCGGATATTGCTATGGGCTCTGAGCGCCATACTCAGATTATTGCATGGTATGCTTTTTTCGTAAAGTGTTTTTGAAATCTGACACAGCTGTTGCATTAAGGAGAAGTTTTTCTAAAGTTCCATGTATAATAGTTGTATCTATTATCAATGTTTATTATGAGTATTTCTGTGAATTGATGTGGCTCTCTGCAAAATCACTGCATGTTTTGGAACTACTGAACATAACACGCCAATGTAAAAAGATTTTTAGATATAAATATTCACTTTATCGAACAAAACATACATGTATTGTGTAACATGAAGTCCTATGAGTGTCATCTGATGAAGATCATCAAAGGTTAGTGGTTCATTAAATCTATATTTCTGCTTTTTGTGACAACTCTCTTTGGCTGGAAAAAAGGCTGTGATTTTCTGTGACTTGCTGGTGACCTAACATAATCGTTTGTGGAGCTTTCGCTGTAAAGCCTTTTTGAAATCAGACACTGTGGCTGGTTTACCTATAATTTTATTTTTAAAATGGTGCCTAATACTTGTACGTTAGAAATTTTGGATTTATGAGATTTCTGTTGTTTGAATTTGGCGCCCTGCAATTTCACTGGCTGTTGGCGAGGGGTTCCGCTAGCGGAACGGGGTTCCCAGACTTAACTGACTTGCCTAGTTAAATAAAGATTTTAAAAACCAGGCACAATACTTTTGAAGGTACTTAGGGCACGGGATGTCATCACATAACTATAACTACACTCCACATTAAATTCTGAATTCCTACTGCTTGCAAAATAAAAATGGTCAACTATAAAAATGTTCGTCCGGACTTTCAAGAATGCCTGAATAGCTTCGCCTTACTCTTCTAGTTGGCTGGCAGGTTTCACCATTCAATTATTTCAGATCTACAAGACTGCAAGTTTCACCATGGTACGGACCGTGGCATATGAGAATTATTAGAATATAGATAGATGGAAGGGCATACAGGCTGTCGCCAATTTATGAATGCGCAACTTGCCTAAATGGGTAATGGAAACACTTCAACCACTAAACATTTATTCAACACTAGGTTTTATGCAAAAAAGTGTTTTTCGGTGCGACGTCGTTACATCTATCTGTTTTTATAGACACAAGAAATTTATGCTGCGCTCTCTGAAAAATACAAGGTCAAATCATGTCAGTGATCTTCAGGTCGGAAAGTTGGAGGTCTAGAAATAGGCCTGTTCCCAAGTTGGAATTCAGAGTTTGATGAACGTTGAAAACAATTTTTTCCCAATCGGAGCTCGTATTTCTCCAAGTTCCCATTTGTTTTGAACACAATGAAGTCGGAAGTCAGAGCTTTAACTGTCTTGTTTCAATTTAAAAATAGTCGATGAAAACTGCATAAAATGGAAATGCACCCCAGCAGGCAATTGTCACATCTGTTTTCTATGCAAACTTTCTAAATGTCGACAGACCTGGGTTCGATCCCAGGATGTATCACAACCGGCCGTGATCGGGGGTTCCATAATTGGCTTTACTTGGCTCCTTGTGGCAGGCTGGGCGCCTGCAGGCTGACCTCGGTCATCAGTGGAACGTTAAGCAGCGCGGTTTGGTGGGTCATGTTTCGGAGGACACATGACTCAACCTTCACCTCCCAAGCCAATTGTGAAGTTGCAGCAGTGAGACAAGATCAAAATTGGGGAGAAAAAGTTACTCAAGGAGGGGGTGGCACCATACGGAGACAAAATGATCATGACTATGTTGCTAGAGATTAATGTGACAGAAGAATAGAAACAAAGTAGATTTATCGTTGTAATGTGCCTTTGTGCGCGCCAGTCTGTTAGCTCTGCCAGCCTATGAAACCAGTAGGTCGATTTGTTCTAATTATTAGTTTTGGTCAAACAGGGTGAAAATGATCTTCTCCAAGCTGCAAACCGTTCTGCAGCTTTGCGAAGCACATGTGCATCAAGTACAGAAGATGCAAGTTAGACATCCGGCAAAAACAACATATAGCAAAACGCATGTGCATCTGCTGGACTTATGGCGTAACCCAGCCTATCTCACTGTCTATCTATCTCTCCCACAGCCTAAACCAGGCCTTTCAGGCCTGGCCTCATCCCCTGACTCTATGGAGGCATCCCACCTCGTTTCCATGTCATTGCCCCTTGTCTCCCCATCCCAGTCACGGCTCAAGTACATGTCCCTGGGCGTGCTGGTGCTGCAGACCACCTCACTGGTCCTCACCATGAGGTACTCGCGCACACTGCAAGGCGAGGGGCCCCACTACCTAGCCTCTTCAGCCGTGGTGTTGGCCGAACTGCTTAAGATCCTCATCTGCCTGCTGCTCATCTTCTATGACCACAGTAAGTCTAGTGATCCATCTGGCTAGCTGGCTGGTTGGCTGTCTGTCTGTCCGTCTGGCTAGCTGTCCATCTGGCTGTCCGTCTGGCTGGTTGGCTGTCTGTCTGTAACACAGTCATTGGATAAACAATGACAGCAGAGATAATGCTCCTACAGTATCTTTGTATTTCTATCTCTGTCTTAGGCTTCATTGTGTGGCCGTTCAATTGCTGTCTGTCTTTCTGTCAGACTTCAGTTTTCTTGTGTTGAATCGGGTGCTGAAGGAAGAGATTCTCAACAAGCCCATGGAGACGTTGAAGCTGGCCATCCCATCAGGCATCTACACACTCCAGAATAACCTTCTCTATGTCGCCCTGTCCAACCTGGACGCTGCTACCTACCAGGTGAGAGATGTGACACCTGTGTGTGTGTGTGTTTGCATGTGCGTGTGTACTGCAACATGTATCAGGGGAACAAATGGAGTGACTCAGTATAAGGTGAACACTCAGGGCCTTCATACTCCATTTCATGTCCAATTTCGACTGGCATGAATTTAAATTGATATTGTCCCCAACCAGGTGACGTACCAGCTGAAGATCCTGACCACGGCCCTGTTCTCAGTATCCATGCTGGGGAAGAGACTGGGGCTCTACCAGTGGCTGTCCCTGCTCATCCTCATGACTGGTATCGCTCTCGTTCAGGTAACAAGGCTAAACAAGGCTAAACACACACCAGTCAATAA